>NC_136961.1:46429047-46839382 GCF_032717465.1 Coenobita brevimanus
CAACCAACCCAATGGCCCCACCCCACCCCCTTTCTCCACTCTACACAAGGGGATGATGGAGAGGGACGCCTTCACGTGTTGGCATCGACATACCCGGGCTTTGGAGCTGCCCAGCTATACAATCGTCCCTCAATCTCCTTCCCTGTCCCCAGAAGAAGGATGCTGACCTGCAGGAGGAAGCCAACTGCAGCCCACAGCCCAATGAGTTCACGTTCAAATGAGCCTGGGGTTGCAGCTACTACTACTACTACTACTACTATTACCACCACCACTACTACAACTATGATGCTTCTGCTGCAGCTGCACGAGGGGAGGGGAGGGAGGGGAGTCAGATGCCGAGGGGAGGAGACAGGGAAGAAGGAGAGAGAGAGAGGAGGACTGAAAGAAGGAAAAGTGGGAAATGAAAGACAGGGGGATGGAGAGAGAGAGAGAGAGAGAGAGAGAGAGAGAGAGAGAGAGAGAATGAAAGCTACAAGGAGAGAAGGTGTATGACGAGAAACGGGGGTGAGGGGGAATGGGGGTGGGGGGGTGAGGGGTGAGAGGTGGTTGTTGAGATGTGCTAATATGGACTTAACCAGGCGTCACTACCCTCGCCCTCACTCATCCCTTATCCTCACCCTCACCCTCACTCATCCCTTATCCTCACCCTCACCCTCACTCATCCCTTATCCTCACCCTCACCCTCACTCATCCCTTATCCTCACCCTCATCCTCACTCATCCCTTATCCTCACCCTCACCCTCACTCACCCCTTACCCTCACCCTCACCCTCACTCATCCCTTATCCTCACCCTCACCCTCACTCATCCCTTATCCTCACCCTCACCCTCACTCATCCCTTATCCTCACCCTCATCCTCACTCATCCCTTATCCTCACCCTCACCCTCAACCTCACAATCCCTTACCCTCCCTCACCCTCACCAACATTACCTTCCTTTGTTTTACGGGTCGCTTTTAAGATTCCGTAACACCTCTTCCTTAGCGACTTATTCTCCACCTTAATACAGTCAGCCTACTATCTTGTACGTCACTGATTACTTTGACGTCACTAATACCTTGACGTCACTGATACTTTGACAATGAAGCTATATAAACACCATACTGGACAATGTTAAGGTGCAAAATAAATGGCTAAGGAAAAGGTGCTACGCAATATATGGGCCTATTCCTAGTGGGTGCTTAGCAAATACGAAATGTTTGTTAAAGAGAGAGAGAGAGAGAGAGAGAGAGAGAGAGAGATGCTTTGAATACTTATTGCACTGATATACCGAAGTTTTACAAATACTTATGCTATGGGTAGTTGTTAGAGGTGGACATAATAGGTACAAAATAATAATAATAATAATAATAATAATAATAACGATGATGAAATAATAATAATAATAATAATAATAATAACGATGATGAAATAATAATAATAATAATAATAATAATAATATGAAGAAGAAGAAAAGAAAGCTAACAGATAAAACCAAAAATATTATCCCCAACAAGGCACTGGGACCCAACACGAAATTAGCGCAGACCAAAACAGCTACAGACAAACTCGCTAAACAGAGGGCGGGAAACAGACCTACGCCCTCGGTAGCATTTTACGTGAGACAAAACCTCTGGCCACCACAGGGTCTCGAAACGTAGCTCATCAGTCACAACCCTTTCCAACCCAAGAACTCCACCACCATACCACCAAGACGTCTAGATTATTAAAGTCTATCTATCCATCTAAATGTACCGTAGATAAATAGATAAAAGCCTTACATTTATTAACACGGTGAGATAAAAGAACTGATGTATACGGTATAATATTTCTTTTTCGAATACAGCTCCTATCATGCAGGGAAACTTGAAGCTAATTTCTGTTGTCGATTGTACATTAAGGTTGTGACACGATTAAGGGTTCACGGTGAATGTGGAAATAAGGGAGAGTGATGGGGGAGGGAGGGAGAGTAGCTGTGGGGAGGGATACTGCAGAGGAAGGAGGAGGAGGAGGAGGAGGAAGAGGTCGAGGGGAAGTGGGGAAAAGGATCTGTGTACCTTAAGGAGATTGCTTGATGGCGAGAAGGGGGGGGAAGAGGTAGGCTAGGCGCGAGGAGGGGAGGGGAGGGGAGGGGCGGAGGTAGGAAGAGCAATAAGGAGGAGGGGAAGGGGAAGTACAAAGGAGAAATACCAAGAGAGCGAAAGAAAGCAGGAGAAAAGAGAGAAGGAAGGGGGGAGGGAAGAAGAGATACAAATGAGAAACACCAAGACAAAGGAAGACAGCAGGAGAAGGGAGGAAGGAAGGGAAGATGGGGGAGGGGAAAAAAGGGGAACAGAAGTAATGAAAAAGGGAAGGAAAAGAAAGGGAGAGAAAGAGGGAGAGGGCAGAAGGAAGGAGAAAAGGGAGGAAGGAGAGGAAAAGGGAGGAAGGAGAGGAAAAGGGAGGAAGGTGGGGAAATGAGAAGAAAGGGGAGGGAGATGAGAAGGGAGCAAGAGGGAGGAGAGGAGTAGGAAGCAGTAGGGAAGGAAGGAGGGAGGAGAAGTATGGGAGAAGGGAAGGGAAAGGAATGAGTAACATTGAAGGGAAAGGAAGAAAGCAGGATGGAGGAGTGAAGGAAAACAGAACAGGGAGTGAGAAGGTAAGAGATTAGGAGTGCAGATGAACTAGGAAAAGTAAGTGAGAAGAGAGGGGGAAAGGAAGGGTAAACACTGGGAAAGGGAGTGGGAGGGAGGAGAGTAGAGTGGAGAGAAGTTTCGCAGAGGACAGGTGTGCTAAACCGACCCCATCCATTCTTAAACTCCACTCAGGTGCTGATTTTTACAGGGGAGGGAAGGAATGAGAAGAAAGAGCCAAAGGGAGGGATGTGAAGAAGGAAAGTGAAGGTGGGGGGGAAATGAGGGAAGGGGGGCTTGAGGAGAGAAGAGAGGACACAATGGAAGGAATGAAGATAACAAAAGGGAGGGGAGGAGAGGGGAGAAAAGGACAGGAATGAGGGGAAGAAAAGAGGAAAGGAGGGGAGGGGAGAGGAGAAGGAAGGTGAAAATAGATGGGAAGAGAAGGAGAAATGACAGGAAATGATGGGAGGGGAAAATTAAGGGATAGGTGAGGAGAGGAGAGGAAGGGATACGAAGAATGAGGGAAAGGAGAGGAAAAGAGTACAGAGGAGTTCAAAGGAAAGCAAACAGCAACAGACCTGGCCCTTTCCAGGCTGCTTGTTACAGAGTAGACTATGACTACGAGACATACTTCTACATGCTAAAGGATAAGGAGAGTAAAGCAAGAAGGAAGGGAGGATGAGAGGGAAAGTAGGGCAGAAGAGAGGGGAGGTAAGGGGAGGAGGGGGGGAAGGGACAAGGAGGATCATCAGCATTAACAAACCTGCCGTAATCTGATGCGTGGATTTGCCCTCTCTCTCTCTCTCTCTCTCTCTCTCTCTCTCAGTCCCCCTGACACAGCCGGAATAAAATACGAAGAGAGGATGTAAGAATCAAAAGGTTAAGGGGGAACCTGTGTGATGGATTTACTGTACCCCTGTCGCCTGAGCCAAAATTCTGTTTTCCCTCTATTTTTCTTTTTTTCCTTTTTCTTTAATTTTTGTTTCCTCTTTTCTCTCTTCAAGGTGACATGGAACCACCTTGTTTTACAAATTTCTTCTGCTTTTTTCTTACCGTACCAAAATCCTTCATGTGATTTTTTTTTCTATTGGGTGCGTTTTCAAGTTATATATTTGTTATTATCTTGGACGTAGGGTGTAGTGAGTCGCGTTTAAAAAGCGGTCTTTGTTTACAATCACAGCGACGCCGAAGACAGACAGACGCCATCTTGGAACGCCATTTCGGCACTGACAGCCTCATTAGTGCTGATTTATCCAAGCCTAACCCAATTATCCTAACTTAATCTAACCTAATTCATCCAGCCTACCCTTACCTAACCTAAAATATTACCTAACCAAAATTTCCATAACCTACTTTAACTACACTTATGTAACCTACTGTAATTTACGCTAACCTAACCTAATTTATCCTAACCTACCCAACCCCATTTTATTCAAACCTAATTTATCTAAACCTACCTAACCTACCCTAATTTACCCTAATCTAACCTAACCTACAGTAATCTAACCCCATTAGCACCAACATCTAGCCTAATGAAATGGTGTATAAAGTTTGAGGAGTGCTAATCTCCCAGTTACGACCTACCGCCTCAAGCTCGTGTAAATATGAAGTGAAAAGTACCGCACCGTACACAGACAAAAGTCGAGAAAAGCGCCTGAAAAAAGGGGTATCTAAAAAGTAGTTTCACATCCCTCAAAACAGAGTATCGGATCTGACAAAACTGCTGGTTTCGGCATGTATAAAATTGTGACGCCAAAATTATGCAGAGCGGTAAGGCCGGTCCACTGAGCTCTATAGTATGGAGAGGCTTTCTTAATTTTTCATGGGTAGCATCCCGTAGTTTGTGTAACCGCCGCCAGGGGACCAGGGCGGCGCTGGTGTTTATGCACTACACCAGGCGCCCGTGCCTTTTGAAATCAGCGGATGAATTCGGAAAACATAGTGCCATGGCCCACTGCTTAGCTTATGCAAGCAACAGCGAAACAGAAACAGCAAGCTATGAACAGTGACCCAGTTGCATTTCCATGGTGGAGGCGACGAGTGCCGGCGTTTCAATATGGCGGCCAAAGTTACATGCTCGCTGCGGAGATACCCTCTCCATATTATACAGCTCAGTGGGCCGGTCCCACTATCCGCTATATAAACCATACGGTACTCTCATCGCTTAATGACGAATTCTCTTCATGCTCAAACACATTTCTGTACGCCTTTATAAATTTATAAATTTCTAGATCAGTCCAAAATATATATATATATATATATATATATATATATATATATATATATATATATATATATATATACTAAAAATTATCATTTTGTGTTCCTTTTCAACTTTGGTTCACTGGACTTGGCAAAATGCTGTTTTAATCAAATGCGTGACTGAATTTGTAAAAACATCAAAATATTAAGCAAGAGGCAACAAAGCTCTAAATGCACAAACTTTGTTAGTTACTATACACAAAATTAAATTTGATTAAAAAACAGGATGATCAGCTACTTCTGTGTGTGTGTGTGTGTGTGTGTGTATATATATATATATATATATAAAACTTTTCAACATGGTCAAAAGAAAAAAAAAATCACATTATAACATTATATCCAATTACAGGGTATTCCAAACTGACTTCCTGGTAACGCTCAACAGGGAAATTTTATTATGGATTACATGAGTAGGGTTGTTTATGACCTACTAATGTATGCTAATGAAAACAAGTAGGTTAGGTTAGGTTGGCTCTGGTTCTTAGGTTACATTTTTATTAATCTGCAAGAAATACTCTCGAGTAAATTTCATCTTTCTGTGAGATATTTTCGAATCTGAAGCTAAAACTGGTAAAAGCAATAAATAAATCAATAATATCAATAAAAGTACAGGCTTTGTTTACATCTCAAATCTGTGAACGGGAGCTCTTCTAGATTTCCTCCCATAGTCAATGATAGCGGGTAATGTATAGGTGACTGTACTATTCAATGGATTCTATACATTTCCTCGTACGGCAGTTGAAAATCTGAGTTTCTAATCACAAATGTTGAAAAGGGCTATGACAACGACTGCGTTTCATTATTGTGCAATTCACTTACACAAAAATGCTTCCGAAATATATGACGAATATGGTACC
This sequence comes from Coenobita brevimanus, assembly GCF_032717465.1. Classification (NCBI taxonomy): domain Eukaryota; kingdom Metazoa; phylum Arthropoda; class Malacostraca; order Decapoda; family Coenobitidae; genus Coenobita; species Coenobita brevimanus. Next base: position 46,434,760 of record NC_136961.1, read on the forward strand.
ATGGGTTCCCCTAGATTTTCACCTAATTACCAGGCATGCGTTTGATTAGTTTGAGTTACTGAGGTGACAGTTGATTCATCCTTACCTCATCCGGAAGACGAATCCCGGCTTAGTTGTGCGCTACTGACGCACCTCCTTCACAGTCTCAACAACAGGAACAGCAGCCAGACTCTATAAGTTTTCCCGTCGTATACTTTCACACTTGTATTGAACCTACAAATGCCAAAAACAACAAATAATGTGCGTGTCCATCACTGAGTAGGTCCACTGTTGTTGTTTGAACGTCAGTGTTGCCAATCCTTCAAGAAATTTTTATTCCGCTAGATTCAACCTCAACATCCGCTAGACCAAGCGTCCAAATATGCCTACTAGATTTCAAACAGGACGGTATGTACCAAATGCAGTATTATACTCAAAACAAAGGCATGATAACAATCACCTCTTAACCAATATGTAGTAGGGAAATACAGTAATATCACCTGGTACATAGCTCTTGAAAAAATAGTAAAGCCGATGTATACTCCACTTCAACTATGGTACCTCGTGTGATGTAATAGGTTCTTGTGACCGTAGGCTGCATCCACTGTAAACTTCTTATGCTTTCAACACTAGATGGGATTTAGTAACCGAAACAATAATTTTCTTCTTAATCTTCTTAATCCTGCACGGATTGCCATTATTGCCTTCGGCATTTTTCCATTCGGTTTTGCAGTTTACTTTTCACCATACTCAGCTGACGGAATATACGCTCCACTTTCACATTTGAGTGAGGTTTAAAAAGAACTGATTCGACAAACTCTGCCAATTCACTGAATGGACTGGAATCAGAGGAGTCTTTGTAGTTCCCCACTTTACTCCAAAACAAGACAGTCAGCCCATCTGACTAACGTGAGATTTTCTTACTGGTTGTCGATGACACTGTATCATCATGGGGCAATTTCAGTAGGTCCATCAGGGGAATTAAGGGCTCTTTAATACAATATATTGCGTTGTGTACAGACAGTGAGAACATACTCTGAAGGATCTTTCTGTCTGGCAACCTGTGGTGATTTTTTTTTTCTTTTTTTCAATGTGGCAACTAATTCAATGCACCGGTTCCTTTCTAGCCTCTCGAAATCAACAGGATAGCCATCCTCCTTCACCACTTCTAGTTCCTTCTTGAACTGATATCCTAAGTACGTTTTGGGGTCTATATCCTCTCTGTTACCCTCCAGGGGATCAAGATTTGCTGTTGGCAGAACAATTTTCAGTTTACAGAGTGCTTAGCAGTGTAAGGTTTCCAACCAACTTCATTGGACCGGCCTCATTAGACTCAAAAGATTTATTTACCTTCTAAATATCATTTATACTGGTAGCAATAACTTTATTTATGCATTGCTAATGTCATCATTATATACAGAGTAAAATAACTCAGCTGTGATGCACATTTCACTGCGGCGAACAAAGTAGATATTCAGATCCAGCCACTGTCTGTCAATTCTTTCAACAGCTGTTGGTATAGACAGCCACCTCGTTTGACAAGCTTGAACCATTTTCACTAGACCGTGACTTTCGTTAATTGTACTGTATAAACCTCTTGTAAGCAGCCTGCTTTGAGGATGACCTTGAGAACCAGTTGTGTTTCACTTATAAATTGTCAAGCTTCAGGCAATGAATCTGCAGCAGCTGCAGAGACTGCGAATTGCAGTAAATGACATCGTACACACTTTATCAAAATGATCTTCAACCTTCAACTTATCGTACACACTTTTATTATCACGAATCATTACAGCAGTATTGTCAGTTCCAATTCCTCTCAACTTCTGCAGATCTAGTCCAACTGAATTAACAGTATTCTTCAGTGCACCCACAATTTCATCATCATTACACACTTTTAAAATTGCCAGGCTCAGAAAAGTTTATACAATTTTCTTTTTCAATCAAAATAAATCAGAGCAATTCCGATGTTAGTGGTTGTTGGTGGCGATCGCCTACTTCTTCCTTCGCCTTTACCATTTTGTGTGTGTGTGTGTGTGTGTGTGTGTGTGTGTGTGTGTGTGTGTGTGTGTGTCTTCCTATTTCTCCCATTTTTCCTAAGGTGGCTTTACACTGAGTGACAAGCCTAATGGTTTCCTGTAAGTCAAGAAACCATTTACAACGCTGGGTGGTAACCATATAACCAACCCATGCGTGCCCCTACGTGTCAACACGTGGAGGGTTAGTGCTCCTCCTCGTTAAATATCCAACTCAGACAAATGGCCACCCCTTTCGGTATTATGGCGTCTGGCTATAGATAGATAGAGTCAGATATATTTTGTATCACTGATGACTGCTGAATCGTCTAACAGAAGACTGTTGTGGCTGCTTCCAAAGCTTTTGTAATACCATCTATAAAGTCAGGGTACAGAATATTCCTAATTATCCCACTACACATCGATCTCCTGATCAATTCATGTGAGAGCATCTTGTTGAGAAGAAACCAATCGTACCTTTCTTTTGGGTAATCAGTATAGTTGACTGATTAATAATATTCTTTATCATATTTCATACGTAATTTTGTAAACTCAACAAACGGACTACAAACAAATTAAGTCTTCCCATGAGAAAAATCCCCAGGAATTCGCCAGCCAGTTTGATAAACCCGCCAGATTTCTACCTGACGACATAGAAGGAAAATTTCCCCGCCAGATATCCAAAAGCGCTAGATCTAGCAATAAAATGTCTAGAATGGCAATACTATTGAATCTATTCATCCACTTTTATCTGCCAAAATAATTCGCAACAAATTTCTTACCAACTTTTACTTGTTTCTAGGCATACATAGTACCACTGAATATTCATATATAACACAGTCACAAGTAAGTTATGATAAACTACATTTATTTATTGAGCAAAATCTTAGTAAACTACATTGAGCCGAATAAAGAAACCGTAGCCTTTTATAATTATACAGTAGGCAATTCGTAAAATAGGCTTATGTAAAGGGCCATATATACAGTCAGTCGTGACTGCACGAACATGGTGATTGCACAGGCTTAACCGTCAGGTATGGGTGTGATTGATGGCTTGCGAAAAGTATTGAAGGGTTATCCAACAGAACTTGATGTTTTCCAATCATAACGCTTCTAGTTGTTTGAAGGTATATGGGGATGACTGTGCAATCATGTCACTATAAAAGGGTCACGTTTGTGAATTTTAACATTTTTTTAAAAGTCGATCATTCATCCATGTTTCTCTTCCTTCTTTTGGGCTCTGTGGTCTTCTGGCGCATGAATTATTGCCATAGATGTGGCCTCAGCACCCATCTTGAAGTGCGTCACGAGATGTCTGAAGATTGTACCCACTCGTTACTGCAGTTGTTTTACCTTAAGCTGGAGCAGAATATTGTCCTTTGGCAGCTTATTTCACGTAGCTCATTGGCAGAATAAGACAACCTTTTCTGCAGCACTTCTTCATGAATAGCTTCATATTCTATTACTGATCTCTTGCTGCAACACAGTAATGAAGATGGAGTGACCTCCTAAGATCGCATTCCACCCTATCGGGCTTTATTCAGCCCGTGTCCATGCTGTAGATGGACGAATCTTAACTAACTAACCATAACTAGGGCAAGTAGCAGATGGTGTAATGTGTACGGTATAATCACCATGATTGTGTACTCATGACTGACCGTGCATGGGGTCCTTAATGAAGGGGTAAATGAAGGCTATGGTATGATAATTTTAATTTCACCAGTTCGGAGTCTCTCCGAAGCTGAAGAAAATCATCTGGCGGCAGAATATATATATATATATATATATATATATATATATATATATATATATATATATATATATATATATATATATATAACGAACAATACGTCCTCCGTTAGAAAGGGTAAAACATGAACACGGTGATTAGTGAACACAAAGATTTAAGGAAACAACATCCCCTCATTTCAATTATTTTTTCATTTTATTCTTGCCATGATCATTTTGTTACCTCGGGAGACATTATTTTTAGTGACGGGGTTTAAAAGCCCCCTTTAACCCTTGATCACCCTGTTTTCTCACATAGTAGCTGAAAAATTCGTCTGGAGTTAAACCAAGGGGTTTATGTTGACTGAATTTCGGTCTTGAATTTTGCAATGTATAGCTAAAAAGAAAAAAAAAAACAAAAAGCAGAATCCCCTGAAATTGCGAGTGAGGCATTTTGGAGTTATTTATGGGTGTTGTTCTGCTGAGCGTGCTGCCTCCAGCCTGGCTGCATTTTGACTTCTGTTTGATGATGCTATTTTTTTCATGTTTGCAGACAGTATACAGTATATATTTATTTATTTAATCAGGATGGACTTTTTGAATTAGAGCGGTGCCATTCTTTTCATATCTTCACAGTTTATTTATTTATTTATATATTTACTTATTTACATATTTACTTATTCTTTTACTTTTTGAACTAGAGAAGTGCTTTTTTTCATATTTTGTCAGCTTTTATTTATTTATTTATTTATTTATTTAGCTTTGGATGGACTTTTTGAACTGGAGAGGTTTAATATATTCTTCCCTTTACTTCTTCAGTACGAGAGGTGTCCACAAAGATAAAATCGTCTGGAAGTTTAGAGAATAGATCAATAAATGACACCGATGTTTATTCTTCCTATCTTTACACGATTTTCTACAAATTTGGAAACACCTCTCGTACTGAAGGGGATAATGAAAGCTGTATCCAACCCCTCCAGTTCGAAAAAGCCGAAGGTGAATAAAATCGTCCAGTGATAGCAAGACTGAAATAGAAAATACGCCATTGGGGAGAGTGGGTTGTCTTCTTTTTCTCTTTCCCTATTTTGTTTTTCTTTCATAGTCTTCTCTACCTCTACATCATCATCATCATCATCATCATCACCATCATCACCGTCAACATCATCTTTATCGTCATCATCTTTTTCTTGTGTCTACCTTCTCCTCTTTCTCTGTCCCCCCCATCTTTCTCCTTCTTTTCTTCTCTGTGTTTTCTCCCTCAGACATCCTCTTCCTTTTTCTCTCTCCTTGCCTTCTCTTTTATTTCTCTTGTTCTCTTTTATTTCTCTTGTCTTCTTCCTTTCTCTGTATCCTCCTCCTCCGCCTTTTCCCTTCCCTGCTTTTTTCTTTTTCCTTTCCGTGTCTTAACCTCTTCCCTGGTCATTTTCGTCTCTGTCTCCTCCTCCTCCTCATCATCATCATCGTCATCATCATCATCATCATCATTTTTTTTAATAATTTCTCTGCTTGCTCCTTCTTCCCTTCATTGTTTTTCCTTTATCAGACTCCCTCCACTTCACATTTCTCCTACCTCCTTCATCTCCCTTTCCTCTGTACTCGTCCTCCTCCTCCTTCTTCATTTTCCCGGTCCTCTTCGTCCCTTCCTCCTCGTTTTCATCTTTCCCTGCCTGTCTTTTCCTTCTTCGTTAAAGTTCCTGCTGTCGCCTCCGTGTTATCGTTTCTCCTGTGTTGCGTTCCTTCGACACATGCCAGGCTGTCTTCATTATGCCGCAGCCCTACACCGCCTCTATCCTATTCCCCCCCCCCTCTCTCTCTCTCTCTCTCTCTCCTGCTTCATCTCTTTCCTTTCATTCTTCTTATCTCCCTCCCTTGATCCTTTCAAACCACTGCCTCTCCCTCTCTCTCTCTCTCTCTCTCTCTCTCTCTCTCTCTCTCTCTCTCTGGCTGTGTTGATAGACCGGTGTTTGGGGGACTATTGTGGTCTTAGGTTCGATCCCTTCTCTTGCAGCGAAGTTTCTGGGTCTCAGCACAAACTGTCTGCCTGAATGAGCCTCGTGTAGCTGACAGGCATATATCTAATCCTTCTTATTCTTCCCCCAACCCCTTAACCCTAGTCACTCAGTTAGGGACCTGCATGGAAACTGACTACTGTGGGTGGTGTTCTAGTCGAAGATGGGGACTTAATCAAAATATTCTTCGTGCAGTTGAAAGGTATAATTCTAATACTTCTCCTAACATAGTGCAGGAATCTAATCTTTCTACTTCCCGCGGGGCTAGAGGGAACGCCTTCACGTGGTAGCACCGATATAAGCAGGCGGCTCCATTACCCGGTTATACAAACGTCCCTCAACTCCCAATGTATCCCCCGAAAAGAATATGGAATAAGGGTAAATTCAGCCTGCAGTCCACTCGGTTCACGTTTCAAATAACCTCGGGTTCACAGTAACAGCCTGCTCATCCACTCCTATAACCGAGGACTCTGGAAAAAAAAAGGAAAAAAAAAATATTATCTGTCTTTATAACCTCTTGGAATCTATAGGTATAAATCTAATCCTTTTTGGAGTCTATAGGTATCAATTTAATTCTTCTTGGAGTCTATAGGTATCAATTTAATCCTTCTCTTCCTCCTTGCAGACCGCGACGAGTGCCAGACAGACAACGGTGGGTGCCAACAGGAGTGCCGCAACACCCTGGGATCCTTCATGTGCTGCTGTGCCACTGGATATAGGCTTGGACCCGACCAGCGATCATGTATAGGTAAACTTTGAGAGAGAAAGAGAGAGAGAGAGAGAGAGAGAGAGAGAGAGAGAGAGAGAGTTCGCATAATATTTCACCATTTTATTTCCATTATCTTTTTTGCTCCATTAGTGTGGTAGGTGATATATGACAGCCGATTAATGGGTAAGCTCACTAATCATATATATAAAAAAATGTTATCGCCAAATCTGCTCTAGGTGGCGTGTGATTAGAGAGAGATATTCAATATTTATACAGACCTGATAAGTGCAAGTGGCCCATTAGTCGGTAAATGACTTAGTAAATGGAATATGTTGTGTCAGACTGGGAGTGGGTAATTTGAGACTACTTTTCGCTAGTGGTTATCTATGGTCGGGTTGTTTTTACCTGGCGGAATTAGGTCACTCCCCGAATTTGAATATTAAGTCAGGTTGCATGAAACTGATAAGCCATTGATATGCGATTGGAAGAATTCTCCGGTTACTAGTCAGATCGACCCTCCAATCTGACTACACTTGGCCATCAGCTGAGGTAAAAGGAGTTAAGGATATTAGGTTAAAACAAACAGTCAATATTTACAGAAAACTGATATGTCCAAGTGTCCTATGAGTCACCTGATAACTTAGTAACTGCGATATGTTGTGCCAGACTTGTAATGATTGACTTTTAACTTCTCGTCGCTCTCTCTCTGCTTTCTATATAATATTACCATGGACAATATTGCGTCATCCAAATTTTTTTTTTTTTTTTTTTTTTATTTGTCCGGCTCTGGGCATAGGATTCACAGCCTGCTCTCAAGGCCCAGTAGTCCTCCTACATACCATACACCTCTCTACATGTCACCACTTCGGTGCTAACACCCACCGTCCATATTGAATACATGCTAGGGCTGTCTCATATAGGACTGGTGTATTGGTATTAGCGGGGGTACTTTTATGACATGTCGGCGGGTTATCTGGTAGATCAGGAAAGTCTGCTTTTATGAAATTCAAATCCTTAAACTGTTCCCTGCCCCAGCCGGGATTCGAACCTGGGTCCGTCAGGACTGCAGGCCGCCTCTCTACCGATTCATATGATTAATTGTCTTAGTTCAGGTACACGTAATACTAGACATGTGTTATCAGGTCGATTGAAATAAGTTCCGTGAAGTATATGGAGTAATTCATTGTTCGTTTCCAAGGATGCTGATCAAAAAACATGAAAAAAAAAAATAATAATAATAATATTCCTCAGTCTTAAAGTATACGCGTTAATGGTTCTCGTCTAAGGATGTTTAAAAAAAAGTCATTCTCTTAAACGAAAGTAAAAACCTTCTCGAACCCTCGTTTAAAGTACAGGTTCCTCCCCTCTACCGCCACGCTCGGTGACACCTTCAAGTTAACGCGTGCATAATGAAGCAGGTGAGGAAGCCAGGTGGGTATTAGGAGAGAGAGAGTTTTTAGTCACACCAATACCTTTTCAGCAACCAGGGAGAATTATCTTTTTTTGTATGGTTCTGCAGCTTGCGTTAAGGATGGTAGAATTTCAGTATTTTAGCTTTCTTTGTCTAATGGGATAATACTTAGTGCAACCCAGCCCAGTTCAAACTAACCTAACCTAACCCAACCCAGTCTAACCCAACCCAACCCAACTTGTCACCCTAATTCCATCCAACTTTTCCACCTGATGATGATGATGATGATGATAATGTTGACGATGATGATGGTGATGATGATGATGATAATGACGATGATGATGATAATGTTGATGATGATGATGATGATGATGATGATGATAATAATGATGACCTACCCTTCTATATGATCAATTTTACTCCCCCCCCCATACATTACAGAGGTGAACGAGTGTGATGACCACAACGGGGGCTGTTCGCACACCTGCATCAACACACCTGGCTCATATCAGTGCAGGTGTCCGCCGGGGCAACGCTTACTGCCTGACGCCCGCACCTGTGAGTGGTAGAATGAAGGGGGGATGAGGAGGGAGATAAAGAGGGAGAGGGGAGAGGAAAGAGGCATACGGATGGAGAGGAGAGGGAAGAGGAGAGAGTTATAAGAGAGAGTGGTAGGGTGAAGGGGAGATGAGGAGGGCGATAGGGAGAAGGGAGGGGTATAAGCAGGGAGAGGAAAGAGGCACAGGGATGGAGAGGAGACGGAGGGGGAGGAGAGAGGTATAAGAAAGGAGAAGGGGGAGATAGAGGGAGGGAGAGGGGAAAGATATAAGGAAGGAGAGGGGAGAGATGGAGGGAGGGAGGGGAGAGAGGTACTGGGATCAAGAAGGAGAGGGAAGGAATATGATGAATGTAGGGAAATAGATAGCTGGATAGATAAACAAATAGACAGCTTCTTGGATGAATAGATAGACAGATAGATATTATGATGGGTGTATGGGTGGATAGACAGAAAAAAGTATAACAGTTTAAGTGAAAGAAAAGATAGTAATGAAGATGATGATGATGATGATAATGATAATGGTTACGATAATGATGTTGGTGATGATGATGGCGCCTGTAATGATGATGAAAATGACGATGGTGACGATGATGATGAAGATGGTCAAAGGAAACGGGTAACTTAATTAATAAAGAAGACTGAATAAAAAAAATAGCAATATATGACAAAAAAATAAAGGGAACAATAAAACCAGAATCAACAAATCATCCACGCCTCAAATAAAAATAAAAAAGAAAACGAAAGAAATAAGTCAATATTCTCCTTCACCAACTTCTATTTCCCCCCCTCCTCTATCTTCATTCCCCCCCAGGCCTGCCACTCCCCCACTAATTTCTACTTCCCCCTCCTCTTCACCACCTCAGGTCTGCCACGCCCCACTCGCGGCCCGTCCCCCGCCAAACGAGGCCTGTGTGGGATTCGAAACGGGGGCTGTCACCACCTATGCCGCGAACACCGCAACACCGTTATATGTTCATGCAGGACTGGGTGAGTATGTCTCTCTCTCTCTCTCTCTCTCTCTCTCTCTCGTGTGTGTGTGGATAAGTGGGTATGTATGCGTATTTTTTAGACAGTTTGGGGTATACAAGCGAGGAGTCAGGCTGGCAGGTAGCATAAGATAATCTCCAAGACCACACATGAAATGAAGGAAATCACAGGTAAGCGTATGTTTATGTCGAGTTTTAATACCTTAACTACGATAGCGTTTCCCCTAATCTGAATAAAATCGTCTGAAGGAAACAAAAATGAGCAAGAAGGATAGTTTGGTATCGAAGGAAAGGAAGAAAGCCTACTAAAACTCTAATAATGATAATAATAATAATAATAATAATAATAATAATAATAGTAATAATAAATCTACTGTCTAAGCTCACCAGAATCCTCCAGTCATTTCCGCTTCTAGTCACCGTTGGCTGCCTGTATGGTTCAAGTTTTAACTTGGCGGAAATTTTCGTCCCTTTTCAACTTATTTTAGTTATTCGGTGCCACAAGAAAACAGTACTGAGGTTGCATCCTTTCATAGCACATCTTCGTGACTAGTACCATATTCTAGTGTTAATCTTTGGTCACAACTCAGCATGCAGGATGAAGATATGGCAATTTTACGTCCAGGTGAAGTGAAGGAAGGAAGGAATACTAGACCTTGGGTGGTATAAGGTGGTGAAGGATACGGCGGTGGCAGAGTCGGCATCGATAGTGACGGCGTTGATAGAGTCGTTGTTGGCAGAGTCAACGTTGAGAGAGTCGGCGTTGGCAGGGTAGGCGTTGAGAGTCGGCGGGCTTGACATTTCCAGAAAGGGAGGAAGGGTCGACGTCACTGGGAAGTCCTTAAACTACCCATACCATGAAATCGAATGTCCAACCCGACAGGAGGAGAGGGAAAATGAAAACCGAAAGAAGTATGGATATAGCAAGAAAAGCAAGGACGAAAGAGATGAGGGGGACAATAAGGAGTGAAAAGTTAGAGACAAAATGGAGCTGGGGAAGTTTTCTTTCTCCCTCTCCCCTGGCGGGGCCGGTTAAAGTGAAGAGAGTATAGCGTGGGGGAAATGCCAGGTGTTTTCTTTGTCAGTAACACAGCCCTGCCATCGCCGCCCCTCCCACACGGCTGACCTACGCGCCGATGTTCTCAATCTTCTCCCCTCCCACCATGATTGAGTGCCGAGGAAGACACTGAAATCCACTCCACTCCCTCCCTCTTTCGCCTCACCTCATCCTTACCTTCCCTCTTTTCCCCTCCTTCCTGTCCCTCCCTGCCTGCCGTCATTTCTCCTTCCCCTCTCTCCCTGTCCCCCCATCCCATCCTCAAACCCTCCATCCCCTCTCTCCCTGTCCCCCCTCCCCAGCCTCAAACCCTCCCTCCCTCCCTCGCCCCACTTTCCTCCTCCACACCTCCTCACCCCCCTTCTCCTCACATTGCTCCTGTTCCTGTTCCTCCATTATTAAGACAGGAGAAGAGGGGAGGCACGCTGGAGGAAATGTACAGTTGAGTCTAGATGTCTTTACCTTTAACTGTCAGTCTTTGTAGATGCGGAGGAAATGCGTAACACAATACACTGATGTGAGGAACCAGTAGTGAAAAAAAAAAAAAAAAAAAAATCATCCATATGCACTTTGTTGGGATCGAACTCCGGACGCTGGAATCTTTCCACAATTAAGTAAAAATCAAAATTTGTACTTACCACTAACGTGTAACTAAGAGTTCGCGGCTCCTTCTGTTGGTGTAATGGGGTTAAATCAGCCCCCTGACACTTGGCCACGTAGAAGCTTTTAGCCTTTCCCAAAGCACATTCGGTGAAGCCAGTGTGCCATAAGGTGCCTGCCGTCAACTTTCGGTGAGCGTCGTAAGAACCAACAACGAACGCCAGTGAAAAGTACAGTAGTGGGTAGGCTACAGCTGTGGCTGCCATGAGATCGTTATTCCAAGCACAAGTTTTACAAAATTTCAACAGTTTTTAAATCATCAGATGACTCACTGGCAGGATCCATTTTAGCTGCCTGTCAAGTAGATGCTGCATGCGCGTCCATATTCTATGTAAGGCAAGACTATACAGTATATCTCTCTCTCTAAGTAAAGGCGCAGTAATTTAAGGGACATTTTTCTGTATATTTGCCCAATTTTACCGTTTCTTTATGTCCATGTCTGTCACAGGTTCCGACTGGCTGCTGACCGACGAACATGTGTGCCAGACGATCCCTGTGCCGTACGGGGGTGCCACGGGGAGTGCCGGGTGCAGGATGGACGCGCCGTGTGCCTGTGTCCACCAGGCACCACCCTTAGTCATGACCAGGTGATCTGTTATCTAATTCTTCTTAGTTGAAATCGTGTATAAGCTTGACTGTGTATACGTTTGTCTTCATTCATGCAGTTACCAAGCACCTCATAACCAAACTACAGTAACTGTGGCTCAGTAACGGTTGAAAAATGAACCTATGTTGATGTAGCACTTATTACTCAAAATTAGTGTAAGAATAATGTCCTGAAGTATCTCACACATTTCTTGGGACACTTTCTACATGCGTCCAGGTGTCGTGTACGGACGTGGACGAATGCCAGCGCCACAATCCGTGCAGCCACCAGTGCCGCAACACATTCGGCTCCTTCCAGTGTCTCTGTCCACCGGGATACCGACTCTCGCCAGACAATCGAAACTGTTTCAGTGAGTCCAGTAGCATTCATCTTCCAAATGATTTTTAAAAATCCCTCTCTTGTATTACTTTCAAAAGTGTTCGCAATAGACGTTTTCACATTGTGGTACCAATATACTGTAGGTGGACACCAGTTATACAAACCTCCCTCTCGGTCTCACCTTCTTCCCCAGACTGCAGAGTGCGGTCCACCTGATTCACATTTAAATGAACCTGGCTCCATAACAAGAACAATTACTTACGAGAAGAAACTGATATTAGTATACAAGACTTTGATGTCGCAAGTTCTTAACTGCATCATCGAAATCAGGAAATATAATTTTCAATCAACCATCTCACTAACCGAAGCAGTGATGTATAATCATTCCAGTGTCTTTGTCAAAAACCTTCTCCCCATTATAATAAAATGGTGTCTTACCAGAGCAGCCATTGTGAGAGTGCATCCAAACCTATTTTTGCAGACAGTAGTATAGGGAAGACCGATGAAGCAATTTGCCTTCCACTTTGCTGAGTTTTAACGATAAAGCCGACAGTGTGATTCTATTTGCCCTACAGAGGAGATGCCGCCGCCGCCCAAGGGTTGCCAGAAGGACAACGGCGGGTGTGAGCACGTGTGTCGCGAGTCCCCCACCACAGGACACTACTGCACCTGCTACCCCGGCTACACACTCCAGCCTGACAGGAAGACGTGCAAGGTGAGGTTACGCCATGCAATTTAGGCTCGTGAAGAAACCTCCTTCCTCTGGCTCCCTCTATCGTGCCTATCCTCCCTCCTCCCCTCCCCCCCACATTCTCCGCGCCCTCTCCCTCTCCAATGATCATCCTCTCTCCATTTTGCAGGATGTTGATGAGTGTGCCACGGGGGGCCACAGGTGTCAGCAGGTGTGTACGAACAGTGTGGCGGGATACACCTGTTCATGTCACCCTGGGTACGCCCTGACCGATGATGGATTCTCTTGTACAGGTGAGACAGAGGTAGATAGGTATAGGTAGGTAGAGAGATAGGCTTATTAACTGATTCATTGATTGGTTGATCGATTTTGAGAGAGAGAGAGAGAGAGAGAGAGAGAGAGAGAGAGAGAGCATGTGTAGGCATATGGGAAAAAAGCTAAATCAAAATCAGTTCAAATCATGCCATACCAAGTAAAATCAAATTAGTTCTAATCAAATAGGTCTAGGTTATATCAAATCAAATTAGTTCAGATCAATTTGGTTAAAATAAGTACAGACAAAACCAGCTCTAACCTCACCTAACCCAGCCTACCCCAACCTAACTCGCCCCCTCAGACGTGGACGAGTGCCGAGAGAGGAAAAGCGGGTGCGACCACATCTGTACCAACACCCAGGGCTCCTTCCTGTGCACCTGTAGACCCGGTCACGTGCTGGTGGACCGTACCAGATGTGTCGGTGAGTCCCAGCACCTACGTCGAGTCCTTAGTCACATCTGCGCATGTTGTTTTGCAGTGTCTTGTTTTAGTTTTCTCTCCTGACGGTTTTGGTGTCCTTTCCTAGTCCTTTGTCTCCCTCGGTTTTTGCGGTATCCTATTTTGAACTCTTTCAAGTCTGTTTTTGCAGTCCCCTCCTTTCAGTGGCGTAGCTATGGGGCCTTGGGGGGCCAAGGCCCCCATTGGTCCCATTATCTGAAATTTGGCATTTAATGTGTGCACACTGTGCAGCAGTGTGCCTTACATTTTATTGGAACTTACTAAGCTTCCATTTATCATCATTATGGAGAATTTACATTGTTAGCCCCGCCAAAGCTGGGCTTGGTTCCACCCTGCCCCCAATATTCGGATACCTGGCTACGCCACTTCCTACTTTTTCTCTCTCTCCTGTCGGTCTCCCGTCCTTCCTCCGATTCTCTTTCCCGCTAACAATCAGTCTTCCTCTCTCCGTCCCTCTCTCTCCTGTCTTCCCTTCTTCTCTTCTCCCCTCCCCTCCACCCCTCAGCAAGACGATTTGAAAACACCCCCAGTCTGTTCCCCAAAAGTGACACCTAAACCAGTCCCGACGAATAGAAATTTAAGTTAAATTACTGATACCTTAAAATAAAGCAAAAATATAAGAGTTCATCCTAAAAATACTAAAAATTTAACAACCCTAAAATCCCAGGCCAACTAGTGACGTCTTTCCTCCCGGCGTGTCTGTTGCAGTGTCTGGCCGGAGGGAAGGACACACCACGACAGGTCGTGAGCCGGGCGACTTGGTAGAAGACAACCTTGATGGTGGAAGAGGAAGAGGAGGAAGAGGAAGAGGGGAAGGAGAAAGGGGAGGAAGAGGAAGGGGTGGAGGTGAAAAGGGGGACGTTGAAAGGGGAAGAGGGGGGAGAGAAAGAGGAGGAAGAGAAAGGCACGGAAGAGGAAGAGGGAGAGTCGGAGGAAGGAGGGGTGAGGAAGAGACGAAAACGACGGGGGATCGACGACACTGGGGAAACGACAGCTTCGACGGAATAAGGAGAGAGAGAGAAGGGAGGAAGCACACGAGGATGAAGGGAGGTGCCATGATAATTATAGATCACAGCAGAAGGTGGTGGGAGGAGGAGAGGCCGGTAGTGGATGTGGGAGACGGGAGTAAGGGAGATAACGAGGGGAGAAAGGGAGACAGGACGACGGTGGGAGATGAGAGGAGGTGGGAGGGAAGGGGGACGGTGCATAGGGTAGATCAGGGAGGAAGAGGAGGTGGAGAAGGAAGAGGAGATGAAGGAGGAAGGGGAAATCAATGGAGGACAGAGGTAGATGAAAGGAGATGGGAGGAGAGGAGAACAGCAAACAGAATTGGAGGAGGAGGAGGAAGAGAAGATGGAGGAGGAAGAGGAGAAGGAGGAGGAACAGGAGGAGTAAGTGGAAGAGCAAAACCAGTGGATCGAAAAACAACAGTGGAAGAGAGGAACACAACTCATACGTGGCAGACCAACGAGGTGGATGAGAGAGGGTGGAGGCAGAGAGAAGATGGAGGGAGAGAGAGGGAGCAAGGCGCGAGGTGGAGGCCGGACAGAGTGGATGAAAGGTGGAGGTGGGAGGTGCAGGAGAACGTGACATTTGGGTATGGTGGAGGGAAGGGAAGTGGAAGAGATGATGCAAGGGATGGAGGAACGAAGGGAAGAGAAGGGACTGGAAGAGAAAGAGGAGAAGGAAGAGGAAGAGGAGACACAGATGGGGAGCAAGAAGGAGGACATGGAGGAGGAGACAGAAGAGGGAAGGACGGAACACGGCAGAGAGTAAACATAACGACCATATCAACATTAGATGAAACACACTGGAGGAAACCAAAGGAAGACGTTTCACCGGGAGAAAGGAGGAGATGGGAAGTGGAGGAGGAGGTGAGAAGAGTGGAGGAGGAGAAGAGGAGACAAGGAGGAAGAGGAGGAGGAAGCTGGAGAGTTGAGGAGGAGACGAAGATAACAGAAGATGGAAGTTTGGGACTGGACGTGGAGGAGGGAACGAAAATGGAGAAGGAAACGGAAGGAGGACCTCAGGACACGACCTCTCAGGGAAGGACGTCGCCAGAAGAGGTCCCGACTGGCCAAGGAGGAATGGAGGGAACGACGCCGAGAGGGGAAGAGAAGGAAGAAGAAGAGGGAAGAGAGGAGAATGAGATGATTGTGGCAGAACGCTGGACAAACTACTCCACAATCTACAGTCAGTTTCTACCACACCTTGGCCATCCTACTACGCTTAATCTATATAAATCTAATGATGAGAAATTCATCTACCTGGTACCGTATAGTCTGTCCACTTTAACTTGGCTTAAGATTGCCGTCTTTCCATCCTGAACGCTGAGCTGTAACAAGAGAATAACATTACTGTACTATACTAGTCACGAAGAAATGTTATAGAAAGGACGTAGAGCCATAGTACTGTCTTATTCTGCCACTAAACCACGGGCAATACAGTAGGGTACAAAAGGACAAAAATTTCAGCCAAGTTAAGGTGGACGAACTGTAAAACACAACTCCTCTACTGCTTTTGTGCTGTACTGTTATCTTTCTGTTGTTTGTGTGCTTATCTGGCAGTCATAGAGAAAGCTTAGATGCTCATTTGCTAACATACTTCGTGATTTTACGAACTGTGAATGGAGTGCTCGTAAAATGTTCTACCAACAGAAAAAGCACAAACATGAAGATAGCAGCACACACAGATAAACTACTTTTTAATTAATCAGACATTAACTTGAATCTAAAACCAACCAACCTATCATGAAAAGTTTTCATGACTAAAAGCATATAATTAATGAGAAATAATGAAAGCCCATACTTGTTCAATGACCTCAACTGAACACACACACACACACACACACACACACACACACACACACACACACACACACACACACACACACACACACACACACATCTGTGATCTAACAAAGCAAATCAATAATTACTGTCCTCACAGAACTCTGTTCCATTAAAGGTAGCCTACTTCATTTGGTCACTGCCAGACGGTATTACTCAGCTGAAGGAAGTCCCTTCCCAGCGTAATGTTAATCCTTTTGTCTGTCCCAAACAGAGATAAGATCAACCGAATCCTCTTTTAACTCTTAAACCTGAGCTGACGACTAATTCACCTTAATCTGGCTATCGCCAGACTAATTAATTCGCCACCGGCAGTCCTTCCGAAGCTTAAGGGATTAAACTTTCCATAGCTGGGATTTCTTTTTCTTGATTAAAATCGTTTAATATCTAAGTTTTTCCATGGCCATGACAAGGTTAACTCCTTTAGCACGAGGACATCATATCTGCTTTGTTTCTGTTAGCTGTAGACGATTTTAATCAGCTTTGTTGAGACTCTTAGTACTAGAGAGGTTAGATAAAGTCTTCATTAACCCTCCTCACTATTAGAGTTCTAGGCTAAATCAAGTCTTCTGGCATCAGCAGCAGTAAAATTAAAACGACATGGGATCAGGGGACAAATGTTAGCCTCATACCACCTTTTCCTAGCCGAGAGAGATTTAGTATGTTACCCCACCCATAAGATGACTCGCTGATATGATACGTCAGGGAAGAAAGTAATGTAGGTGTTTGATATATAGCATATTCCAAGGTAGAAGTATACTCGGCCATTATCCACTCCCTTCCACACCTGCCCATACTCCCTCACTCAAATTCCGTCACCTGTATATATAATTCTAGTTTGTGACAGACTATAGTTACGATTGATGGAGCTGGAGGGAGGGGATGTGGGCAGGGGTGAAAGGGTGTGAGTTGAGATCGAATGCGGAGTAATTTTTATTTGGAAGAGACTATAGATAATTCTAATTTTTTTTTTTTTTTTCGGAATAGACTCTGGATGCAATGGAATAAAGTGTTACTAATTTATGTAACTAACTGTACTCAGAGTAAAGATATTAACACAGTCTCGTCCCTCCCCGTCCCCTGTGATGTCCCCGCAGAGGAAGGATGCCCCCCTGGGTACTCGGGCCCTCTGTGCAGTGTGTGGTGTGGGGACTGTCCTGGCGAGTGTAATGAGAAGGGGTGTGTGTGCCCACCTGGTACAGAGGGGCTCACCTGCCAGTATCCATGCGCTACAGGCTTCTATGGACCAGGATGCAAACAGGTGCGCTACACTATTCATATCTGTCATTTTCCTCAGTGGTTACGCCTCCCCAGCCAGAGTAACCCAAGAATTGAATAATTGAACAAATACAATAAATAAAAAAGAAAAAGAAAAAACTCTGATGATGTCTTTTATATTTCATCATTTAAGCCAATAATACTTCACAGCTACAAAGTACAAGTGCATTTACTCTAATCTGACAAAGATCTTTAACCCATTTCAGCTCGGTTAAGAAGCAAGTATAGTCAGAGTGTAGGCTTGGTTAACTAGTGTCCAAGGATTTTAGTATTTACCTCATTTCAAACACTCAAAGAATATCATGCTACCACATTTTAGCATTTAAGTTGTGAGAGTGGCCCAATTCCGTCAGATAAAAACAAATAGAGTGTGGTTGATTTTGGGATGGACTCTCAATCACAGTTAACCCGGATCAAAACAAACCGACTACCGTGGAGGTACAGTGTTGATTTTAGAATGGACTTTTTATCACAGTTTCTTCTCAGTAAACCTTGTCATCCCACCTCTGCCTCCAGGTGTGCCAGTGTCAGAATGGGGGCACTTGTGACCTGGTGACGGGTGCCTGTACCTGTCCTCCTGGGGTGTCTGGAGTGTACTGCGAAGATGGGTGTCCCGCCGGTGAGTCTGCCTGGATCATACACTTAATACACTGTCAGTTTCATACACTTCATACAATCCTCTGCCAGTTTCATATATATGTATGTTGATAAATTAACAGACCTCTAACTCCCCCCCCTTTAGGCCTGTACGGTCGTAAGTGTCGTCGTCAGTGCCCCAGGATCTGCCCCAACAACCGGTGCAATAGACTCTTCGGGTTCTGTGAGTGTGACCCGGGCACGTTCGGACCCACTTGTAACCTGCCCTGCCCTGACTTCACCTGGGGACCCAACTGTAGACATCAGTGCCAATGTCGCATCACCTCTACCATCAAATGCCTCCCTCAGGTAAATCGTCCTCCTGATCTAAGCTAAGCTTGGCTTACCTCTGGTTGAAGTCCTTCCTAACCTTCCCTGCCTTTACATCACCTGGAAACCTAACTGCAGACATCAGTGCTAGTGTTGCGTCAGCTCTACGATGGAATGCATCGCTCAGGTAAATATCAATCTTTATCCTCTCTCACTGGGGTAGCCAGGTGGCTGGGGTGGCACTGACCGCCCCTTAAATATACTTGGCCACTCCAAGTGCCGTTCCAAATTTGGGGGAACTATTCCTGGACCTCCTTAAAGAACTCTTCTTGGACCTCTCCTTAATTAGGATTGGCCACTCCATTTCTAAAAGCTTAGGTACGCCCCGACGACTGTCACTACGAGGGTGTCTTTTTATATCGAGATCATTCCACTTCATCTTTCTACTCATTTACCCACTCACCTATTTGCCCACCTTCCTAACTACCTAGGTATCTGCCCACGTACCTACCTATCTATGTATCCCTTTATCTGTTTATCAATATATTAATCTATCTATCTACTCAGACAAAAGTACGTGAACGTTCTGAAAACAACATGCTGGTCGGTGGGGTACAAGACGCCAAAATGAGTGTCAGTGGACCTTTCTCTCCCTGTAGCTGTCTACCTGTCTATCTGTGTGTCTATTTATCTATCTTTGAACCCACAGACAGGAGTATGCGAGTGCCAACCAGGTTACGTAGGAAAGAACTGCTCCGAGAAATGCCCAGAGGGTCGGTGGGGTCCAGGGTGCCTGAATCAGTGCCAGTGTGACGGTGCGGCCTGCCATGCTGCCACCGGTACATGTATCAAGGACTGTCCCGCTGGTCGTACCGGTCCACAGTGCCAGACGCGTGAGTTGTGCAAGAGTTTTGTGCTGTGTATTGTGTACGTCGCATGCTGTTTCGCGAGGAAGTTAGACTCATTTTAGCTTCCTCATTTCTCTTTCTCTCAGTTAGTCTGTCTGCATCTGTCTCTGAGTGTCATATATATATATATATATATATATATATATATATATATATATATATATATATATATATATATATATATATATATATATATATATATATATATGTGTGTGTGTGTGTGTGTGTGTATGTTTGTGTGTGTGTGTGTGTGTGTGTGTGTGTGTGTGTGTGTGTGTGTGTGTGTGTGTGTGTGTGTGTGTGTGTGTGTGTGTGTGTGTGTGTGTGTGTGTGTGTGTGTGTGTGTGTGTGTGTGTGTGTGTGTGTGTGTGTGTGTGTGTGTGTGTGTGTGTGTGTGTGTGTGTGTGTGTGTGTGTGTTTATGTATGTATGTATGTGTGTGTGAGTGTTTGTCTCACTGAACTGTATATCCGTCTTTTTTTCCCCCTCTACCTTTCTCTATGTAAGCACGGCAAACCCAAACACAGTCCTTTCATAAACATATTTTACCTTATATCCTGGTCAACAAACGCACCAATATACCATACATCTCCATATATCCGAGTACCCGAACCGATCGCTTCTGGTGGTACGACAGCGTGCTCCCCGGGTCAGTTCGGGCCGGGGTGCGTGCAGACGTGCGATTGCGAGGGACGTGGCTGCGATCCCGTCACCGGCCAGTGTCACTGCCCTTCAGGGACCTACGGACCGGAGTGCCGCACCAGTGAGTACACCTTGCAAGATTAACCACCGCTCCACAGCCAGGCACCTGCATCTCATCTCCACCAAGCACCTGCATGACCTAACTTACCTGACCTAATGCAACTTAACCTAGTCAAACATTCTGGAACACATACTGAAGTTCCGAATCAATGACTGCTCTGCCAAACCCTCCACTGATCCTTTATCGAGCACCTGCATGGCCTCACTTAATCTAACCACAGCCAACCCACAGACTGGAGTACTGCACCATTGAGCATACCCTGCCACACTGTCCAATGCTCCAACACCGGGCACCTGCATGACCTAGCCTTAACTGACCTAAACTAAACCGAGAGAAAAACTACCGTACCAGTAAGTATACTCTGCCACACCACCCATCTCTCCTCCACCTGTTGCCTGGCCTGACCCAACTTAACCTGAAAAAACTCACGTGCTAAAGTGTCGCACCAGTTAGCAGCCAAAGCACCCCAACCACTCGTCGCCCCGCCAAGCCACCACCTGCACGGCTTAACGGTACAGCCATTGAAAAAGACGTGCCAAGGGGCCCTCACAATCCGACGAGAATATGGATTTGAGTCTGCTTGGATACCACGAGTAGACAAAACTGGAAACAAGCCGAGATGCATGCAACGCTAGATAAGTGTTTGTGAAGCACTGAACTACACGATCTGCTTCCTATAGGCTATACATGTTCATGTCTGTGGGTCTTGGTCTAGATGGTATTGGAGAGTTCGGTAAATCTTTTTATTGCAGTGATTATATTGCGTAGCTAATACACTTGAACATTTTCGTGTATACTGTTTATATCATTTTAATATTGTTAGTAGTTTGCATCAGAAACATACAAGAAAATAATGAGGTGCAAATTACTAATAAAGAAATGCTACTAAATCTCCACTGCTATTCCACTATACGACTCCTAAACACATGGCATTTCTACTCTCATCCTCAGTGGATCGAGTTTGCTAAGACTTTAACGCATTTTTGCACGTCAGCTTTTGCACCATGCGAATGAGAACAGCCATCAACATAAAAGGCGTTAACTTATTATAATCACTTAATACCGAAACTACAGTGGAAGCAAGATAACATACTAATGTTTAATGTTATATTTGGAAATGAGGTTTGCACGATGATGGTGCTGATGATAATAATGATATTTATGACCATATATGCTTGATAATAAAGAGGGTAGTTGTGTGTGAGATGAGGAGACGGTGGTATTGTGGTGTGGAGTGTGAGGGTGCAGAGTGTGAGAATAAAATCAGCATGTGTTGTGTTGCCAGGTGTAACAAGGGTGACAGGACAGTGGTGTGGTGGTGCAGGGTGTATGGTGTTGGAAGGAGACTAATATAAGCAATGACTGATATTGTGTTGCAGGGTGTGAGAAGATTACTAAGATGCTGAGTGATATTGTGGTGCAGTGTGAGATGAGTGCCATGATATTGTGGTGCAAGGTGTGAGAAAGTTATTAATGTGTAAAGAGAAAGTCAGGTGATATTGTGGTGTGGAGTGTAGGTTGTGAGGAGGATGCTGATGTGTGAAGGTTGTAATGGTGTAAATTATAATATGGAGAGAGAGAGAGAGAGAGAGAGAGAGAGAGAGAGAGAGAGAGAGAGAGAGAGAGAGAGAGTACAGATATATTGGTACAAGGTGTGAGAAAAATATTATAGTAGGTTTGTTTTTCATCTGACAGAGGTCCATAACACCCGTTTAGCTCAGTTGAAGGCCAGGTAAAATAAGAGTGGAGGCTAAATTTGACTAGTAACCAAGGAGATTCATTCTTACCTCATAACTCTGGCTCACCGCATTTCATTCACCCTCGACTCAGTATTCAAGTTGTGAGGGTGGGCCAGTTCCGTCAGATGAAAGCAAACTGGCTATAATTTGTGAGGAAAATTTACTAATATGGTGATACAGGGTGTGAGGAGGGTCGGTGGGGCGAGAGCTGCCTGAAGGAGTGCCAGTGCCATGGGAATGCCACATGTGACCCTGTGACTGGAGAGTGCCGATGTCCACCAGGATTTAAGGTCAGTGCCACTCTTTTTCCTTCCCTTTCTTCTTCCATCTATGCATCCACCTACGCTATCCATCCACCCAATCATCCGTCCGTCTATCCATCCACTCATCCATCCATCCACCCAGTGCGATCCTGTTTCTAGAGAGTGCCAGTGTCCACCAGGTTTCAGGGCCAGTCACATGCTCAAGAATTTTTATCAGTAATGTTATGTTTCATTTAATTCGCTGGGCACTGTGTTCATAGTTCTCGTGCTGTTATGGTTTCTCTCTCTTGTTTCTGTTTTCTTCCCACCCCATTGATTTTATTGGATAGTACTGTAGGATGATGATGATGATGATGATGATGATGATGAAGATGTGTACACAGGGGATTGGGGTGCGAACAACAGTGTGGACGAAGCAAGTGAAGATTGCTGTCGTTTAAATGGGTGTTAGGGCTGATGCTAATGATCACACACACACACACACACACACACACACACACACACACACACACACACACACACACACACACACACACACACACACACACACACAAGGGTTAATAATGATGATGATGGTGATGACGTGATACACCCAGGGTCCGGAGTGTGGTGAGCAGTGTGGGCGAGGCAGGTGGGGTGAGGACTGTCGCCGTTCGTGTAGGTGTCTCCATGGGGCCTCCTGTCATCCTGTCACCGGCAGGTAAAAAGGAAATAAGCAGATAGATAATGATAATGATAATAATAATAATAATAATAATAATAATAATAATAATAAAAATAATAGATAAATAAATAAATTAACAAGAAGTAAAATTCGTACTCATAAAATAGAATAAATCTTGTTATAATGATATTAATTATAATATGTCGAGAGAGAGAGAGAGAGAGAGAGAGAGAGAGAGAGAGTGTACAGTAGGTGTGAATGTGGCTCAGGATACACAGGATGTTTTATAAAGTTGATGTGTATGTGTGGCCGTGTGCTTATAGGTGAGAGTGTGGACCAAGAGGCAGATCATTTTGTAACATCAGTGCGAATGTGTGTGTGTGTGTGTGAGTGTGTGTGTGAGAGAGAAAGAGAGAGAGAGAGAGAGACTACGTTTTAATGTTAATGAAGCAATAGAGTAAAGCGGAACAGATTTTGAAAATGTATTTCTAAAGTATGTCGACTTACCTGCATCCTTGTACAGTAAATGAGAATAAAGAATGAGACGATGATGATGATGATGATGGTGATGGTGATGATGATGATGATATTGATGATGATTATGGTGATGATATTGATGATGATGATGATGATGATATGGACGATGATGGTGATGATGATGATGATGATGCATCCAGGTGTGAGTGCGGTCCAGGGTACACGGGCGACTTCTGCGGTCGGCCATGTACCCCCGGGACCTACGGGCCTGACTGCTCCCTGACCTGCCAGTGTGAGGATGGCGCCATCTGTGACGCGGTGACTGGCAGGTGCCCATGTCCACCTGGCCTCACAGGACCTGACTGCACCCAGCGTGAGTTGTTAACACTGTGTATCTGTTGTTTCACTGGGATATTATATTTACTTATGTTCTCCCTGAAATACTCATTAATAGTAAGATTTTCGGAGCTGGTTACCATCGATCCTATGAGGTACTATACCATAAGAGTGAAGTGTGGCTGCAAGCTTGGTAACCTGCCACACGATCACTCGTAGGCAGGGAATTCATCCATAGATACAAAGGCCAAATTGAGACTCGTTCACTGTTGCAAATATTATAACATCTCTGATTTATTTTCTCCCAGCATTTTCCAGCAGCTTATTGGAAGTAATTAGCGGTTTAGCACTTGATTTACCTTTAAGTGCATAGAAAACATCAGCCGCACCATTTCCATACTCATTATTGGTATCCCTTGAGAAAGCATGACGTCATTTTATTTTTACCTCCGCCAACGAAGCTGGAGGTGGTTATGTATTCACCTACGTTTGTCAGTTTGTCCACACGATATCTCCAAAAGTTTTCAATGAATTTCAATGAAATTTTGTGAAAGGGTGGGCCATGGACCAAGAAAGAATTGATTATATTTTGGGACGGATCCGGATCCTGTGTATCTCGCACAATATCTCCACGGATCCGCATCCGGATCCGGATCCTTTTTAATGGCACTGGCACTGGCGGAGGTATGCGCTTTCTAAATGCTTTCTAGTTTTATGTCTGATTTTATGGAGAAAATTTACACTAATTCTCCCAGGATACTTCATGTAATCATACCTGTCTGGCTAAGTTATGTAAATAATTTCTTCTATATCGCGTTATTAGCTGTTCTGAACTCACCAGTCTGCACATTACAAGCATCGGAGATAGCCAGATCAAAGTGATTAAAGTACATGCCATCGACAAACCCAGGGGCCACTGACTGACGTCATGAAGGGTATCCGGGAGCAAAGTGCTACTTGCTTTATACTCTCTCTATTATAACTTGGCCTTAAACTGCCACCTTTCCATCATGAATGTTGGATAATAACAATAGACGAACACTGGAATATAATGCCAGCTACGAAAAAAATATATACATAGGAAGAAAGTAGGGCCGTAGTATCGTCTTATTCTGCCACTAAGGTGTGCGAACTAACCTGCGAAAGGATGAAAATCTGGGACAAGTTAAAATGAAAGAATTATGGTAAAATTTTAATTAAGAAGAACCAGCGCCTAAGCACCTCCAGTAGAGTGCATGATAAAAAATTTCATCAGTTTTTACGGAAGTGGAAGTGCGAGAATGTATTTTAGATGTTTAGGTGTACTGTGTTGCAGGTTGTCCCGAGGGCCGCTATGGACAGGACTGTGCCAGAGTCTGTGATTGTCCACACTCCAACATGTGCAACCCCGTCACCGGTGATTGCATCTGTCCACCAGGTACTCTAGTGTAAAATTCATATATTCATCCCATCAAATATCAAACTTATACGAAAGAAAAAAGAATAGTTGAGGATGTTTCTAAACAGGAAGGATTCAAAAAAAGAAATGCTGTCACAGGTCTGCGCGGTGAGTCCTGTTCTGAGCGGTGTCCAGAGGGTCTGTGGGGTCCTGACTGTTTGCAGGAGTGCCAGTGTGGGGACCATATGGTGTGCAACCCAGTCACAGGGGAGTGCCAGTGTCCACCAGGCAGGCATGGGATACTCTGCACTGAGGGTGGGTAACATTAACAACTCAGTCAGATGCCATCATTCTTGTTGTACCCTTTTTGCTCCAACTTGGCCTTAAGTTGTCATCTCACCACCTTGAGTGTTGCGTTGTTACAGTAAATTAACACTAGAATATGATGCTAGGCAAGAAGAAGTGCCATGGAAAGGTTGTAGAGCTTAGTGTCTTTCTCTGCCATTAAACCGTGAGAGATAAACTGCAAAAGAACAAAGTTTAGGCCAAGTTAAAGTAGATACAAAATACCACTTGATGATTTAGTTCAAATAAGGGGAGATTTTTTGAACTGAAGGTGCTACATTTAGCCTTCTCTTTAACACGAGAGGTCCTTCTTAACCCCTTCAGTCAGACAACGTTTATATATATTTTTTTCTTGGTGGCAGCAGACGACCTAGTTTTATTCTGGAAAAAGTTTTCGAACTAGAGGGTGTAGGATTGAAGTGGTTAAAAACAATCCATAATACTTTTACCTTTCTCCCTCCCGCCTGTACAGAGTGCCCCGCGGACAGGTGGGGGGAAAACTGCGAACATACGTGTCTGTGCCACAACGGAGCGTCCTGTGACTGGCGGACAGGTGCGTGTATCTGTCCCCCAGGGTTCACGGGCGCCACCTGCCAGGAAAGATGCCCGACGGGGACCTACGGGGACAACTGCCGCTATGCCTGCATGTGTCAGAACAACGCCACCTGCCACCACGAGACCGGCGCCTGTATGTGTCCACCAGGATATACCGGCGACGCTTGCCAGTACGGTTAGTTTACCCTTTCATCATCGGGACAACTTTAGCATCCATTCCAGCTAACACCAAGCAATTAGATTTAGCTGGGAGTAAGTACAGCAGTCTGAAAGTGTTAGTAGTCTCCCCATTAACCCTTGCATGATGGGGACAACTCTAGTATATTTTTAGATTTAGCCATGAGTGAGTTACGGAAACCTGAGAGTGATAGCATTTTTCTCCCAGCAGCACAGTAATGAGGGACCTGGATGGAACCTCTACTGTTGCAGGTTGTGTTCAAGGGGAAGGTTGTGGCTTAGAAAAATTGATTATCTGCCCTGGCGCCTGCATGTTGATAATCTCTCTCTCTCTCTCTCTCTCTGTTTGTATGTGTGTGTGTGTGTGTGTGTGTGTGTGTGTGTGTGTGTGTGTGTGTGTATGTGTGTGTGTGTATACTAAAAAGTGTGAGGAAAGTACGCACACATCTCAGTACCAGCTATCGTGCCAATGAAAGGAAGGCACGTATACCAATATCCCACCTCACTGCACGTATCTTTATTTGCTCCGTGTGTTGCGTACGTGTATTGACAGGCACGTAAAATTACAAATCCTTCACTATACTACGGCTTATCTCTTGTGTGCACGTACAGAGTGTGAGGCGGGCACGTACGGTCCAGATTGCCAGCTTACGTGTCGATGTAAGCACGGGGGTCGCTGCCACCCTGTCACGGGCGCCTGTCAGTGTCCTCCAGGATGGCGCGGACATCACTGCCAGAAGAAGTGCCACCATGGTATGTACAGTGCCATCAAGTTCAGTGTAATGGAGGAGGTGATGATGATGATGATGATGGTGATGGTGATGATGATGATGACGACGATGATGATAGTGATGGCGATGATGATGATGATGATGAAGACTGTTATGATGATGACGATGATGATAATGATGGTGATGATGATGATGATGAGAATGATGGTAATGATGATGATGACTGTAATGATGATGACGATGACAGTAATGATGATGATACTGATAACGATGACGATGATAATGACGATAATTCTGTTGATGATGACGACGACGATGATCATGCTATATTTGCCAGGCTGGTGGGGCGAGGACTGTGGTCAGATGTGCGACTGCGAGGTTGGTGCGACTTGCGACCACGTGACGGGGGAGTGCACCTGTCCGTCTGGCTACATCGGCGAGAAATGCGAGACAGGTGTGTGAGACGCGATTCAACACAGCGCAGGATAATGAACACCCTATTATTTTTAGAACCCACCCTATATTTCAATGCCCCACCCCATATGCAGTACCCATAACCCCCCTCATATTTACGAGTATGTGGTTGGTGTCCTATCCCAATTTGTCTGCACCCACCTCTTTCCTCTACGTCACACTGCTCTATCGGTGACAAGAGGTAGACAGGTATGTGGTGTACTATTCAGCAGTGTGCAATACAGTTTAGTGACCCCTTTTATTAGCAGTACCTTACCTGTCCTTCGTATGCAACCTATTCTAGTTCCCATCTCATTTTCAAGTAATCACACAGGTTTTTAATACGCACTTTAGTACAAACCTCATTAAGTACAAATGTAATACAAACCCGATTTCATTAACTATTCTGCTTCAGCCCAAAGTCCCTCACTAGCCCTATCCATTGCCCACAAAGCCCCTCATTAACCCTCTTCCCTGCCCACAAAGCTTCTTGCTAACCCTGTTCCCTGCCCACAAAGTCCTTCACTAACCCTTTTCCCTGCCCACAATGCCTCTTCCTAACCCTCTTCCTTGCCCACAAAGCCTCTCACTAACCATCCTTCCTGCCCACAAAGCTCCTTCCTAACCCTCGCCCCTGCCCACAAACCCCCTTCTTAACCCTCTTCTCTGCCCACAGAGCCTCTCACTAACCCTCTTCCCTTTCTACAGTGTGTCCAGCAGGTTTCTACGGCGAGGGGTGCAATGAGAGGTGCCGGTGCCCGCCTGGTGAACCCTGCCACCACATCACCGGGGAGTGCCAGTGTCCTCCAGGCCTCAGGGGCGACCAGTGCCAACAGTGTAAGTATCCCTGTTCCCCCCCCCTTCTCTCTCTCTCTCTCTCTCTCTCTCTCTCTCTCTCTCTCTCTCTCTCTTTCTAAGATGGGACAAAATGTGAAGAAGGTTGGTGGGGCGAACATTGCAGTGAGAGGCGCGATTGCTCCAAGGAGAAACTGTGCAGTGTTAATCAATCTATCAATCAATCAGTCAATCAACAAACCAACCAATCAACCAGTCAATCAATCAATCAATCAATCAACCTTTCCTGGACAGACTGCGAGGAAGGTTGGTGGGGCGAGGGTTGCACTGAGAGGTGTGACTGTACTGAGGAGGAGCTGTGCAACCCCACCAACGGCACCTGCTACTGTCCCACCGGCCGCAGGGGACGCAACTGCCGCAGGCCATGTCCCAAGGGCCGGTACGGGGTCGAGTGTAAGCAGGTAAGTACAGTAATTAAGTCTTAAGGTGTAATCAGGGGCAGTATATCAAGCGCCGTTGGAGATTTCGTCATACCTCTTCCTTGGCGAGTTGGTTTGCCTGTTACGCATCGCTCTCCTCTTGTATGTTATTGATGTCGATAATAAAACGGCAGAAATAACATACAGGAGAATGGTAAAGTGTAAAATGCTAACTAATTAGTTAAAGAAGAGTTGTTACGGAGCCTCCTCTGACACCTAATAGTATTTTTGGACCTTCCCACTCCATTTTCTGGTGGAACGTGGGTTTGATATAATAGTGACTCGCTTGATTTAAAAGGCATCAGTACACACTTGGCGCGAAACAGTGTGATGCCACAGACAATGGTTATTGCAAACGCTCGGTGATTCTGTTCCACGTTAGTTAACTTGTTTTTCTTAAAAATGACATGTATTTCTAGGTTCTGACATTTCTTTGCCAGTGTTGTTATCGTGTGTATTGTGTACATTCAGATAATTAGAAGGATAATTTTCTTGTGACATAAAAGATATACTTATCGTTTAAGGTCTCAATGGATCCTTCCTGCGTGGTACTTTTTTTTTTTTTTATGTGTACGTGTGTGCATTGCAGAAGTGTAAGTGTGTGAACAACGGTACGTGTGATGCAGTGACGGGGCAGTGCCAGTGTCCTCCCGGCTATTACGGCCCGACCTGCTCCATACCCTGCTTCGCTGCACCTGAGGCAGCCACATGCAACCAGGTTGGTTCATATGCAGCCTCATACAATTGCACTGTCGCTTTGTCATACCCACCCTTACTGTATCTATATCAACCGTTATTGAGGTTCACTGCAGGACCTTACTTTATCGTCGGAAGGAGGGTCCTTCACCTTGGGGTGGATTATTCACCCACTATCTTCCGATACAAGCCCTTTGCATCATCTAGGTTACCACAGTTATCTCCTATATATAATACTCTGCCAACCTACGAAGAGAGTGGATGGACACCTTAGTAGAGAGGCGCTAGTTGTCAGTTCCGGAGTGGTAATGCTGCTGCTGCTGATGATGATGATGAAGGTGTTGATGATAATGGTGATGGCGAGTTCATTGATGACGATGACAGTGATTAC
This sequence comes from Coenobita brevimanus, assembly GCF_032717465.1. NCBI lineage: Eukaryota > Metazoa > Arthropoda > Malacostraca > Decapoda > Coenobitidae > Coenobita > Coenobita brevimanus. Next base: position 46,464,442 of record NC_136961.1, read on the forward strand.
TCTGATGATGATAAGGAGGATGAGGATGAATTCTATTTGCCTCACCACGAGTTCCAGCCAGGTCACATAATCGACAAGACAACTTTAGCCCAGATTCAGATTAGACGGTAAAAAAATTAAATCCACACGTCCGTCCAGCCTGTCACGTCCAGGCATCCGGTGTGTCAGATCTGAGGGGGATGCGGAGCTAAAAGTGACATCAGACTCTCCTTTACTGTTTCATTGATTAAGAATGTAACAGTCGTATATTTAAACTCTTGAATCCGATTACGTATTTTAAATCATGTTCTTAGTATTTTTAAATAATTTTACCCGGCTTCGGAGAGACTTTTGGGTCTGGAAGGATTAGATAAGGTTTTCATACACTATTTTATTATTCGATGTCTTCCCAAACTATACAGAAAAAAATCGCCAGAAAATCGCAAAAACAAAGTGCAGTGTTCATAGTAGTTTATATCCTACTTTGTTTGCTTTACTCCCCAGCCAGCTCCCCCCTCCCAAAGAATATCAGGAGATACCAAAAATTAATATCCTTTATCCCAGTTAGTTCCATTTACTTCCCCCAAACTGAAAAAAAAAAAATGAAATACGTGTAACAAGAATGATGTAAAAGCAAAGGGTAGTATACTGTATATCCTAGTCTGTATCCTTCTTGTACAGACGTGTGATTGAATATGGAGTAATGATAATGATGATGGTGGCGGTGGTGGTGGTCGAGGTGGTAACACGAAGCTGTGAGCATAATGATAAGGATGATGATGGTGGTGATGGTGACGTGTAGCTGCGAGCATAGTGATGATGATAATGATGATGATGCATTGTGGTTTCCGTTCAGACCTGCGACTGTGAGCACGGCGGGGTATGCACAGCCACGGGGGAGTGTCGTTGCCCTGCTGGGTATACGGGGCCTCGCTGCCAAACCACCTGTCCTGATAACACCTGGGGACCCAAGTGTGCGTTCAAGTGTCAGTGCAAGAACGACGCCATCTGTCATCCAGGTAACACACTGACTCACTGCTAACACCTTTATTTAATCATTTCGCTGACCTGGATTTAGCAAGGTGTTTTATTCCAGCTAAAACTATACGACTTTAGTTAGTGCAGGGTAAGATTAGAACTTGGAGGCTTAAGAATGTGTATCAGTACCAGGATGTCTGCACACCTTAAAATTAATACAGTAAGTGTTTTCTGAAAGCAGCAACAGAGGCTTTGTGTGTGTGTGTGTGTGTGTGTGTGTGTGTGTGTGTGTGTGTACTAAAAGATGAGACATACTTCTACTACAGGTAATTTCTATTCTGCTTTATTCCTTGTGCAGCTACGGGGGAGTGTCAGTGTGGTGTTGGGTGGACGGGTCGGTACTGTGACGAGGAGTGCCCGCCTGGTCTCTACGGGCCTGACTGCCGCCTCGACTGCGCCTGCCACCACAACCACACCTGTGACAGACTCTCCGGGTGTTGTGTGTGTGGACCAGGCTACTACGGACGCTACTGTGAGCTTGGTACGTCACAGTGATGATGATGGTGATGATAGTGGTGTTAACAGTGATGGTTGTGATGATGATAAGGATAATAAAGACGAAGACGATAACAGAAAGCTCCCAAGACCTAACCTTTATCCCTACCGATAATAATGAATGCTCTAGACCTAATTCTTTTGCCCCCAACCCTTGCAGCGTGCCCACCTACCACCTGTATGATCTGAGAGTGTTATTATCTGTGCCTTTACTCCACCTGTATTACCTAAAGGTAGCTATTAATAAGTCTTCCTCTACCCGTACAGTGTGCCCACCTGGCTTCTACGGTGCGTACTGTACTCAGGTGTGCGAGTGTTACAACGGTGCCACCTGTGATCCCAAGACAGGGGAGTGCCACTGTGCACCTGGATTCATGGGACCTACCTGCTCCGATACCTGCCCGCCAGGTGAGTGAAAGATAGGAGTGCCACAACCTCCTTTTCATAATTTTATCTACCACCTTACATCTCCAAATGTACTGTATCTGTATCGAAGTGGTGATATAATGACTGATGATGATGATGATAATAATGGCTGATGATGCTAATGATGATGCTACTGCAGTGTATAATATTTGCCCTTGTTTTCACACCTCTGTTCCACCCCTTGACAGGTCGGTTTGGGCCCGGGTGCGAGGAGGAGTGTGAGTGTGGAAACTACGCGTGTCGTGCAGAGACGGGAGAGTGCCTGTGTCCACCAGGATTCAAGGGCCCCTACTGTGCTTCCGGTATGAGAGAGAGAGAGAGAGAGAGAGAGAGAGAGAGTCTATGTCCACTGGTTTACTGTCCCTGTACTCTTTTGCTTTCCGTCCATCAATACTGAATGCTGAGCCCTAAAAATTGATTAAAAATAGAATTTGATGCCAGTCACGAAGAAATGTCTGGCTATACCACTGAACTTTTCTGCCACTGATGTGCGTGAAATAAGCAGCAAAAGAACGAAAGTCTGGGCCATGACAAAAAAGTATTATACAGACAGTCAAGAGCGTATCTGAACTTTCTGCCTCATTTACATTTTGAAGTAGTGGGCTGGGCATTTGAAAATATTCGCTGTTTACACTTCCCTGGCGCATATGCTTACAGTTTTTATCAATGCATCTGGTAGAAGGAATTTTATGGAACATGTAAAATATATGATATGTGCAGAATTATATATCTTAGAAAAAAGCGCAAACAGCAACATTGTTTACTGTCAAACTTCGATCACTTTTTTGAAAACGCTCTTCAGAATGAGTATACACGAGGGTAATAAGCTGTGTTCCATATAATTCCAATTTGAAAAGGACTCTGCGCTCTGTCACCTCCCCTCCGGTCCACCTCTCATCTTTCTGCCCTTCTCCAGAGTGCGAAGAGGGTCGGTACGGTCCAGGGTGCCAGGAGGTGTGTGAGTGCCACCACGGAGGCACCTGCGACCCCGCCACAGGCCAGTGCGAGTGTCCACCGGGATGGCTGGGACCAAAGTGCCAGTATAGAGATGGTGAGTCCAACTTAATATAGGCTAACTAGTGGGCGTGTTGTGTTGGTGGATATAACACACACACACACACACACACACACACACACACACACACACACACACACACACACACACACACACATGTACAAAAGAAATACTGTCGTTTTCCATTAAAGAAAAAAAAAAAAAACTAACCATTCTTCTTCCTCCTCTTCAGCTCCACCTTACGTCACCCATCCTGATCACCGAGACCGATCAGACATCCCCGTTGAGGAGAGCTGAGTGCCACACAGCCCCAAGTGCCACCAAGTCAGCAGAACCACTAAGTCGTCAGTGCCACGAAGCCAGCAGTGTCATGTGATTACTGTAGTAGTAGCATATGATTATCAATGTCATGTGGTCAAACACTGTCACAACCTCAGCACTAACACGTGGTTAAAAAGGGACGCGAGGATCAAGTAATCGTCCTATCTTCAGCAGTGTCACATGATCACCAGTGTCATATGATCAGCGGTGTCGTATGATCAGCGGTGTCATGTGATCAGCGGTGTCATATGATCGGCAGTGTCATGTGACCAGCAGTGGCATGGGATTCGAATTTCCCTGTACTCAGCAGTGCTGCATAATAACCAGTGCTACAGGTTCAGCCAAATAGCTTACGTGGTTAGAGGAGTGTCATTTATATATCGTATCGTCCAGTCAACAGAGTGTCACAAGAGTTATTATAGTGCCACGTAGTTTGGAGAGTGATGAGTTCATATCAGTGCCACGTGTATAAGTGTCACAAGCGGTGACAGTATAATCAGTAGCAAGTGCCCAGTATCTGTGTTACGTGCCTAGTTGTTGTACCAGTATTTGCGAAGTGACAATACGAAACAGAAAGGACGTAATGATGTAATAACAAAATGTATTTAGAAGGCAGTTTTATTTTAAGTTAAGCAGTACAACCCCACTGGAAACCTTGGCGTAAAAGGATAAACTTATGGATAAACTTTTTTTTCCCCGCAAGAAGAACAAGGAAATGAAAGTGTATACCTAATCTTTCTATGTCTCTGTTTCTTCTTGCATAAACAATTCTTATTTACGATAAGGAACAAGGCAAGGAAAATAGGGGACATAATCTTGCAGTGTCCATAATTCATTCTGCCGAAATACATCTTAGTTACGACAGGGATTTGATCGTAAGTGTACAGCCTGGAACTGAGATGAGTGGAAGGGCTGCCAAGCGTAGAGCTGTTACTGTTGGTGTAAATATGGCAACGCCTTCCTGGTGTTCGGAGCACCAGTTTCCGTCATCGGGGTGCAAGACTGATGTTAAACGTGCACAGGCCACTGCAGTGTGCCATTTTGTGCTTCAGGGCGTCTCAGGGGAAGGGTCTACCAAATGGAAAACTGGATACAGTGATATTGTTGAAAACAAATAGAAAGCATAAACAACAAAAATGAAAGAAAATGGAAGAACCTACGCAGAATTAGAAGTGTGCAAAAATATTCAGAGTCAAGAAGTGATCGCTAGATACTGTGATGTGTCTTGGTTTAATCAAATGAATGAATTATATCCACATACCGAAGCAAACACAAATTCGATATGTAAATTCTTCCATTTATATCGTATGAGTTATAATGACAGTGATACTAACCACAAACTTTCAAAGCGTGAGAACCAGAAACACTGCCTCACTGACTCGCACTCACCCCAAAATTCATACCAAACCTTTTGTGGGTCAGTGGGGCATTTCAAAGATCATGAAGACATTATGTGTTGCTGCTGACCATATCAAAGGCAGGCATCAAGTACAGTGGGCATTAATATCTATATCTACTTAAACTTGGTCAAACATTTAAAATGTCTTGCCTAACTAACGAGTAATTATAAAGAGGATTCGTGTCTTGCTTCAAGTGTTCGGAGTGACAGGCATGTAAAGGGGCGCCTGATACAACTATGAACACTGAAGTCCAGTCTCACTTCAGCAGTTCAAAACAGACGTGTAACGAGACATCTGAATATCAGCATGAACAACATCCCACCGAAATCGAATATCGCTTCAAAAGTTCGGAGGCTTGGACTCATAAAGGAAGATCTGGAATATGGCAAGAACAATCCACTGGAGTTAAGAGTCTTGCTTTAAAAGTTCGAAGTTTCGGATGCGTGAGGTCGAGTCTCACTTCGAGTGTTCGTAGCTTCCGACGGTTAAAGGGGTAAGTGGAATAAGACCAAGGACAAGATCCCACCGACTTCAAATCTCGTTTCAAAAATTCGGAGCCAACTAGAATATGGATACCATCTCGCAAAGGAGCCATCTACACCTTTGACATAAAGGAACATCTGCAGTTTCATTTGCATTGCTGCCGAACCAACTGTCAAATAATTATATTCCTAAACACCTTGAATCCAGTGATGTAATTTTTTTTTAGTTTATTCTTGCTATTACTAGACTATTTTTATTGAATTTAGGAGATATCTCTAGTAGCGAAGGAGTTAATCAAGGCTATATCTAACTTCTCCACTTCGAAAAGTCTCTCCTGAGCTGAATTAAATCATCTAGGAACACAAGAATCATTAAAAAAAGAAAAAAGGCAATTAGAGTAAACGATCAATACTCTGTGACAGATGCTCCACACCATCACTGCCATGATCACCAAAAAATATGTATCTGTCTTAAAAGTCTAGCCGAGCACACGGAAAACACGTTGCACTGCAGTACAGTTACAGTCAATAGTTCAGTTACAGTGTCTCAATACTGCGTTAAAACCTAATGCCATATTGATGATGGTGTGGTCCCAGGTTCATCTGAAATGTGAACTCGGTGCACTACAGACTGTAGTTGGCCTTATCCTGCGGTCCACCACTTTCTTTCTAGAGGACTGGGAGTGAGATGATGGGCGTTTGAATAACCAGGCAGCGGTGCCGTTCGGTATTTTATTTTACCACCACATGAAGGCGTCCGTCCACCCCAAAGAAAAAAAAAAAACAGCAAAATCATCTGGGTTGGATTAACGCGTCATTATTCGGAATCCTAGACGGGTAACAGAATTATTGACGGTAACGCTACGTCATAGAGTAATTTTATGGTCACACACACAACCTTCTTTCGACCCGGATGCACAAACCTAAGATCAACTCCTTCTGGTAACTGACTGGTTTTCACAGGAGGAACAAGGACAGTGTAGTATCTTCTCATGTATCTTGTCCTCCCTGCAAAAACAAATCTCAGTTAGTAGGGAAAATATATAAACATAGCTCATTTTTATTGCAGGAAGGTCTAGGAAAAAAAGAGTGTAAAACTTTCCCATTTCTCGTTCTCCCTGCAATAGAAAAATTGAGTTACGAGATGCAGTCGACCGTAAATGTTTGTGAATATACCCGGGCTCCAACGTCATATTTAACAGGATGTGGTAAAAGCAAGATCATTTGTCCTGTAGGTACTAGATGGGGACCCCTTCACGTGGTGGCACCGATATAACCGAGTTGCTCCACTTCCCGGTAACACAGACGTCCCACAACTTTTTCCCTGTACCCCGAAAGGAGGATGGTGGACTGCAGAAGGAGAGTAACTTCAGCCTACAGTCCACGGGGTTCACGTTCAGATGAGGCTGGGGTTGCAATTACCACAACTAACCTACTCTTACTACTTAGTCCTGTAGATTTCCTCAGTACTGTACGGCTAGCTGGTTGGTCAGTAATTTTGATGTGGTGTGTTCGTAGTGAGAGTCTGTGCATTAACATAGTGATAAAGCAATTGCCAAATAAAAGCCACAAAACACTGTGTCGTGTGTTATTAATATTTACCTCATATTGAGACTGAGTTTATTATCACTGAATTGTGGTTCTCTCTCTCTCTCTCTCTTCCCCGCCCGGGTCGCTGCCTTTGCTGGGAGGGGTAGCCATAGATATAATTATGGGGGTAGCGCTCTCCTGTAACCATGGCAGGGTTATATGATCTAACCTGGAGGAATAATCCCTTTACAGTCGAGGATATAAGTTTGCCTCATATGCCACTGTTTCTGCTTCTTACTGCCCACTGCTGGCTAAGTTTCCTAAGCTGAGAGACTTGTGCTGATTTTATTTTTGCCTCTCAAATGATGCTTCAGGGAGAAAGTGACAGACATCCTTTGAGTGTGAAGTGGATGCGGTGGATTTTTTGTAGAACTTGTAACTCTATAGCCGATTTAATTTTTACAGTTAAAAGTGTCTTTCAAAAAGGCTTAATATAATTCTCTGGACAAAGAAAAAAAAAGAAAGAAAAACGAAAAAAAGAAAAGACTTAGTGTACTAGTCTGTAGGGGTTATGATCGAGTCAACAGCATAGTAATTTCACAGATCATCGTGGAATTTATTACCAGGTTCATCTATATTCTGTTCACTTTAACTTGGCCCAAAACTGCCAACCCTCTGTCTTGAATTATTATGCAGACAGTAGTAAGTAATTTTCCAGTCCACTATGGGATTTATTAATGAGTGTTGCTATAGGGTTCTCCGTTCATTTTAACTTGGTCTAAAAGTACCCTCTCTGTGAACTGAATGTCAAACTTCAACAAGAGATCAATTGTTCAGCGCTATAATATGCTGCTATAAGTCGCGGCGCACGACTCTGAGGTTGTCATTATCGTACCCTGTCAACCTATCATTCAAAAGTGCGTCCGATATCGTATCGTATTATACCCGAATCATATTATTATGCACTAATATAATATACATGAATATTATTATTCATGAACATATTATAAACGAATCACATGCGTCTCATATTATACACGAAATCAGAGTCACTTTTGAATGGTAGGTTGCCAGGGCACGATAATAACCTCAGAGTCGCCGCCGCAACTATAGTAGCGAAGAAGTGCTAAGGACCGGATGTAGAGCCGAGGTATTCTCTCTCTCTCTCTCTCTCTCTCTCTCTGCCACTGAGCTACGTGAAATAAGCTGCAAATTAACAACAAAAAAGGCATGACATTTTCGTGATATTCTTGCTAACTTCAAACGATTTTACTGTATTTAGGAGAGGCTTTTAGAACTGGAAATGCTAAAATAATAGTCTTAATTCACTCCTTCACTAGTAGGGTACTCTCAAAACCTGAAAAATAAATCGTCTGGAAATAGCAAGAATTAAAAAAAAAAAAACACGAATTCACTGGATTAAAGTTTGCATTATTAGTCCAGTTAACCTGCTGACTATAAAAAAAAAATAGTATGATTTTTTTTTTTTTTAATTCTTGGTATCCAGACGATTTTATTCAACTTAGGGAAGGCGTCTCATACAAAGGGGGTGAATGAAGGCTGTACCTAACCTCTTCTTGAATAGTCTCTCCTACAATGAATTAAATCACATGGCGATAAAAGAAAATGATTCAAGGGGATGTTCAAAGCAGACGACTCCGCCGCTTTTCTAAAATAAATCACCTGAGGATAAAAGTAGCAGCAGCAGCAGTAGTAGTACTAGTAGTACTGTATATTTATAGTAGTAGTAGTAGTAATAATAATAACAATAATAATTTTAATAATAATAATAATAATAATAATAATAATCGTAGTAATAGTAGTAGTAGTAGTAATAATAATAATAATAATAATAATGATCGTAGTAGCAGCAGTAGTAGTAGTAGTAGTAGTAGTAGTAGCAGTGATGATGATGATGATAATAATAATAATAATAATAATAATAATAATAATAATAATAACAGTAGTAGCAGTAGTAGTAGTAGTGGTAGCAACAGCAGTAAATAATAATAATAATAATAATAATAATAATAATAATAATAATAATAATAATAATAACAAAGACACTGGATTCTACGGGTTACATGTCAGTTTTTTGCCTTAACCTAGTTCCAGTGATTTTCAGCGCGATGCCATCCCTACATCTTCATATATTTCATAAAACATATTTTTATACTTGCTTCACTGATTTTATAAAAGTTCTCTGTATATATATATATATATATATATATATATATATATATATATATATATATATATATATATATATTTATATATCGGCGTAGAGTGCATAAATAACATACTGAAAAACATTAATGTAAGAAACACAGAAAAATAGTGATTATCTTAATTGGCAAGAAAAAGACCCAGTTCACATTGTGGAGTAAATACGCTCGGCATCTTCAGCTGCCATTTCCGACGCTTTCCGCTTTCTGTATACCTCCACCACCTCCCTCAGTTCCCGATGAACGAAGAAGAGGAGAAAATCACTCAAATCGAAAATGTCGGTGTAGCTCTTGGTCATCTTCCTAGACTCTGCGAACTCGGTCAAAAGTGCGTGAAGAGGTTGCGTGTACTCCTCCATGTATTCTATCTCATTCAGCATCGCCGTCATTTCCTGCAGCCTGTATTGCCGAAAAATGTAGTACAAATTTAGCAAAGTTAAACATTTGATCAGCAGTATGAGTACAATCCACTTCCATGGCATATTTTTGACACTAACTCGTGACGCCTTCTTTCCTTCAGCCATTGAGTTTCCGGACACTGAACTGATGAGAGAATTGGTCAAGAAATCAACGGCACCAGCTGCAGTACCGATGGGAAAGGAAAGAACTGAGGTGACGTACGAACTGACTGAGTTTAAGTCTTCCATTAGACCAGGGGTGACGATGCCTTTCTTCCTCATCTCGGAGACCCAAGCCTTTTCTCTCTTCTCATCCTCCTTCTTTTGTTCATCCACTACTACTCTTGTGTCGATCTTGTCCTAGTCGTCCTCTGACTCATCTTCACTACCGTTAACCATTTTCGCTAACCTATCTATCGCATCTTCAAATTCGTGATCCAGCATTTCGGAGCTCTTTTCATCTAGGTTGGGATCATCGCTATAATAGTTCAGCATCTTCATCAAGGAGGGCTGCGTCAGAGAAAGCTCCATAGAGAAATTATGCTGTAAACCCTACGTCTTACCGTCCATGGCCGACACTACATTATCGTCCTAGAAAAAGTCGTCATTCAACCTTATATTTTCAGGTCGTATTTTCTCAGGTTGTCGTTGTAGCTGTCCCTGCCTGGTGCCTCTAGCCTTCTCAAGCAGGGCGTCCAGGTTGGCTTGCTCTAGGCTCTCCATCTGAAGATTACTCAAGTCGAGAAGGTCAAGAACGTCTTCGTCGACCCAAAATTCTTCCAGGTGATCGCCCTGCCTGGAAAGCCGGTAATCGGTTGAACCCTCACCCGCCACCCACAACAAAAACATTACATAAGTCAGCATGGTCACTTGTTTGGCTATTTTACTGTATACGAATAAAGCTCTCAGGCTCCTATACTCACCTCCAGATGAATAAAACCGTCTGGCGCTAGTGAGAATGAAAATAACTGAGGAGACGCGACAGTGTGGGGGTGTAAAACGGTGCCAGCATTAACACTCCTAGGTTTGAAATTTGATTGGTGTCGGAGATCATCTCGGAGGCTGAATATCTATTAGAATTCCAGGTTCACTCCAGAATTCGGGTTGCGGTGATTCAGTTGTAAGCACAATTGGCCCTCAACCAACAGATTCTGACTATACTCAGTTTTTTTTTTTTTTTTTTTTTTTAATCGAGGCAAAGATGCACTTGACAGATTGGTGATTATTGGCTGAATGCAACATTACTTCTTAATCTAGCATTATTAACTGACAACAAATATCTGAGGGGGAAATTTGGGTTAGTAAATATTTTTTGGACATGTTGCATTCAGCCAGTCTTCATCAACCCGTCCAGTGCATCTTCGCCTCAATTTAAAAAAAATGGAGTATAGGGTTTCTCATCTGAAGTTCGTTCACCGTAACTTATGGCGTCTGTTTCACGTACAGTGGAGTTTGTTAATTTTCCTACTTTTGAAACCTATTTGACGTTGCTCAGTGCCAGAACAAAACAATACGAAGGCCCTGCGTCCTTCCAAAGCACTCGTGACTAGCTCTGCATCCTAGCACAGTATTAATCTCTTGGTCTAGTCCAGCAATGAATACGAATTTATTGGAATTTTACGCCTAGTTAAAATGAACAAAATAGCATATAACTAAAACAATACTACGGCTCTATATCCTTTCTATAATACTTTTTCGTGACTAGCATCAGATTCTATAGATCTTATAACTCAACTTGGCCCAGATTTTCGTCCTATTGTGGTTTAACGTGCCTCAGAGGCAGAAGAAGACAATGCTACACCTCTACATTCTCCCTATAGTTCTCTGTGACGAGAATCTTATTTTGGTGTTAATTAATTGTTATAGCTCAGCATTCAGAATGGAGAGATGGTAATTTTAGGCCATGTTAGAGTGAAATGAGTACTGTATAGTGTCAGTCTCTGTCTTACATCTCAGTATTCAAGGTATAGAATTGGTAATTTTAGCTCAAGTCAAAGTGAATAAAGTATAAATGAAGTAGGGATCTTGATTTATAACTTGACGATTGTGCATTGTTGTCGGTGGGAATGACTGTTAGGTGCTATCCTTGTCATTTACGTATCACAAACTTCAAGTATCCGGAATTTAACCCATAGATGACAAGACGCCACTCCGAAGTTGAACTAAATCGCGTGGAGATCGCAAAAATACAGGGTGGTCCATATATAACGCTACTTTTTTTTCAGGTTCGTTTCTTGTGTGTTGTGGGAACTGCTCAGTCAGCTTTTTCAATGTCCGTCAATCATCGTTCATTCACTTCGTGCTTCCACTGCCACACCCGTGCTCTCACCACCATATTAAGCCTTTCCCACGACACACGATACCCCAAGGTGAGTTACTAGTGGAGCGTTATTTATGGACCACCCTGAGCATAAAATAGTTAAGATTTATTTCGCCGTCAGAGGTATAGTAGAGGTAGTGTTGCAACTTCAGTGGACTGCAGGCTGAAGTTCTCCCTCTCCTGCAGCCCACCACCCTACTGTACTTTCGGGGGGATAGGGAAGAAGTTAGGGAACGTTTTCATAGCCAGACAGCTCCATCACCCAGTTACATCAGTGCTATGAGTGTCACCACATGAAGGCGTCCCTCACCAGCAACCGTTTGGGGATAGCGAGCATAATCGTCTGGACTTGGGGTAGAAAGAATGTAGTAATTAAGGTGTGGGTGTTATTTTTGCTGCTACTGAACGATTTTACTCAGTTTGATAGGAAATCGTCTTGCAGTAGTTGTATTTGCAGTAGTAGCAGTAGTAGTGGTGGTGGTGGTGGTGGTGGTGGTAGTGGTAACATCTCTAGGCTCATTTGAATGCAAACCCCGTGGACTACAGCCTGAAGTTGTCCTTCTGCGGTCCACCATCCTCTTTCGGGGGGATAGGGAGGAAACTGAGAGATGTTTGTACGATCAGGCAGCGGAGCCACTCAGTCATATCTGTGCCACCACGAGAAGGCGTCCCTCTCCTGCACCCTTCTTGCAGCGAAAGAGTTAATGAAGGCTATACGTAACCCCTTTAGTTCGAAAAGTCCTTCATGGAAATCAAACAAATTAGAAGTAGGTTAAGACTCGTATTCTGGGCTTCGTAGCACCTCTTCATTAGCAATTTATTATACTCTAACATTCTCTTGTGTGTTGCGTGTAGTTTTAATATCGACTTTGTTTGCTTTCATAACATACGAAATAACACTGAAATGTAATGTACAGAATAAATAACTGGGGGAGAGGTGTTACGAAATCTTCAGGGTCACTCAGGAATGCGACCCATAGTACAGGGTGAGTCAAAAGTCTGGAAACAAAGAAGGGCGCCGATTAAATAAAATTTTTCAATGTTATGTCCCCTCCCTCCCCCCCTCTCTCTCTCTCTCCCCAAGAAGAACAAAATCGCCCGTAAAAAGAATAAAAATCAAGATCCATATACCGTCGTCATAGCATTATAATTCTTTCGCACGAACCTAGCCTAGATTTTCGTCCATTTGAGGCCTGTTTCTCCTAGTTGAGTGGCAGGACTATGATTACGACTTTACTCTTTTTCCATAGAACTTCTTCCTGACTAGCACCACACTGTACAGTAGTGTTAATCGCTTACTATATAGATCAGCATTCAATATGGAGAGATAGAAATTTTAGGTCATGTTAAGGTAAAAAGAGTACAGTGGAGATAGCGAAGACTGTGTGTGTGTGTGTGTGTGTGTGTGTGTGTTTCTATATACAGTAGCTCGTAAATAATTCAGAAAAACCAATGCCGCAACCCATCATCCTCCATTTGGGAGGTATGGTGGAGTTGAAGGATGCTTGTATATCAGGGCAGGTCCAGCAGGTCCTTCGTCCGGATTCATCGGCGCCACCGCGGGAAGGTGTTCCTCTCCAGCACCACGTTCTCTGTCTGAACTGGTTAATTGGGTCTACATGTCATGATCTTTTGGTTCTAGTCTTGACTATCTGTCAGACCTTACTGAATATCTTTTGGCTCTAACTCTAGTCGTTGGACTCTTTCAAATTTTTTGATATCTCTTGATTGTAGCTTTGGCATCCTTCAGACCGTCCTGCGCATTCTTCATCATACAACTTTTGACATTTTGAAATGACCTACTGGGCATACTTTGATCTGGCTAACATCATTTGATTTTAACCCAGGGCTGACAAAAGATTTCCATTTAAAAAGTTTATATTTCTTGTGGACTCAGATCGTCCTGAATGACCCTGAACTGGTCTGACAGGCTGAATGCAGGCACGGATTTAGTGTGTGGTGGGGCGTGTGCGGTGGCGTGGTGAGGAACGCCCCCCTATTTTCGGCAAGCCAACTATTAATATTAAGAGAACATTTACCATAATATCTGCAATAATAACCGTGTTGCAGTTATAATGGCTATAATATTATGTAAGTAACACAGTTAAAATAAAAGTTAATTTCGATCGGTCAAGTGCATTAAGTGGTGTTTCCGCTATGAAACACGGCCTTCTTTTTCTAGTGTGCTGGACTTGGCCCTGTGAATGGATGTGGAGGACCATGACCTGAATAAGTTCATGTTGGACTTGAAAGGATCTAATTGGACCCGAATTAGCCTGAATTATTCTTAACTGTGCTGAAGAACTGACAGCCGAAGTGGATTTGGTGGGCTTCATTGAAGTAGCTTTGAGAAACTCAGTGTAGAGACCCAACAGTCTACACTGTAGATAAGCTCAATGAGATAAACCCAAGTAGACTTAACTTCTGGTAGGCTGCCATGGATGGACTCAATTGAACCTAATTGGTACTGAATATGGACCTAAAGCCCCCCATACACGCACAGTTTTAACTGACAGGCCGACTGACGAAACCAGATTGAACCGGTTTCTTCAGGCCAGTTTGAGGGTGTATGGGGGTATTTTGAACTGAAGGGAGGCCGGAAAGGCGATCGGATGAACTGAAGCGCATGTCGAAAAACTGGCCGTCAGTTTTCGCGAACTGAAGGCCAGTTTGCGCGTGTATAGGGCGGCTGCAGTCCGGGCGTCAGTTCCACACCAACCACGACCTCCCAGTTGCAAGGTATAGCAGTGTAACTGTTAACCTCTCATGTGCAGATACCGACTTCCTCATGCAGGTATCTTGTTTAGTGATGAAAGGCTCAACGACAGACAGCAACTTGTAGTAGGTTTCCTGGTCCATCCGCAGGTAATTAAACCAGTCACCACTCTCAAAACGTAGTTCTGATAACAGTTTTGTGTGGGAAAAATTTCCCCTACGTAGCAGCCATTGTTTACACCATTTGCTTCGGCGCTTTTTTTTTCATGCATGTCAGCACCCCAGCTAGGCTGAGAAGCACGGTCTCCAGATATTGGGGAGGAAGAGATGTTGCCATGGTGCTGGCCGGGTGTCAACTGAGATTAGACGGAAGGCAGAACTGAATAGTGTGTGGGCACACGCGGCGGCCTGCAGGCCTATCAGTTTAGTCGGCCTGTCAGTTAAAACTGTGCGTGTATGGGGGGCTTAGCTGGTATTGGATAACCCTGACTTGTGCAGTTAGTGTCAGCAAAATCCCCCTCCCTCCTTAAAAAAAAAAAAAAAATGTTTTGAGGCCTATACAAATTTACTAAAATAGCGTCTCCGGTACAGAACGATTATTATTCCTTTTTATTTCATGCTACTCAGGTGGGGGTTGGGACAGATGTTGGGTGTGGGACTTTGGGGGGTTGGTTGGGGGGAGGGGAGGCCTCTCGGAGGCCCCGAAGACGATCGCTTTTGCTCTTGTACAGTACAATAAGCGACGTCAACAATAGTCGCACCGTCTCTTGGGTACTTGTGTACCGGGAGTAGTTTTAGAAGTTATGATCTTTGACTTATTCATAGTACATTGGCACAATTTTGTAAAATACAGGATTGTGAAACTCGTTGCATGCCTGCAAAGTAACTTAGAGGACATCAAAGTTCACCTAGAAGACTAGAAGATAACGTATGTGTATTGTATATTAGCTCACACGAAAGAAGTGAAGGCGTAAAATTTAAAAAATGTCCCGCTTAACCAGATTCATAGGCGTTTTGAAGAGAAATCCCAAGAAATCTATATTTTTCACTGCAGTTTTAGCATATGGATCCAATTTCATCAAACAAAAATATGAGTATGTACCCAACGGTAATGTTAGCATGAGTTATATTACTTATTACTTTTTCCTTCCTGTTTATAAGTGTGTACCCAATGGTAACATTAGCATAAGAGTTGATTATTACATTACTCACTACCTTCTCCTTCCAGTTTATTTTGGGTGCATAAGAGATGTAGTGGTATCAGAGGTAGACTGCGAGATAATGCTGATTTTATGTGTACAGTGTGCCGGGGTGAGCAGGTGGAGATTGTCAGACATGAAAGGATTGAACTTGCTGTGATTCTCTTGAGTGTGTGGAAGAGTTTTGTTATTTGGGAGACATGTTGTGTGCTGGAGGTGGGGCTGGAGCTAGCTCTGTGGCTAGGGTGAGAAGTGGTTGGAAGAAGTTCAGGGAGCTCTTGCCTCTCCTGACATTGAGAAGGCTCTCCCTACGTGCTAAGGGGTCTTTCTATGCAGCATGTGTTAGGAGTGTAATGCTGTATGGCAGTGAGACCTGGGCAGTGAAGGAGGTAGACATTCGCCGGCTCAGACATACAGAAATGACAATGATTAGGTGGATGTGCAGTGCGTCCCTGCGTCCAAGGCCTGGAGGGGCTGGGTTTACAATGGAAGAGTTGAGAGGTATGATGGGACTGGAGTGTATTGGTGTTGTGATGAGGAGAGGTAGATTGAGGTGGTTTGGACATGTGGAGAGGATGGGGGATGATAATTGGGTGAGGAAGGTGAGAAGTGTTAATATTGGGGGTGGGGTTATGAGGGGTAGACCGAGAAAGACATGGGACGAGGTCATTAAGTGTGACCTTAGGGTTAAGGGACTGAACAGGGAGGCTGCAATGGATCGTGCAGCGTGGAGAGCCGCCATTAGGTGACCAAGGCCGACACATGCAAGCATGTTGGAGCCTTTAAAAACGAAAATGAAAACGATACCCTTTTGATAGTGTAGTTGTGATTTGATATGGGAAGGAGATCTATCTATCTGTCTATCTATTGCCAGACGCCTTAATCCTGCAGGAGATGGCCACGAACAAATCGCCTCCATATCGCCCTGTCCCCTGCCATTTCACTGCCCTGCTCCCAACTCACACACCCCTCTCCCATATACCTCTCCACTTCACCCCTCCATCTCATCCTCAGCCTCCCCCTCCTTCTCGCCCCTTCCACCTCACTCACATACACTCTCCTTATCAGTCTCTCACCCTCCATCCTCTCCACATGGCCAAACCACCTCAGTGTGTTCCTCCTAACGCTTCCTATCACATCCACATCCACACCACAACGCTCTTTTATATCCTCATGTGTCAGCCTGTCTCTCCATGTGACTCCACAGGCTGCTCTTAAATAATTCATTTCCACTCCTCTCACTCTTGACTGGTGTCCTTCCAACAACATCCAAGCTTCACTTCCATACGTCAGAGTTGGTATCACAATGCTGTCATGCAGTAACTTTTTCATTTCCATGCTTCCTTCCCTGTTTCTTATCACTGCCTTCAAGGAACCAGCAACCTTTCTTCCTTGGTGTACCCTTTCAAGCACTTCACCCTCCAAACTTCCATCCTTACTCATCACACTACCCAAGTACTTAAACATACTCACATTTTCCATCTCCTCACCATCTAACCTCACTGTACATTCACTGGCTTCACCTCTCTCAAAGACCATCACTTTACTCTTCCCTACATTCACCTTTAGATTCCGTTTCTTACACAGTCTCCCAAACTCATCCACCAAGCCTTGCAGCTCCCCTTCATCTTCACTTAACAACACAGTATCATCTGCAAACAACAGTACAGGGAGTTTCCAAATACTGCCCTCTCTCACTAGGGCCACTCCAGCATCCACTGCCCTACCTTGTATCTCTTTTATTACCCCATCTATGTACAGATTGTATAGCCATGGAAACATGACACATCACTGTTTCAACCCAACCTTCAAAGAGAAAAATTCACTCAGTTCACCATCCACATGCACTGCAGCCTTAGCACCATCATACATTCCTTTCACAGCGTTCAACAACTTCCCATCTACTCCATATATTCTTAATACTTTCCACAATCCTTGTCTATCCACCCTGTCATATGCTTTCTCCAAATTCATGAAGGCCGCATACAACTTCTTTCCCTTCTCTAGAAACTTTTCCACTAAAGATCTAAGAATGAATATCTGATCTACACAACCTCTTTCCTTCCTAAAGCCTCCCTGTTCTTCTCCAACTAATTCCTCTGTTATTTCCCGAACTCTGTCAGTAAGTATCCTACCTTACACTTTTCCTATTACACTAAGAAGACAAATGCCCTTGTGATTACCACACACTTCTTTTTCCCTTTTTCCCTTGTACAAGGGAATAATTATACCTGACTTCCAATCCTCTGGAACTCTACCTTCCTCCCAGGCCAATCTGCACATTTTCCACATCCATTCTAGTACTATCTCTCCCCCATGCTTCAGCATTTCACCACACACTCCATCAATTCCTGGGGCTTTCCCCGATTTGACTTTCTTCATTGCATCCACAACTTCTCTCCTACTGATTTCTTCCTGTCTTCTCACCTCCCTCCTTCTCCCAGCCATTCCCCAACCACTTATACTCGCATTACTTCCATCCTCTATGTTCAACAATTCCTTAAAGTGTTCTCTCCATTTGCTCTCTTTTTCTCCCTTCTCCACTAGTAATCTACCATTTTTATCTTTCACTCCCCTGCTAACTTCACTGCCACCCTGTCTTACTCTCTTCACCTCTTTCCAGAACATTTTCTTACAGTCCCTCCACTTTACACTCAAATTCCTTCCAAATTCCTCATCTACTCTCTTCTTACTCTCTCTTACTAATCTTTTCACCTCTCTCTCCCTCTCTGCTTATAACTCTCTTTTTCGCCTCTCAACTTCTTCCACGCCCCTATTTCTCATCCATTCATTGTATGCTTTCTTCTTTTGTGCCACAGCCTGTCTCACCTCTTCATTCCACCATGTTGTTCCTTGCACTCCGTTCCGTCTTCTCTCTACCCCACCACACACCACATCACATGCTGCACATATTTCTTCTGTGAATATCTTGCACACACCTTCCACGTCCCCCATCTGCTCCAATTCATATTTACCCAGTCGTTCCTCCAGTTCTCTTATATTCTGCCTTTTTCTCTGTTTGACCCATAAATTTTTATACCGGGTATTTATTTATTTTTTAAAATGTATATACTAGTGGGTATTAGCAGTTCATAATAGCACAGAATCTGACACTGACATGAAAAAACTTTTTGGGTCATTTGAGACACTTTCATTTTCAAAAACAGAAATTTGTGTATAGAGAAGTTATACAGCACAAATCCCTCATCCACTATACAGAGAATGTGTGATCTAGAGCCAGACTCACTAGCCTCTTCCAGAAGTCATCTGTGAGTTTCTGTGAATGGCATGTAGCTCCATCACCACTATTATGCTGCAAGTATGAAGGCTTTGGAAGAGTGATAATTTTCAAGATGAAAGTTTAAAAATGTGCTTGTATATTTGTGTGTGTGTGTGTGTGTCTGTGTATTTTAAAGGAATGTCACTGATATAGCCAGACAGCTGAGTCACCCAGTTATATCTATGCCACTGTCTTCAAGTGCCTGCTTTAACACTACTACTGTATCTGCCTTACTGTAGGTATGTGGTTCACATGTCTTTTACAATTTTAGGTATGATTTTACCACATATGCGCAGTGATTCCAACTGTCTTTTTACAATCTCATGGTCTTCAGAAAACTAATTTTAGTACAGTGTACATCACAGATAGTTATATTTTCACATTAGACTGCAAAAGGTGTATAAGAAATGCAAAATATAACTATTTTTCAGAGCCATGCTTAAGGAAGCCACCAGTTTGCCTGCAGCAGTATGTTTACCTACTGGACGGTGTGTCGATTACTGACGGTCTTGCTGATGAAGCATGCTAGTGCATCAAACACCAAAGCTATAGGAAACCTAACGATCCAGCCTAACCTAACCAGTCCTAACCCAGGTTGTCCAAACTGGACAGTCTGTCTCCCGACCCCCCATGATTTTACCCACCTAGGATTGCCACTCCCCTTTGGGGCTAAGATGTGAATGAATGTGTTTGAATGGATGAGTAAATGGAAAGTGTGTCGTCCTGTCTCGGCTACCTCCCTTTCCTTGGGGGAAGCAGCCTAGGTATATAGATAGATAGATAGATAGGATTGCCATTAGCCTAAACTAGGAAACCCCCTAATACCTATCAGGACAAACACAGTGCAGCCTCGTTATATGATAAATCACTACAACAACAGTTAAAAGTTAAAGTATACCCTGTCTTGGTGCAATGTTATAAAAATTGCAATTTTGCTACAATGATATATTGAATAGCCGCCTCTGAGAATCTCATGCGGACACGGCAACACACACAGGCCAAAATGGCTGCCCAGTGTTTACCATGGCCGTGATCATTGCCTTTCATTCTATTTTGTGCATGAAAGGCCACTGAAACACCATTGTTATCGCCAAATAACAGTGCAAGTACATAACAAATAGTGCAGTGTGTGTGATAGTAAGTGAAGCGTTACCGTATCTTTTTGTGTGGAGTGGGTGTCCAGGCCTTTCAATTGTCCCCCATCCTGGGGGGGGGGGGACCCTTGGTGACAACCCATACTGGCATATGACAAACTTCAGGTGGGTGGCAGAGGTTTTTTAGGGCATTTTAATCTTTGCAGTTGAGGTTGCCCTCCCTAACCCCATTGAACCCATGTTAAATTAACCTTGTTATGTGATAATTCGTTATGCAATAGGTCTTCACTTGATGCAGCCCTGTTGCTAAACAAGGATGCACTGTATTTGGAAGACCTACATCTGTGTGGTGAAGTATTAATCGTATCAGTAACTCAATAGATATGATATTTACTGTACCTTCTCTTTCATTATTAGCACATCTAATACTGTAGGTCCTGTCACAGTACAGTACCAGTGTGTGTGTGTGTGTGTGTGTGTGTGTGTGCAAATTATCTTATAATAATGTAGTTACAGTACTGTATAGAACCTTTTAATATATACGATATTAAACTTTTAAGAATTTTCTTTCATTGAAGATAATATAAAAAGGGTATACTGAGTAACTGGTTTTTGTCCAGAGAGAAGTAGATGATGCATTTACTGTACTATGTGAGGAAGCCATTGCCTGTGGTAATGAACTGTGCAATGGATTTTTTTTCCAGAGAGAAACAAATGATGCGTTCACTGTGTGAGGAAGCCATGGCCTACGGTGAGGAACCAAAACACTTAGGTGAAGCCGACAGACATATCACAGTGCTCCTTAACCCAGCTGCTAAAGGAGGGTCAGTTATGTGGTACATTTTGGAAGGTTGGTTTGAAACAGGGATGTGTCATGTCTCCATGGTTGTTCAATCTGTATGTGGATGGAGTTATAAAAGTGATACAAGATAGGGCAGTGGATGTTGGAGTGGCCCTAATGAGAGAGAGCAGTGTTTGGAAACTCCCTGTACTGTTGTTTGCAGATGATACTGTGTTGTTAAGTGAAAATGAAGGAGAGCTGCAAGGCTTGGTGGATGAGTTTGGGAGACTGTGTAAGAAACGGGATCTTAAGGTGACTGTAGGGAAGAGTAAAGTGATGGTCTTTGAGAGAGGTGAAGTCAGTGAATGTACAGTGAGTTTGGATGATGAGGAGATGGAAAATGTGAGTATGTTTAAGTACTTGGGTAGTGTGATGAGTAAGGATGGAAGTTTGGAGGGTGAAGTGCTTGAAAGAGTACACCAAGGAAGAAAAGTCGCTGGTTCCTTGAAGGCAGTGATAAGAAACAGGGAAGTGAGCATGGAAGTGAAATAGTTATTACATGACAGTATTGTGATACCAACTCTGACGTATGGAGGTGAAGCCTGGACGTTGTTGGAGGGACACAAGTCAAGAGTGAGAGCAGTGGAAATGAGTTATTTGAGAGGAGCCTGTGGAGTCACATGGAGAGACAGACTGACAAATGAGGATGTGAAGGAGCATTGTGGTGTGGATGTGGATGTGATAGGAAGCATTAGGAGGAACACACTGAGGTGGTTTGGCCATGTGGAGTGGATGGAGGGTGAGAGACTGATGTGGAGAGTGTATGTGAGTGAGATGGAGGGATAGAGAGGGAGGGGAAGGCCAAGGATTTTTTTTTTTTTTTTTTTTTTTTTTTTTATGTATCCGACTCTGGACATAGGCTTCAGGGCCTATATCTCGGGGGCAGTAGCCTATCCCAAGGCCCAGTAGTCCTCCTACACCTCCGCATGTCACCACTTCGGCGCTAACACCCACCGTCCATACTGAATACCTGTACATGCTAGGGCTGTCTCATACAGGACTGGTGTATTGGTATTAGCGGGGGTATTTTTACGACATGTCGGCGGGTCATCTGGTAGATCAGGAAAGTCTGCTTTTTATGAAATTCAAATCCTTAAATTGTCCCCTGCCCCAGCCAGGATTCGAACCTGGGTCCATCAGGACTGCAAGTCACCTCTCTGCCAATTCAGCCACTGCTGAAGAGGTACCAGTATATGAGGGAAGGGTGTGTGAATTGGGAGCAGGGTAGTGAAATGGTGGGGGGCAGGGTGACATGGAGGCGATTTGTTTGTGGCCACCCTGTATAAGGGATTAAGGCGCCTGGCAATAGATAGATAGATAGACACGTTTATATACCTGTATGTACAAATCTGTGATATATTTATAGTAGCTATATCTGTCTTTCTATCTCTGCATATCTACAGTATATACAGTACTTTACCATCATCATCACAGTCATCCCTAATGCCTTGCTTCCTCCTTGGAACCCCCAGACAGGGGATGGTTTTGACAGAAGCACCTTGAGGTTACCTTATCCTTGCCCAGGTTTCAAACTGTCTCAAACACTCCCCTTCCTCTTCCTTCTCTTTCATCAGTATGTTGTTGCACTCTGTTCTTTCATACCACATAATTTCTGCCTCTACTAATATTGCCTTCAATCTCACTTTCACAATGAAACTTTGGCACAATATCAGTGTGCATTTTTTTATCATGTTCATACCATCTTATTGTTCAGTATTCCTCTGTATCCACTTGGCTCCTCCACCTCTCACTTCAGCATCTTTTTCATCCATTCCATAATGCCCATAAATTTCACTGTTACATACACTTTCATCCTACTCCTGCCTGCAGCTGCAATAAGAAAGGTAATTTCTACAGCTTGCAACTTAGACAACTTTCTGTCACTCATTTCCTACATTTGATTCCAATACTGTATGCTAACTCTCCTACCCTTCAAAATACAGATGAGCTTTCCAGTTTCTCTTCTCCCTTGAAGTGATCTCTCCTTAACTTTACCCTTCATTTTACCATACCTGTATCATACAGAATGCTTCCAGATCCTGAAGACTGTCAACCTCCCAGTATTTTACCTCCCATCTGGACCCTGCCATTCATTAGTTGCTTCTCTTAACTTTCTGCTGTTTGCTAGAATCTGTTGTCACACTCTTTCCTTTCACATACCATTATCTTCATATTCAATTTTTATACTTCTTATGCAGACTCTGTAAAGCTCTTTCACTATGATTTTCAAGTCACTCTCACTTTCTGCTATCAAAACATCAGCAGCATGCAACCTGGTTACCAGACTCCATTAATTGCCATTTAGCTTCAGTTTTGCTCCCTTATCTGATTTTCTTACTTTCATCTTTTTGACTACTTCATCCATAAATACCAGTACATAGGACAACTGAGATGACAGAAAACGTACCAGTTTTCCACCTATGTTAATGTTAGAAGGATCGCTGAGCTTCTTTCCCACACTGATGCATGCAGTAATACCATAAAAGGATTTTATTGCCTTCAGCAAACTCCCTTCTACACCATGTATGCTTGACATACTCCATAATCCTTCCCAGTCCAACCTATCATAAGCTTTCTCAAAGCCCATAAATCCAACATACAGCTAATTTTTTGCAGTGCACTTCTCCATTATAGATCTCATTATAAACATCTGGTCTGTGCACTATACATCCCCTACCCATTTAAGCCTGTTTCTCACATGTGTTATCATCTGTTATGTTACACTTCTGTAAAAGCACCCTATCTTATACCTTTTCTTGTTTACTCGATAAACAAATCCCCCTGTTATTCTTACGCTTTTCCTTACTTCCTTTTCCTTTATACAGTGAAACTATTATTGCCTTCCTCCAGTCTTCTGGTATACAGTACTGTCTGTTTATCTATCTATTTATGGCTATAAAAAGTACAGAAAATATGTAGTACAGTATAAGTGTGCAGCTGGTTTTTAGCCTGAATGGCAGGGCCAAAATGTTGAAAGCTTGAATGATGAGAGAATGCTTGCCTAGCCAATTTCACAGATTGCTCTGTTGATAAATCTACTTTTTGTGCTTTGTTTTTGTTTTGAGAATCCTACTCATCCCAGTCATTCACAGATAAATGGAGTATGTGGAATCCACAGTGATAATGAGGTGAAAGAACAAATTGGGGAGGTACAGTATATTAATGAAGGTATTGTGAGTTGGAGAGAGGGCATCCTGATGGCAGAGGGCAGAGCAGCATGGAGGTGAATTGGTTAGCTACCCCCTCTGGAATTAAGGCATCTGGCTACAGATTGATAGATAGGATTTACAGTGGGAAGAGATACCTGCAAGTACAAGAATTTAAAGAAAGGATGAAGTGCCTGAAAGGGTGCAGCAGGGTAGGAAATTTGCTGGTTCATTGAAAGCAGTGATAAGGAAAAAGGAAGTGTGCATGGAAGTAAAAATGTCAATACCTGACAGTATTTTGATCACCCTACTCTAACAGATAGAAATGAAGCATGGTCCTTGTTGGAAGGACACAAGTCAAGAGTGTGAGCACTGGAAATGAGTTATTTGAGGGAGCATGTGGAGTTGCATGGAGAGACAGACAGACAAATTAGGAAGTAAAGGAGAATGGTGTTGTTGATGTGGATGTGATCGAGTTAGAAGGATAACTGTGAGATAGTTTGGCTGTGTAGAGAGGATGCAGAATGAGAGACTGACTAGAAGAGTGTATGTGAGTGTAATGGAAAGGGAGAGAAGGGGGAGACTGGATGAGTTGGAGGAATGAGATGGAGAGATATATGAGAGAGGGAGGTATGAGTTGAAGGGAACGCAGCTAAATGGCAGAGGAGAGGGCAGCTTGGAGTTGATATGTTTGTGCCCACTCCTTTTGAGATTAAAGTATGTGGCAGACGATAGGTTAAAGATATAGATTTCCAAGTGATATGAGTCACACATTTTTACAATAATCCCTTGATTATCCGACATAATTGAGCCAACAGCATGTCCGAATACAGGGGAAATCCAGATACGGAGTAATATCCTCAACTGTACCAATACCGTACCTATACCCAACCCACTACCAATACCCAGCCTACCTGTATATGTACAGTACCTCTCATAATTTTGGCAGTGTTCTCAGGTATTTCAGTTGTATTTAGACATCAGAACACATAAGGGAATATCCAGTGTAATGCTGGACACTAAGAAAATGCATAAACAATAAAAATCCACAAATACGTCACCTACATGTAGCTACAGTGCCCTTCCTAATTGTGGCAGTCTTCTTTGGTCTTTCTACTATGTAGATATCAAAACACACATGGCAATATCCAGTATAATGTTAGACATTAAGAAAACAAAGCATAAACAACAAAAATCCACAAAAAAAAGAAAAAAAGTGAAGACGACGATTGCAAAAAGAACTTTAACCCCATCGGGAACTGTAAGTTTTCATGAAGTCTCTGGGATATCAAGAGAGTGGAGAACCCAGTTGTAGCTGCTTCCTCAGCACAAAGAAAAACATTTCCATGGCCAAATTTGCCCCCAGAAATTGATTACATTGTAATAAATTGTGTACTGTCATCTTTGCTGGTGTTTATACTATATGCTAATAAAAACACAAAAAGTACAGAAATGCAGTGAGAATAAACTTGTTCAAGAGTAAAAATTGCATGAAATAATTTCCCAACATCCTAGTGCAAAATTTTGCCTGCACCTTGTAAGAGCTAAGCATATGTCTAGATGCAGAATTACATGAGCTTTCTCGTGGTTTTTTCGGAATTTTGATACGACCAATAGTTTTCAATTAAATTGCCAGACACTAAAACACTCACTGGTGGCAATCCAGGGATGGTGGGAGAGGCAGTGTGCTAAACAGGGGTAGGGGAGGGCGGGAGGATGGGGAGGGAGACACACCTGGCATCTCTGAACATGGAGGGAGATGGAGGAGGGACAGGGAGGTGAGAAGCGAGGGCAGCTGGGGGACTTTGACTGTTCAGTAAGGAGCCGGGCAGCCTTTTTGCTTATCTCGTGGGTTATGGGCCTGTATTACTAGAGCCCTGGCGGAACTTTCCGAGCAATCTGGGCAGCCATGGGACTTTGACCATTCAGTAGGGAGCCGGACAGGCATTTTGCTCAGCTTGTGGGTTCGGTCTGTTACCCGCGCGTGGGCGGAGAAACTGGTCGGCCACCCAACCAATTTTTTTAATTTGTAGGCCACCCAGCTGCTGATGTAGGAACTTTTATGTTCAGATACAGACAAAGAAATCAAGATGTGGGAATAATAGAGCCATGGCCTAATGTCTGGATACGGAATGTCTGGATAATCAAGGGATTACTGTACACTCATTATCCAAGGATTTAGAACTTTGGGTTCATCTCACCAGTTCTGTTCATTCATAGATTATTTTATCTTGTCATTTTACAGTTGCTCCGTTATTGTAACCATATACATACTGCACTGTTCAGTAAGACTTTTCTTAAACATTGCCTTTTGTATGCATGGAGCCTTATTTGCACTGACTTCACAGTAAATTACAAAAAGACTTCATGCTATAGTTCCATTGCTACCTATAAAGTTCATTGATTACTTTCTCCCAGTTTACAGTTGCAGCTGTATGAAATAAGTTGTGATACTGTATTTTGTTACACATTGCTGACATGTGGCAAGGACTTACTGAACTGTTTTTGTGTAGTTACCTTATGAACTAAGTATGGTAACTCGGCACACATACTTTGACCTGACAAAGATCCCAGACCCCTTTCAGCTCAGTTGATGGCCAAGTGAAGTCACACTGGAGATTCTTAACTAATGCCCATCAAAATTCATGCAACCCTGACTTAGTATTCAAGTAGTGGGTGTGTCCCAGTTCAGTCAGATGAGAACAAATCAACAAACACAGGCCAGCTATAATCAGTCTTAATTCCTCAGAAAGGGGAAAGCAGAGTTTGATCACTACTGCGCACCTCTGCTACATCTGGCTGGGATGAAAGTAGCCATTGTACGAACAGAACATGAGGGCCAGGCACGAGACCTAATGGAAATCATGGACAACACGACTGCTGTTGTTGTGGCTGGTGGTGATGGCACACTGGCAGAGGTGAGCCTGACATGAGATTATTTTTGCCATTGTTATAGCTCTTAGGTATGGAAAGAAACATAAGCATGCTAGGCAAAGTTTATTATACATGTAATGTATTTGAGTTCTGCAGTGTTTTTACAGCCATGAGAAAGAAACACTTTCATCTTGTTAGGCAAAGTTAGTATATTTGAATTTACAGTGTTTTTATAGCCATAAGATATTGAGAGAAAAAATCGTAGAATGTTATGCATAGTGCCGTCAGTAGTTCTTGAATTTATTATGTTTTTTTCTGCCTTTAAAAGGTGAAAGCCTAATTTTGCATTTCATTTATATTGTCATTTATTGGCAACTTTGTTTTATCTCTCTCTCTTTTGTACATACAATGCTATAAATAATTGACTGTAGTACAGTATCTTAATTCTTTGTTTGAAATTGGGGACCTAATATTTCATTCTGACTAGTGGTGAACAGTATACCACTTTTAAGTCAAGAAGGTTGTGCCTAAAGTCCAGTGCATTTTTGCTACTTTATTCTTGACTAGAAGATTACAGATGTACCCTGCGTGAGGCCTGCTATGGGACTGCCTGGCTTACTGGTGGACTTGCCTACCTTCCAGCTTCTTAGACCTTACTCAGAAATCTCCAGGATGGCGCCGCTGACAACATAGATTTGGTCACGTACACCATCAGTGATTGTACCTACACACAGGGCTGCATTTATAGACTATTATATATATATATATATATATATATATATATATATATATATATATATATAAAATGCTTAATTTGGTAGAGGGGTATGTGAACACAGGGATCTACAAACTGGCTGAGAGCTACCACTAAAGGGAACAAAGGGCTCAGTAGGTAGTTCAATGAAGGCATCTTAAGCCTATATTGTGTATGAAAAGAAATATCCTTTCCACAGTCAGGAACGTTGTTTACTTATGGTAACCCCCTCACTCTGGATATTTTTTATTTTTATTTTTAGAGTGTGTGGTGTGGTGCGGTGAGGATCTGTCCCTTCTCCCCTTTGGGGCTAAGATGCGAATGACTGTGTTTGAATGGATAAGTAAATGGGGAGTGTGTCGTCCTGTCTCTGCTACCTCCCTTTCCATGGGGGAAGCAGCCTAGGTATATAGATAGAGATAGATAGAGTATGTCATTAGATTGAAGGACTCAGGCAGTTTTCTGCAAGTGAGGTAGAATTGTAGGGACGCCCATTATCCATTCACTCGATGGGTGCTGCTCTTGGGTGCCTGCCGTTTCTTTTCTTCCGTCCTTCTTTCCTTCCTTCCTCTTCAGTCTTTCTTTCCTTCATTCTTTTCTCTTCCTTCTTTCTACGGGTGACTGTACACTGAGTGACAAACCAAACTTTTCCTGCACACCAGGAAACCTTTGACTACGATGGGTGGTAACTGTATAGCCAAATTATGACACCTGGTGGTTTAGTGGGTAATTAGGGCATTCTAATCAGATTGAGCTGGTGCAGGTTTATATCCAAGGGTTGGTTAGGGTTTCTAGCTCACATAATGCCACTCAGGGATGAGTGAGGCTGGGCACTGTCATCTTAAATGTGAGGACCAACTTGCCTAGCCCTGGGCGTCAATGCTTCTCATGGGACAGTACTGGCTTAGATGATTAATGAATAAAAAAAGCTTGAATGAATAGCAAATGAATTGCAGTCCAGTTCTCGGGGCACTGTCGTGGTAGTTCTCCGTGTTATCCTTTCTCTTATATATTTCTAGTTCATATCCACTTTTCTTTTGGGGGGGAGCGAGGGGAATAGGGTCAAGATGACAATAACCATTTGCTTCAAGTAATGTAGTGTTTTTTTTTTTTTTTTTTTTTTTTTTTTTTAATATTAGTTGTCTTGGGTACTTACTTTAGCATGTAGGTCATAGAAATGTCAGCTGCAGCATGGCCAACCTCAACATTATTATGCCATAAGAGGAAATATGGTGTTATTTGATTGTGTTTGACTGTATTTGTATCTTTTTTGCTTCCAGGTCCTAACGGGTTTACTCCGGCGCAGTGACAGTGCAGAAGCATCCAGACGGTTCCCGTTAGGTGTTCTTCCTCTTGGCCACACCAACACAGCTGCTTCTGCTGTATGGGGTTTTAGAAATCATCCTAAGCCACTTCATCTTGCTGAGGCTACCATGGCCATTGTTCGCAACATAAGGCGACCCTTGGATGTAATGGAAGTAACTCCTCTCCCGGTATGAGTTTTTACTTATTTATTTATTTATGTTCCAGGGGCTTGAACGGTGAGTGAATAAGTGGCTCATTTTCTCGGGCATTCAGTTGATTAGTACTGTACTCCTTGTGTCCTATTCTTCTCTTTCAATTTTTTTTTTATTTTTTTTTTTTTTTTTTTTTTTTTTTTTTTAGCCCTACTTCATCCCTTCCTTTGTGGGGAAAAAAGGGGTCTGTATGAAGATGATGTTTATGATGGTGATTGTTTTTCTCTGGTACATCCAACTACACCCTTGTAAAGCTAACCTTGGGCATGTAAGTCAGAGGGTTGTTTTTGAGGTTATATGTTAAGAGATAAGGAGACGTAACGAATTGAAAAATACTTCCTTGTAGTGTACAGTATTTCATCTTATTTGTGTAAAATTTACTGGAGACAAACTGACTTTCCTTTCCATTCTTTTATTGATTGCTCTTTTGCTCTTACCTTTTCTGTCTTTCGTGCACAGTTGACTTATTATTGAGAATATCATTCTTAGGTGGGTGCCTGATGTCAGTTCGTAATTGTTATATAATTCCATTTAGTGAAATACAACACATAGCTTTACGTGGCTAAAGGTGTACAGTAATGGTCAGGGGAAGACAAGGCCCTTGCAACAGTTGTCTTGTTTAACAGTTATCAGTCAACTCCATATGAGTTAGAATGAATAATTAATAATTTCCCCTGATGTTTCTCAGTTTTTACACATTGCCCAATCCTGTGTCATAGGAATTTGAGGTGCAGTAATGATGATAATTATGGATTCCATTAAAATCCAAGGTGCTAGAGAGGGATGCCTTCATGTGGTGGCACAAAAATAATCAGTTAGATCTACAGCATGGTTATACAAACATCCCTCAACTCCATCTACCTTTACTCTTATCTGTCTATTGCTTAGATATGAGAACATCAGTGGAATAAAAGATTATAGGCCATAGCATGGGAATTTGCATAACAGGGAATGGTGCCATACTCTGTTGAAAGCTTTTGAAATATCAGGGGCCACTGCAAAGGTTTCTCCCTGTTGGTCAGTCGACTGATGGATTTTGTGAGTAACAAGATTGAGCTTGCCAACAGTAGATATTTCATGGCAAAAACTGTTGTTTGTCACTGATTATGTTACTGGATTCATTAAGTTTAACAGTGTGCTTATTATATGTTACTTTTCGTCTCATTAACTATCCTCCTCTTACTGGCTCCCTTCAACCTCTGTCTCTTCGTTGCACTGATGCATCTTTATCTCTTTTCTATTGCAGCTTCAGTGGTCACTAACTGTCTGCTTGCATTCCTCCACCTCTACGATGGGCGCATAGCACCCATCTAGCAGCAAACTCTCATCCTTTTCTGTCCAACTCTCTAATGCAAGAGTTAACAATTACTCCCAGTCCTTCATTTATGCAACAGGTCAACTCTGGAACACTCTCCCTCTGTCTGTATTTCCTGCTTCCTAAGATCTCCAGTCTTTCAAACGCAGTGTGTCCAGGCATCTCGAAATGATCGGATCTTGAATTTGGCTCTCTCTTGTATTTAGTTTTTCTCTTGGAAAGAACAGTTATTGTGGGACCATGGCCTTTGGTTTCTTCTTCCTAGCATTAAAAAAAAAAAAAAAAAAAATTATGTTACTGGACTCATTATGTTTAGCAGTGTGCTTATTAATGACAATCTTGATTACTAAGGGAAGATGTGATTGTTATGGATCTGAAATAAGAGAGATCAGAGGAACTTCCTTTATTTGGAATTAGGTGGATATTAGCTTTTCCAAGCATTTGGGAATGAAAATGTCTATATGTTTAGTCTGAATAATTTAGCCAGACCAGGAACAAGCTCAGGGGAATAGCTTTTCAAAACTATGGAAGGAATTCCATCTGGACCTGACTGAAGTTGTTGAGCTAAGGAGAAAGGCAGCTTCAGCCAGCAGTCCACCAGATTCACATCCAGATCAACCTGGGGCTACAACAGCAGCAGGAGCAGCAACAAAAACAACACTAATCTAAATTATTTTTCAACAGGAATCCACACAAGAGGTTGCCCCCAAACCAGTGTATGCAGCATCAGTGATTGAATGGAGTGCTTACAGAGATGCTGCTGAAAGAAAGGATATATACTGGTATTGGGCTTTTTTAAAAAAGTACATGACTTACGTCTTTTCCATTTATAAGGGTAAGTATACACTGTAGTTTTTTGGCCCATAATGCAATATAGCTTTGAATGACAGCAATGTAACACCTTTTTGTGTTGTTTGTATTTGTCCAGACTGGTATTCACATATTGTTACAGCCCTGTTTCACATATCAGAATTCTTTTCTCCATACTGTTTCCGGCATTTTGTTGAAAGCAGTCAACAGACTTTTGGCACCTGGTTTAGTTCATAATCCATAAAAAACATTAACTGTATCATGCTTAATCCTATTATGGGTATTCCTTAAGAGGAAGCATGAAATCATTTGATTTAATCAATTTGGTGCTGTATACTGTATCTTGTACACCCAGCAAACACCATTGAGTGTTGACCATGGTAGTGTACAAAGACAAGTCTGTCTCATCCATTAATATTACCCCCTTTAGGGCATACAAGTCCAAGGCTAGGCAATCTTAGTCCAGAATGTATAAGAATAGCAGACCAATCTGTGCCCCTGTCATCATTGTCTCAGCTTCTTTTTCCCACCTAAGGGTGGGGTGAGGCAGAGTCCAGTAAACAAAGAAAGAAAATGCATGCCCATTGAAACCCTTAGAATCCTGACTCCATCCCACAGGCATGACCATCTGGACATACTGTTTTTTTGGTATATGGATTTGAGCAATATAGAAACGAAGCAGAGATATGTCATGTCATCATGATTGTTTAGCACTTTCTAAGACACCAGACACATAAGAATGCTGTTAACGAAATAATTTATACACTTATTATTTTACACAAATTCTTTTGTGCTGGCTTTCTGTTTATATATATATATATATATATATATATATATATACAGTATATATATACTGTATATATACAGTCAAGTCGCCTATGGCACATGCTTATATGGCACGGCAAGGTGCCAGACCCCCCAAAACGAACCACGCGCATAAACTATACCTATGGCGTGGGTGCGGGAAGGTTTGAAACGCACCTCTTGCCTTGGAACCCCTAACTCTACCCCTTCCACTTAAGCACTATCATCGTCGGAGTCAGGTGTGTACAGTACAGTCACTACAGTATACACTTGCTGACAGTATGCCAATACAATGCAGAACTACAGTTACTTAACCACATTTATAGTTCATAAAATTTACAGGGGGTGTGGGCAAAAAATCATGATTTTAGGTAGTTAGGTTTGGAGGCCCCGGACCCAAACTAATTTTTCCCATAAGAAGTTCAGTTTAAATTTCGATGTTTTGAATTTAGATGCTGTTTTTGGGTACATATGTCCATTGAAATTTAAGACTTTCCTGTATATATATATATATATATATTTTCTCACTCATTTTAAATGTCAGGACCAACTTGCCTAGCCCTGGGCTCCTATGCTTCTCATGGGGCAATGTAGGATTGGATGATGGATATATATATATATATATATATATATATATATATATATATGCACACACACAGTATTTCAGCTTGTTTAATTTATTATCTTTGTTATTCTTGGTACTGTGTATAAAATTTCATTTTTCCTAGCAGCTGCCAGCAACTCCTGGGAAGTAACTAGCTGGTTTGGCACTTGGTTTAGCTTCCAGTCCATAGAAAACCAGTGTTACAATGGCCAGCCGTAATATGGAAATTCCCTAAGGCAAAGCATAACATTTGTGCATGTATGTATATGCTGTATTAATCAGAAGCAGTGGGCACAGTCATACATTAATTTCCTTTACAGACATATCATGGGACTGCTCAGCAGAGATAGAGTACAGTGACCCATGTTCAGGGTGCTCCCGGTGCCGGTCACAGGACATCACTGCACAGTCTAAGAGTCCTGAGAAACCTCAACGATGGTGGATGGCCTATCTCCCCAAGGCAAAACCAGTACACCAGAAGACAGAAGGTAAGGTAATCACTATATGTGATGCCTGGTGGCGTGGATGAGAGCTGCAATGGTACCCCTGTAGAAAAGTCAAGATTAATCCATCCGTCTATCAATCAGTCCATCATCCAGTCCAGTATTGCCCCACCAGGAGTGTTATGGCCTGAGTCACAGGTACTTAATCCAGACATGTGAGGTAAGAGTGACCAGTTGCTTTGCTTCTTAGTGGCAGTAATGTTAGCAATAAACCCCAACTATCCCCTGGAAGTAAACCCTTGTGGGCCACATCCAGCTGAAGCACTTTAACTTACTAGACCACCTGGCATCCAAAAGGTAATGTAGTTGATGTATCTGTTGCCATTTGGATTGGGAAAAGGAAAGGTGAATCAAAGCAATTTAAAAAGTTACGGAACAAGCTTGTTGAGTGTTGTAGGTTAGGTGTATGGAAAGATTTATTGAGTAGTTAGGAATGTGTGAATCAGATTTTTGTAGAAAAGCAAATCCTAGTGCCACTTCCTTAACTTACACTGCCATCACATTATTTGTCAGAGTTGGGCATCCATTCAGAATCAGTCAGTCCCATGCAAAATGCAGGTTCTTTAATATTTTTCTATAATAGTATTTTAATGATTTATATGTGAGTTTATTTGTCTGTATCTGACAAAGCCTAGAGTATTCAGTTCATTCCGTAAGGATTGTCAGTCCAAACAGAATGAATAAATAGTGCCATATACCTCTACAGTATATGCCACCTCTTGGACACTGGCACTGAACTTTTTGTGTCAAGATATTTCAGGA
This sequence comes from Coenobita brevimanus, assembly GCF_032717465.1. Taxonomy (NCBI): domain Eukaryota; kingdom Metazoa; phylum Arthropoda; class Malacostraca; order Decapoda; family Coenobitidae; genus Coenobita; species Coenobita brevimanus. Next base: position 46,498,289 of record NC_136961.1, read on the forward strand.
CTGATGATACTTGCTGAGTAATTTTTGTATTTTGTAATAATGAAGTGAAAGTGGTGGATGTACTTGGTTGTAGTGCAGTTAAAATCCATTCCTTATGGACTTTTCCGTACAGTCCTTTGCTGTCTGATTTTGAAATGTATCATTTACCTTCACCATTTTGCACGTTACTGGAGAGGGAAGCCTTCTCATTGTGGTATCTGTATAACTGGGAAGCAGAGCCAGTTATACAAATGTCCTTCATCTCCCATCCTGTCCCCTGAATGGATGGTGATGAGCAGCAGAAGGACAAATGAGCCTGCAGTCCATTGGATTCATTTCCAGATGAGCCTAGGGCCACAACAAAAACCATAAAAACAGTCATTTTGGAATTAAGATTAAAATAGGTCATATAAATAGTTATGATTGGTCATCCCAGTAGCTTAACATCACTGTCATATACTGTATATATTTGATATTACGAAGCAAACTTTGTCACGTATAATAACATCCTCATCCTCATCATCATCATCCAGACCTCTTTTTCCACCCTAGGGCAGGGTGAGGAGTAGCAACGTCCAGACAGCCCAAATTTGCCCAGTCCAATGGGCCACACTTCCGTTCACTCACCATTCAAGCTTCCGGAATCCTGGCTCTATCTGATACACCAAAAACATTCACCACATTCTGTAGCTTCAAATAAATGTATCTGATAGAGTCAATCCAGATGCTGTCATGTTAAAAGGGGTGTCAAATCCCTGATCATGCACTTCTCACAACATTCATCCAGCCGGCTCGATCACTTATCAGTCCCCTAGCTTCACGGACATCCATACCTCTCTTCCTCGCGCACTAATCCACCATATCCATTGCAGCAAGAGAGATGAAGCCCAAGGAGTGCCTCAATCTCACCAGCATTATACTGTACACTCATCAGCTGGAGCAACCCTGTTGACATACAAACTGAAAACAAATCTGAGTATTACATAATTTAACAAATAATCATCCAAATAAAGCATTGTAGAGAGAAAAAGAATAAAAAAATTAATGTTTTTTTTACAGAATACCTCTGCTTACAACAGCATGCTGTCTGGCAACTCTGACTAGTACAGTAACTGAAAATACACGAACTATTGGGAATTTTCCAATACCACCTAATTAACACCTGCTTCTCAACAATATCGAGAATTAAGAAAAAACTGCAGTGACATTGATTTAACGTTTCATTCTTTCTTTTTAAAGTCTTTGTACTATCAGCAATTACATGGTAATAATACACGTATTTTATAATTAATAATTTAATTAAAAAAAAAAAAAAACTGGGATAAGGTCATAGTGCATGATCTGAGGGATAAGGGACTAAATAGGGTGGATACCAGAGATCCAGCAGTGTGGAGAGCCACCAGTAGCTGATCAAGGTTGATGCATGCAAACATGTTGGAGCCATTATAAGTGATACAAAGTGATACAGTACAACATTATACTAAATAAAGATTTATTAGGCTGTACTGTGTATTAATTTATTTGAATATTATCCATGAAACCAAGAAATATTATTTCATTTCATCTTTGCAGCAGTAGTCTTCAGAATGTAGTAATTATTTATTTTGTCCTGTCAGATTGCAGTGAATGACCTTATTTTCTGATCAAAGGAAACAATACATCATCATCATCATCATCATCATTATCCAGACCTCCTTTCCCACCATAGAACAGGGTTAGGAGTAGCAATGTCCAGACAAAACCTTTTATTTTTATTTGTTCACATCTGATATTTATACTGTACAGTTTTGTGTTGTAGGACATAACATGAAGCAGAACTTCATGAACTGGTATATTTTCATGGTGTTTCAAGTGTACAGGGTTGTATTTGCTTTATGGTTTGGACATGTGACTTTACAGATTTATAGCATTAATGACATGATTTCAGTGACTGTCTTCTCGTAAATAATTTGTCATGCCTTTTGCCAACCCTCCCATTTATGCTTTAGGTGTTGATACTGTTTCACTTGCTTTGCAGAAGAGAAGATTGATTACAGTGTCATCGTAAATGAAGAATGTGGAAAAACACATACTGCATCAGTCAAGAATACAAGTGATCTTTCCATTCAGACAAGAAATACCCTTCATTCCTTAGAAGTTCCTAGTTATGCTTTGTCTCTAAAAACAGGTATTGTGTTATTCTGGTGTTGTTAATACTTGGTAAAGGCTATATGGAAACACAGACACTCATGCCATGCCAGAGTCTCACTTCCAGATGTAGGTGATAGAGAAGGATGCCTTCATATGGTGGCACTGATATAACTGAACAGCTCCACTGCTTGCCTGGTTATACAAACATCCATCAACTCCCTTCCTGTCCCTTAAGAGGAGGTTGGTACTCTGCAGTAGAAAGAGATGTTTTGCCTTCAGTCCACTGGGCTCTTGTCTAGAAGAAACTGGGGCCACAGCAACAACACCCATAAATTAAAGTGGACAATGACACACCTTCATACTGTCCTCATTCGGTCTCCACACTGAGACTTCTGTTTTGTAACAAGGTCGTCATTTCACATTAGGTCATACTTAATATTTCATTGTGGCTAACACATGGAAATTTTGACCTCTGAGAATGAAAGGGATAAATCAGCATGTAATTTATGTAGGTTCAAGAGTTGTATTATAAGTGACTTTCAAGATTTCGTAACAGCTCTTTCTTACCTTTATATTCTTCTCATTTCACTTGACTCTCCCACTGTGTGTGATTGTTGCAATAACATAAATAATAAAATGACAAAATTCAGGTACAAGTGAATGTTATAGTGTAATATGCAAATAAACTGCTAAAGAAAATGTACTGCAAAGCCTCTAGTGCCACCTTGAATACAGCCCCAAGTACTGTCACTATATAATTGTAATTATGATTGGTAAATAACATCAGTCTCATGTTTATAAACTTCTGCCAACCAAACCAGGAATCAAGCTTGTTTAAATCTACTGTTTCATATTCTGTCTGATAGAAGATTAAGAATTCTGCATACACATTTCTCTAATGTAACCTGAAAATGACTTTCATAGAATCCCCATATTGAGGTTGACCAGGTTCCCCTGGCATTTTCTATGGACTGGAAGCTAAATCAAAAGCTGAAACCAGCTAATTACTTCCCAACAGTTGCTGTGAGCTGTTGGGAAAAATTAATTTTGAGATGTGTAGTAAGATTTGTAACAATGTGAAAGTCTCAGCATGGACTTTGACTTTATGTACAGTTGTTCAGAAGAGAGATCACTGAGTGACTTTACTTGTGGCTAAATGTTTCATGCCTGTGAGTGATGCTTATTTGATCAAATACCAAGCATATAGCCACAGTTCACTGTCATGGTAGTACCTCCCAGGGTCGACAATAGCCACCCACGTATTACTTTTGCGGTATGTATTTCTTACATGTCATAAAAAGGAACTAGGAGGGTGGAAATGGGGAGCTTGAGTCCCTTTCTACTTATGTTTCATTCAGACTTATGTGTATCTTATTACATTTTGAGCATGGCTAGCTGATTTATTCAGGTTCTATATATGAAAGTTCATGGGTCTGTGTTTAATATTACTGTAGGGATATGTCAACCCCCTTCACCCAGGAGTTGTGTTGCAAGGAACCCCATACTCATACCCCCTAAGGCTGAGATTTTTTTTTTTTTTTTTTTTTTTTTAATGTGAAGAAGAAGGAACCAAAGGCCATGAGCCCACAAAACTGTTCCTTCCAAGAGAAAAACAAATTACAAGAGAGAGCCAAATTCAAGTTCCATTCATTTTGAGATGTCTGGACACACTGTGGTTGAAAGACTGGAGATCATAGGAAGCAGGAAATACAGACCGAGGGAGACAGTTCCAGAGTTGACCTGTTGCATAAATGAAGGACTGGGAGTAACGGTTAACTCTTGCATTAGAGAGTTGGACAGAAAAGGGGTGAGAGTTTGCTGCTAGACAGGTGCCACGCGCCTGTCGTAGGAGTGGAGGAATGCATGCAGACAGTTCAGAGGAACAGTGACCATTGAAGTAGCGATAGAAAAGAGATAAAGATGCAACACTGGGGCGAAGAGACAGAGGTTGAAGGGAGTCAGTAAGAGGGGGATAGTTAATGAGACGAAAAGCCTTTGACTCCACCCTATTGAGAAGAGCTGTATGTGGGGAACCTCCCCACACATGAGAGTTGTACTCCAAACAGGGGCAGATACAACCTCTGTATAGAGTCAACAATTGTGCAGGGGCAAAGAAGGAACGGAGTCGGCTTAGCACACCCAATTGCTTGGAAGCAGATTTTACAAGAGATGTAATATGATCTTTCCAAGACAAGTCCCGAGCAAATGAAACCCCAAGCATGTTCAAGGATGATGCAGGATTAAGTTGAGTATTATTAAACATAAGTGGGTATACCTGTGGAAGATTTTGTCGGGTTGATAGGTGCAAAAACTGAGTCTTTGATGCATTAAAAACAACCAGATTATTTTTACCCCAGTCAGAGATACGAGCCAAGTCAGACATTAGGTGTGCCATAGCCTCATCCCTTGCCTGTTGAAGTAACTGCTGAGATGGACGTTGTGGGAATCGAATGGAAAGGTGAAGGGTGAAGTCATCAGCGTATGAGTGGATAGGGTTAGATGTACAGCTTAGAAGGTCATTGATGAATAAAAGGAAGAGAGTTGGTGATAGGACAGAGCCCTGAGGAACACCACTGTTAATAGATCTAGGAGAAGAACGATAGCCGTCTACAACAGCGGCTATAGAACGACCAGAAAGGAAGCTAGAGATGAAGGCAAAGAAAGAAGGATAGAAACCGTAAGAGGGCAGTTTGGAAATTAAAGATTTATGCCAGACTCGAACGAAAGCCTTTGAGATGTCAAGTGCAATGGCAAAGCTTTCGCCAAAGTCCCGAAAGGAGGATGACCAGGAGTCTGAAAGGTAGGTGAGAAGGTCGCCTGTGGAGCGTCCCTGACGGAACCCATACTGACGATCAGAAAGAAGGTTGTGATAGGAAAGATGCTTTAATATTTTTCTATTAAGAATAGACTCAAAAACTTTTGAGATACAGGATGTTAAAGCAATTGGGCGATAGTTAGAGGGTTGGGAATGGTCACCCTTCTTTGGGACTGGCTGAATGAGAGCAAACTTCCAGCAAGAAGGAAAGGTACAAGTTGACACACAAAGGCGAAAGAGTTTGCCTAGGCAGGATGTAAGCACAGTTCTTGAGGACAACAGGAGGGACTCCATCAGGCCCATATGCCTTATTAGTACTAAGGCCAGCAATGGCAGAAAATACATCAGCTGAAGAAATTTTAATGTTAGCCTTGAGGAAGTCTGAGGGGGGAAGTGATGGAGGAACAGCACCGGAATCGTCTAAGGTGGAATTGGAGGAGAAAGTCTGAGCGAAGAGATCTGCTTTATCAGTAGAAGAAATAGCTACAGAGCCATCAGAGTAGAAAAGAGGAGGGAAGGATGATGAGGTAAAGTTGTTAGAAAGGTTTTTGGCAAGGTGCCAGAAGGAGCGGGAAGAGTTCGAGTTGGAGAGTTGAGAGCGTTTTGTACGGATGAAATTATTTTTAGCAGAGCGAAGAACAGACTTAGCACGATTCTGGGCAGAAATGTATAAAAGATGTGATTCAGGGGTGGGTTGGCTCCGGTACCTTTTATAGACCCTCTCCTTGTTGTGGACAGCATTAGAACAAGCGTGATTAAACCAAGGCTTTCTTGCGTTAGTCAAAGGATATGAGAAAGGAGCGTATGCTTCCGTGCCCGAGAGAATAACCTCCGTAATGCGCAAGGCACACCCAGATGACTCCCGGCCATGAAAGCGATAATCATTCCAGGGAAAATCAAAGAAGCACTGCCTGAGGGCCTCCCAATCCGCAGCTCCAGAGTGCCAGAGATGATGTTTTTTTGGAGGGTCCGCAGGCCGTACCGGAGCAGTGGGACAGGTTAAGGTGATAAGGTTATGATCGGAGGAGCCCAACGGAGAGAAAAGATTAACAGTGTAAGCAGAAGGATTAGTTGTAAGGAAGAGATCAAGTATGTTGGAGCTCTCCCCAAGGCGGTCAGGGATACAGGTAGGGTGCTGTACAAGCTGCTCTAGGTCATTAAGGATAGAAAAGGTGTAGGCTTGTTCACCAGGTGGATCAGTGACAGGAGAGGAGAGCCAAAGGTGGTGGTGAACATTGAAATCTCCAAGAATGGAGATTTCAGAGAAAGGAGAGATGGATAGAATGTGTTCCATCGTAGAAGTAAGATAGTCAAAGAATTTTTGATAGTCAGTAGAATTAGGAGATAAGTAAACAGCACAGATATACAGTATGTAGTTAGAGAATGACAGGAAAGCTGAAGCCAGAGTGTAGAGAATTCAGAAGAATCGAGTTCAGGAACACGAGAGCAAGATAAGTTGTTGCGTATATATACACAACAGCCACCTTTGGCTTTGAAATGAGTATAGAGAAAGTAGGAGGATACAGAAAAGGGTTTGCTGTCTGCCTCAGACAACTGAGTCTCAGTTAGGAAAAGAAGGTGAGGTTTAGAGAAGGAGAGGTGGTGCTCAACATAGCGAAAGTTAGAGGAAAGACCACGAATGTTGCAGAAATGAAGAAGAAGAGAGTCAGACAGTGGTTCCAGGCACCTTGAGTCGTCACTGGGAGATTAGAGTTCTAATGTTGCAGTGGTGTTGTCAGCTTATTTGGGGGGGGGAAAAAAATGCATAAATGATAGAGAAGGTACATAGAATTTTCACAAAGATGATCCTTAGCTTGAGAGATTTGTCCTGAGTGGAGTGACTAGAAATATTAAAGTAACCATCATTATGAGAAAAAAGGGAGACAGAGCTGATTATGATGTAAAAAGTGTAAGAATAATGGTAGAAACAGACAAAGAGGACCCTTTTTTGAAGGGTGACGGAAAGACAAGATGGCAGGAGTATAAATTGAAGATGGGTAGATGTCTTAATGAGGTGGAAAAATTTACCTTCCTATATATGAGTATAGATAACGGCTTGGAGGAGGTGGTGGTACAAGCAAAGGAGAGTCATGTGTTTAAAAGTAACTTGGATGAAAGTAGATAAGTAGACAGGACAACATGAGCTTAGCTCAAAGCCTGGAGGAAGAGATATTTTTCCTAGGTATTCTTTTTCCTCTGATTCTTCTCCTTAACCCGCCCCATCCCGATGTTTTCTGGGCTGTGGTACGCCCCAGTCCCGACATTTTTGGATCTTTTTTTTTTTTTGGCTCAAACATCCGCTTTTCTTGAGAAACATCGAAAATTCATAGAGAAATCGCTCACCTGAGGTTTAAAATACTCAATCTAGGTACGAGTACCTCCTTACCTGACTGGGTTTTCTAACAGGCTGGCACCAAAGAAAACGAGTTCTATGGGAGGGTAACTATTTTATCCACTCATAAACAGTATTTATTTATTTACTTGGTACGAATTTATATGTAGTACAATAGTATATTGGTTTTTAAACAGTAATATAGGCATTATAAGCATTGTTTCACTCACTAACTCATCACCATTCATAACCTTTTTTTTTTCCCACATTACCTGATCATCATTTCTGACTGTTTCTTCCTCTAATGCTATGTAAACTTTGTCCTCCACATTGTCATTGATTGGGGAATCACTCTGGCCCTGAATGTCTTTATTGGCCAGGTCACTGGTAACAGATGAATTACCGAGACAATGGCGTGCAGGGGTGGGGGGGAGAGGTTATGCGGTGTAAGGCATTGTCCCTGCTTGGCATCTTGTAGAGGAATAGAGGAAGGTGTCCTGTGTATACGTGCCAAAAATCACTCGCGAAAATTGAAAATTGTGCAAATTAGGGACCTTGCAATATTGCCGCGTTAATTCACGTCTCTAGGATATGAGTGCACATCATGTGAGGACGTGAATTCACGTCTCCGGGATGCAGCGGGTTAATGTGATGAGAGAGCTGCACTTTGGATCTCCTAATCCCATGAAAATGTAGGAAGTTCGGTTAACCCCTTCAATCCAGCAGCATTTTCATATTTTGTTCTTCCTATCACTAGATGCTTTTAATTGACTTAAGATGAGGGAAAAACTAGCCCCTTCAGTTCAAAAAATGTATCATTAGGTGAATAACATAATCTCAAAAGGTTGCTAAAGTCATCTGAAAATAGCAAGAATAGAATAGGAAATTTGTCATTCCATTAAGTTATTACGACAATGATAACATTTTTGTATACCGTACAAAAGATTACATATTCACTTATTTCAGGTCCAGTTGACATCAGTGCATTTCACTTCATAAAGGAAGGTTGGAGCAGAGAATGGAGCCATGTCATTACCACATCAGAGGAAAAAATTGTTGGAGAACTTACCCTTAAGCCAACTGGAAGCTTGAAGACAAAGGAGGTACAGTCAAGATATTTTTTTTATCTTTCAGTTGGGGTTAGAGAGAGATGCCTTACATGGTAGCACCATTATAGCTAGGCATCTCCACTGACAATTGATACAGGGATCCCTAATCTCCCTCCTTGTCCCCCAAAAAGAGGATAGTGGAGTGTATGAGAAGGGAGGCTTCAGTCAGCAGTCCACTGGGTTCATGTTCAGGTGAGCCTTTGACCACAGTAACAACAGCAGTAAGAATTCTTTTATTCCAGTGACATATTTTTCATTTCATTTGTGCTGTTTCTGGACAAATTTACTCACATTTGGAGAAACTTTTTAATCTGGAGAGGTTAGGTACTGTATAGTCTTCATTTATCCACTCACTGCAGGAGTCTACCCAAAGTTAAAAATAAAATTATCTAGAGGTGGCAGGCATCTGTTAGTAAAGCACATTACCAGACTGAAGAGGGTAAGAGCTGGAAAACTCACCCAGTGGTTAAGTTAGTACTGTATAGGTGTGTGTGAATGAGTGAATGCATGTGTGGTCCATTTCACCAGTATGTTAATACCAGTAATTAGTTATCCTTTTGTATTTTCTCTTTTTTCACTTTCTGGACCCTGCCTCATTCCTTCCTAAGGTGGGAAAGAGATCAAGATGATGATAAATGTCAAATATTGTATATCAGGTAGAAGGTGATTGGCCACAGGGAATGGAAACTCTTCAGTCAGAGTATGTTATTTACATTTTAGTATGATTGTTTGTGGTAGGTGGGGGCGCTCACCATCCACTCACTCGATGTAGTGCTGCTCTTGGGTGTCTGCCCTTTCCTCTCCATCCTTCTTTCCTTCCATTCTCTTCTGTCTTTCTTTCCTTCATTCTTTCCTTGTCCTTCTGCCTACGGGTGACTTTACACTCCCTCTTCTGTCTTTCGTTCCTTCATTCTTTCCAGTTCCTTCAGCCTGTGGGTGACTCTACACTGAGTGACAAGCCAAATGGTTTCCTGTGCACCAGGAAACCATTTACTACACTTAGTGGTAACCATATGACCAAATTTTGGCGCCTGGTGGTTTAGTGGGTAATTATTGCGCTCCAATCGGATTGAGCCAGTGAAGGTTTATATCCAAGGGATGGTTGGGGTTGATTGCTCATGTAATGCCACTCAGGGATGAGTAAGGTTGGTCACTCTCATCTTAAATGTCGGGACCAACTGCCTAGCCCCGGGCTCCTACGCTCCTCTTGGGGCAATGTAGGATTGGATGATGGATGGATGGATGGATGATTGTTACATGGTGATGTTGTTCTTAGTCTTCCCTTTCCTCATATATTTTCTCTAGTATTCTTAGTGGTAGGTGGGGGTGCGCACCATCTACTCACTCAATGTAGTGCTGCTTGGGGTGTCTGCCCTTTCCTCTCTTCCTTCCTCTTTTGTCTTTCTTTCCTTCATTCTTTCCTCTTCCATCTGCCTATGAGTGACTTTACATTCCTTCTTCTGTTTTTCTTTCCTTCATTCTTTCCTCTTCCTTCTGCCTATGCATGACCTTACACTAGGTGACAAGCCAAATGGTGTTCTTTACACCAGGAAACCATTTACTAAGGTGGGTGGTAACCAGATAACCAAATTATGACACCAGGTGGTTTAGTGGATAAATAAGGCACTCCAATCAGATTGAGCCTTTGTAGGTTTATATCCAGGGGGTGGTTGGGGTTAGTTGTTCATGTAGTGCCACTCAGGGGTGAATGAGGCTTGTCACTCTCATCTTAAATGTCAGGACCAATTTGCCCAGCCCCAGGCTCCTATGCTCCTCATGGGATGACATAGGATTGGATGATGGATGGATGGATTTCTTTTTTCTCGGCTTCTTTGAAGGATGGAAGTTGATAGATGAAGTATGTATGTAGGTCAAAAAAGTATCACAGAGGAAGGATCTGATGATATCTGAAATGATCACCATAGTTAGGGATGTCTAGGGATATTAATTTATTTTCATGACAGTGTGTATATAATAACAGTACGTACATTGGATAGGATAGGAAACGTCACTTGCAAGCAATATATTGCATCTTCATGAAAGCAGGGCTACTAATATAGGCTACAGTATGAGTTATAAGCATTTTGTGGTACCCGTTGTCTCTTGTGTCTTGTATATAACTTGCATGTTACTGTGTTTGTGTACACCTTGCGTAATTGAATGACAAGGTTTTCACCCACTGTTGAACTTGGCTGTTGACAGTTGCTTCATCAAATGAAGTAGTGTCGATGGTATTTGTCTGTGGGATGGAGTCAAGAATGTGGAGGCATAAATTATATGTAAATGGGTAAATGACAGTTTCTCTGGGCATGATGATGCTAGTTCTCTCACTGTTGCATTTTTCACATTGTTTTGTTTTGCATTTTATTTTTGTAATGGGTTGTGGGCCCTACCCACCCTATTTACTGTAGGGTAGTCAATTTGTTTTCATCTCATGGTATTTGGCTTCTCGCAAAACATGAGTACAGTACTTAGTTGTGGTTGTTTGAAATTTTATCAGTCTTATAATGTAGGAATGGGTCTCCTTAGTTACTAGTCAAATATACCTATTAGTCTAACTACACATGCCTATCTTATAAGCTGAAAAGGGGGTATGGATTTTTGTAAGGCTAAAACCAAAAAATGTTGTAGTGGACAACTGAAGTAAGAAATTGGGATAATGATGACAGTGATACACTTCCTCTCTTTCCATTATTTTGAATTTTTTGCCTGTCTTTTTCTACTACATATACTGGTATATGGGATGGAGGCTGGGTATGATGAGTGGCAAATAAAGAACTTAGGATAATAATGATGATGAAAATGTTGCAACGTTGGGTCTGGTTAGTACTTGGATGGGTGACCGCCTGGGAACACCAGATGCTGTTGGCATCCCTACGTGTCAAGTGGGGTTGGTGGAGGATTAGTGCCCCTCCCTGTAAAACAATTAACTCTAAGCCGTTGGCCACCCCGTTTGGGATACATGGCGTCTGGCAATGAATGAATGAATGAAAAATGTTGCACTTCTTTCCTTTTCTTTTTCAGTCTAAAGGTTGTCTTCTAAGTGACTTAAGAGATTCTGTAGCATCTCTTCCCAAGTTATACCTTAGTTCCTCTTGGATGCTGTTGATGGAAACTGTGTTGGCACATACAAAAGAGTAAAAATAAATTGATAAGGAAGAGGTGCAGTGAATATCCTTTGCTACTTAGAAAACATCTCTTATTTCACTGGGATACTTCTGAGTATAATGATATTGTATGGCATATCCTGTAAGGTAAAACTGAGAAGATTATATGCTTGGGTGACTGAATATGTGTCTTCAGGCAATGATCGCTGTTTGTATATTCCATCACTTACCTGTTTTGTGTTATTTGATTTTTCCTGTCAAGCATGTCAGGGGTAGCAAGACTAGGGTGATGATGAAGATTAAGGACCTTTTTGTGATTTCTCCAAACACTATAAATCAGCAACATAGACAGTTTTGGCAAATACTGTATCATATGTATTTGATCCTGATTGTTTTAATATTAGATGTATGTAATCTATAGTGTTTTTATTTTATATGAAGAGTAGTGAGTGATATATCAAAGTGTTGTTAATAAATCACTGTTTTCAGGGCAAGGAGAGAGAACTGAACATTGACAGTGAAGCGTTTGAGGTGCGACCTATGAGCATCAAAGTCAAACCAAGCGCTGTCATGATATTTGCCCCTCGTACACCCCCATTTGCTGCAGGATAGGAAGCAAGTAGAATGCTGGATAGAGGACTGGAAAAGAGCTAAATTACAGTGTACAGCACATTATTTCTTGCCAGTCACTGACATACATCAATTAAAGTTACATTTATTTAACAGGGATTTTCTGCTTTTCATAAGAACATGCATTATTTCAAATTATGTATTAACTACTGATCTAATATAAGGAGAGAGAGAGAGAGAAAGAGACTGAGAGAGAGATTGTATGCATAGTGTGTGTGTGTGTGTGTGTGTGTGTGTGTGTGTGTGTGTGTGTGTGTGTGTGTGTGTGTGCACACCCATGCACTCACACATGTGGGCATACGTATATGCACATATATGTGAGTTTAAAAGAGTCTGTACATTTTTTCATGGTTATAATATTTTAATGAGAAATCTTGGTATTCAGTAACAAAATGTTTATATGATTTTGTGTGATTATGAACATCCATGCGTAGGGGGTTTATTGTGTTTAATTCCTAAGCTGACTGCACTTGTATGGCAGTAGGCAGGAGTTAAGAAAAAAAAAAAAAAAAAAAAAAAAAAAAACGGAATCTCATAAATTGCGGCTTTGTGAGACTGAGCACGCACCACAATTTGAGAAATCCACGAGGTAGAAATAACTAATCTTATAGAGAAGATTACTTATGGGTCAGTCATCGCGGAAAAGTTGTCCCCCTCACCCCTAACCCTACATCAAACTGATCGCCAGTGAACACAAACAGCCTGGAAAAGAGATTAGTAAGGCATATTGAATGGGAATGAACAATATTGTAAGATTCTTACCTGGCTGTGACTGATGACATTGCTTGACTAGATGGGGGAGGGGAGAGCGGTTCCAAGGTTTGAGGCAGACTACAGCCTCTCGACACAAGGGAAGTGTGTTGCTGCCTGTGTGCCGTTTCCTCCTTATCAACTTCCCCCTGGAACCCCTCAAAGTCTAGCTTGGAGACAATAGAAGCAGTGTTGTTGTCACCCTTAGCTGCCTCCATGTCATCATAGAGTTGTCGATTTGTTGTTTAGATGAACTTTTTACCAAACAGGCATAGCCTTTCCATACTTTCTATTGAAATTAGTCTTTCACAGGTTACTTGTTATTATTCCTGGATTACCATAGCTTCTGGGCATTTTTATAAACTTACTTGTGATTGATGTAATGGGCAATACTGGAGTACCAGGAGAGAATGATAATGGGAATTGGCTGAAGGACATGTGTCAGGGAGGAGGTTGTGCATTTGTAATTCTTATTTCATATAAAGATGTACATAAATAGACGAGTACATGGTATAGAGGGAACGGAGATTGTGTTGAAAGGAGCCTGACTGATTATGTGACCATAGAGAGGGAGGGTGTGCTTTTGTAATGCTTATTTCAAACAAAGATGCACATAAATATACAAGTACATGGTGTAGAGGGAATGGAGATTGTGTTGAAAAGAGCCTGACTGATTATGTGCCCCTAGAGAAATCAATGCTGGGAAGTGTTGCTGATATGAGGGCAGTGAGAGGACGATGTGGAGGTTTGTCAGATCATTTGATTATGCTACGTAAGATCAAGCTGAGAGGAGTAAAGTGAACCAAGAGAGAGAAGGAGCAGTCAGGGAGAGAGACTGAAAGTTGAGAAGCTGAGGATCAAGGAAATGGGAATACAGGGACAAAGTAGGGGGGAGATAGAATCAGTGAATTGGAATGAAATGGATCTGGACAGCTTGTGGAATGCATATAGGGATTGCTTAGTTAGGAATGCTAAAGCAGTGTGTGGTGTGGCAAGAGTAGCAACAAAGAAGAAAGGTACAGCATGGTGGGATGAAGAGGTTAAGAAAGCAGTGGAGGAAAAGAGGTACAAGTGATTAGAGTGGATACAGGACAGGGGTTCAGTTGAAATAGGAGCTGAATCAATGAGAGCATTAAGCACATAAAGAGACTAGTGAAGAGGAAAAAGAAGGAGATAAATGATGATCTAGGAAGACAAATGAATGCAGATTACTCTGAAAATAGGAAGTTATTCTAGAACAAGATGTGGAAGTGTAGAAGTGACAGTGGAAAGAAATGTGAAAGTGTGAAGGATGTAAGTGGCAGATTGTTAACCGATGGGGATGAAGTAAGGGCCAGATTGAAAGAATATTTTGAAAGTAATGAATGGGAATAATTGGTTTTTGGGGTGTACAGAGGAGGAATGCAGTGCCAGGAAAAGTGACACTCGCAGAGGAGAAGAATGCTGTGAAGTGGCTGAAGAATGGGAAAGCAGCTGGGGTTGATGAGATTATGCAGAGATGATTAATGGCGAGAGCAGAATGAAATGCTTGTTGGAGATATGTAACAAGGCATGGATGAGTGAAACTATGCCAGTAGAGTGAAAAAAGGCAATGATTGTATTCCTGTACAAAAACAAAGGTGAGTGAAGTGAGTACAAGAATTATAGTGGCATAAGTCTACTGAGTATTATAGGGAAGGTATATGGAAGAATTATTATAGAGAAAGTAAGAGATATATCAGAAGTCTTAGTGAATGATGAATAGGGTGGCTTTAGGAGTGGCAGAGGATGTGTGGATCAAATATTTGCAGTGCAACATAGTGGAGAGGGCTTGTGAGAAGGACTATAAGGTGTTTATGGCATTTATGGATCAGGAAAAAGCATATGACAAAGTAGACAGGGAAGGATTGTGGAAGGTTTTGCACATGTATGGTGTAGATGGTAAGCTCATAGGTGCTGTCAAAAGAGTTTTTATTGATGGCAGTGAGGCATGCATAAGGGTAAATGGGCATCTAAGTGAATGGTTCATGATCAGTGTGGGCATGCAACAAAGTTGTGTGATGTCCCCACAGGTGTTCAGTGCATATGTTTAGATGGGGTGATGAGAGAAGTAAAAACACGAGTAATGGAGAGAGGAATGGCATTGGTAATGAATGGTGATGGATGGAATATCTCAAATTTGTTGTATGCTGTTGATGCAGTACTACTTACAAATACCAGCCAAGACCTTGGTAGACTAGTGCAGAGTTTTGTACATGCCTGTGAGCATCGTGCCTTGAGAGTAAATGTAGAAAAGAGTAAAGTGTTGGTTATTGAGAGAGAGGGTGACTCCAAGTGTGATGTTACAGTGAATGGAGAGAAACTGGAATTGGTGAGAGAGTTCAAATACCTAGGTACAGTGATAGAAAAGGTTCAAAGGTACAAAGGAAACCAAACAGCAACAGACCTTATGGTCCTTTCGAGGCTGTTTGTTAGAGAGTAGACTATGACTAAGAGATCTAACTCTACATCCTGAAGGATAAGGATAGTAAAGCAAGAAGGCTCCGCCCACCTCCAAACCCTCCAGTTAAAACTGGAAAGAAAAAGTGAGAAAAACCACCATGCAGCATGGAAAAATGACATGGAAATTTCATAGGAAAGACTGAAAAGGAAAAGCTACACTCTATAATACATTATCTATAAGCTGCCAGTATGAATAACCTGAAAGAGAAAGTAGTAAAGTAATATGAATAATCAGATAAATTAATAACTAATGCATGTCCCTATGTACGGGTACGTTGAGTTGTTGGGGCGTCTGCGGACACAGCATGGAAATTGCACAGTTCACAGAGTGGATATTCAGGGGTGGTGCGGCAGCTTGCCTGGCACTATTAAGGTAGGCAGCAGTCAATCAGGCCCCAGCTCCATTCATTCCACTGAAACTAGGAACTTTCCCATGCAGGACAAGCACACAAGTCACCTCCTAAAGCACTGCCCCTGGTACATTAGAAAAATCCTGATGGTGGCCACATAACTAAAGGCCCGTCCAGACGATCGAGCAATGCCCGCGGGCACAAGCGAGCAGTTTGCCTGTTGACGGGCTCACCGCTTGTGCCCGCGGGCACAAGCGGTGAGCCCGTCAACAGGCAAACTGCTCGCTTGTGCCCGCGGGCATTGCTCGATCGTCTGGACGGGACTTAACAGGGACCCTCAGAAATCCACAGCCCATCACAGGTTGAAAGTATGAGTAGTGACTGTTAACTCATGGCTATCTGTGCATATCCTAGTCTGTGCATATACTATATTTGCATTTAATAAATTGATCCAGGGTCTAAAAGAAATAAAATAAAAATTATACATACACAAGTGTTTTATTCAGGATTAAACATATTAAGCTGGATGACAAATACTTATCTAGGCAACCTTTAAAGGTTTGTACTGTATTACAATTTACTACATTGGAGGGCAATTTATTCCATATATTTACAACTCTATTGAAGAAGAAATGCTTAGCTTCATGCGACTGGAATCATTTACCAATTATTTTATGCCCATTGCCTCTAGTCTAATTCGAGTGATCAACTGTGAAGTATTTATCGACAGTCGTGTCATCATGTCCTTTGAATATCTTGAAATACTTGAATTAAATTTTCTCGTATCCTCCGTTTTGTTAGGGTAAAGAGATTCAGGGCTTCTAAACATTCCTCGTACGGTTTATTTCTCAATCTAGGTATCATTTTTATCATTCTTCGCTGCACTCTTTCAAGCTTTTCCATATCCTTTTTATAATACAGTGACCAAAACTGAACGCAATATTCCAAGTGTGAGCGTACTAAGGAATTATACAAAGTGAGGACGATATTATCGGATGTATATTCAAATGCTCTGCCTATGAATCTAATCAATTTATTGGCTTTTTTCACAGCTTCTGTACATTGTTTGCTTGGTTTTAAATCGTTTGTTATTATAACTTTTCATGGTTAACCCTATCAACTTGGACATTGTTCATGCTATAACTTGGTCTTACATTTTTACTGCCAATGCTTAGCACTTTGCATTTATTAATATTGAAATCCATTTGCCAGACGTGGGTCCAGTTAAACAGTTGATCAAGATCTCTCTGAATTGCCTGCCTTTGCAGTGCTGTATTTGTTCTGTTACCCAATTTAGTATCATCAGCAAATTTTGAAATCTTACAACACAATACTTCGTCAATATCATTTACAGTACATATATTAAGAAAAGAATAGGACCTAACACTGAACCCTGGGGCACTCCACTTGTAACTTTTATCCAGTCTGACTCTTTTCCATTTATTACAACTCTTTGCTTTCATCGGGTGAGCCAATCTTCTACCCACCTGAGAACACTGCCACTGAAACCATGTGCCTTTAGCTTCTGAAGGAGTCTTTTGTGTGGAACTTTGTTAAGAGCCTTTTGAAAATCGAGGTAGACCACATCATCAGATTTAGTCTCATCGTACATGTTCAGTATATCATTGAAAAAGTCCAGCAGATTCGTGAGGCAAGAGCGATTATTGAGAAAACCATGTTGCGAATCATTTATGAGATTGTTTGTTTCTAAGTGTTTCACAAACTTGTCTCTGATAATAGTTCAAGCAATTTGCAAACCACTGATGTTAAACTAATTGGGAGGTGGTTTTCTAGTTGGGCCCTGTTGCCCTTTCTGAATATTGGGGTTACGTTAGCAAGCTTCCATTCGTGTGGCACCTGACTGCTCTTAAGTGATAAGTAAAAAAGTTCACATGAAGGCTTTGATATTTCATTTGGTAGTTCCTTCAATACACGTGGCATTATTTTGTCTGGTCCTGGTGCTTTATTCTCTTTTAATTTGTTTATTGCAAGCAGTACGTCTTGACCGCTAACTGTAATGTCAGTGATTATGTTGCCTTCTTCTATAGGAATCGAGGAAACAGTAGGAACTGTATGTATATTTTCTGTTGTAAATACTGATGCGAAGAAAGCATTAAGAATTTTCGCCATCATAGTTTCATCATCAGTGTGCTCTCCGTTATCTGTGATTAAGGGACCAATTGATAGCTTCTTATGTAACTGAAAAATTCTTTGGGATTTGATTTACTGATACTTGCAATATGTGTCTCAAGGTTTTTCTTACTGCATTTAATTAATTTTTTGGCATTTCATCAAAGGGCATCATATTCATTTTTATCACTTTGGCTGTTTGTGGTATTATAATTCTAATATGCATGATTTTTTGCTTCTAGACGGTGTTTAATATCAGAGTTTCACCATTTGGGTTTAGAAAGAGAGGAAAATGTGCAAAAGAAATGGGAAGTAGAGTGACACATGGAAGGAAAATAGCTGGTGCTATGAATGCCTTGATAAGAAACAGAGGCTTGAGTGTTGCAGCTGCGTGAGGCTTACGTGAAGGAGTGTTAGTGCCATCTTTAACATAGGGATGTGAGACTATATGGTGTGGCATGAAACTGAAAAGTCAAGAATAAGAACAATGGAGATGGGACTGCTGAGAAATGTATGTGGACTGCAGAGAGTGAATAGGATACTGAATAATGTGATTCATGAAAGACACGGAGTGAGAAAGTCTGTGGACACCAAAATCGAAGAGAGTGTACTGAGATGGTATGGTCATGTGGAGAGAATGGATGACATTAGAGTGGTGAAAAAGTTATATCTGAGCAAATTTGAAGGAGGGAAGAGGCGAGGTAGGCCAAGAAGAAGGTGGAAGGATATGGTGAATGAGAGGTATGAAAGTTGGTGAGGCTAAGGGACTGACAAGAGATTGAGCTGGCTGGGTTAATTTTGTGTAGAGAACTGCATGACCAGGGATTTGATACCCCTTGTTAACGTGACAGCATTTAGATTGGCTCTATCAGTTAGACATATGTGAAGCTATAGAACATGGTGAAATTTTTTTTTGGCCTATCTGATAAAGCCAAGATTTCGAGGGACTGAATGATGAGTGAATGGAATCTTGGCCCCTTGAACTGGGCAAACTTGGGCTATCTGGATGTTGCTACTTCTCACCCTGCCTTAGGGTTGGAAAGGAGGTCCAGGTGATGATGAGGATGACACAATGCGTGATACGCTGACGTGCCCAGTCAGAGTGGTGGTTGGTAAACAACGCGGTCAGTTGGAAAGATTGTTGGTAAACATTGCCACGGGCAATCTGCCTGTGTCCTTAAATACCCCATAATAGGTATATTTCATTTTTTCCCACTCATTTTTTGCCAGACAGACCTAAGAAATATAACCAACTGGTAATTGACTGCAAGTATGGCCAACATATGTCTCTGTCATGCTGAGCTATTTGTGCACGGTGTTTGAAGTAAACATTTTTAAAAATCATGTGGTACATCTGTCCCATCTTGTCTTTTACTGGTAGGTGGTGGCGACCATCATGCACTCACTTATAGTGCTGCCTACTTCTTCCTTAGCCTTTATCATTCTTTTTCTGTGCCTGCCCTCCTCTCTGTCTATTTCTCCCATCTTTCCTGTCACTTCGTATTGCTTTTCTTTCCTTTACAGGTGGCTTTACATTAAATGACAAGCCAAATGGTTTCCTGTAAGCCAAGAAACCATTTACAATGCTGGGTGGTAACCATGTAACCAAACCATACATGCTCCCTACGTGTCAGCAAGTGGGTTGGTGGAGGGTTAGTGTCCCTCCCCATAAAACCAATAACTCAAAGTCAAATGGCCGCCCCTTACAGGATTATGGCATCTGGCAATAGATAGATAGATATAGATAGTACATAGTCTTTTGTAATATTGCAAGTACAATATTGTTTGTACATTTTTATATGTTGTTGCCAAATTTTAATCTTTATCTCTTGGTCATTGTGGTAGGTGAGGGCACTCACCATCCACTCATTCGATGTAGTGCTGCTCTTGGGTGTCTGCCCTTTCCTCTCCTCTCTCCATTCCTTCCTTCCTCTTCTGTCTTTCTTTACTTCATTCTTTCCTCGTCCTTCTGCCTACGGGTGACCTTACACTCCCTCTTTTGTCTTTCTTTCTTTCATTCTTTCTTCTTCCTGCTACCTATGGGTGACTCTACACTGAGTGACAAGCCTAATGGTTTTCTGTGCACCAGGAAACCATTTACTATGCTGGGTGGTAACCATATAACCAAATTATGGCACCTGGTGGGTTAGTGGGTAATTACAGCACTCCAATCGGATTGAGTCGGTGAAGGTTTATATCCAAGGGATGGTTGGGGTTATTGCTCATGTAATGCCACTCAGGGATGAGTGAGGCTGGTCACTCTCATCTTAAATGTCAGGACCAAATTGCCTAACCCCGGGCTTCTACGCTTCCCATGGGGCAGCATAGAATTGGATGATGGATGGATGAATCTCTTGGTCATTTGGAACTTCTCTCAAAATCTTCATCCTATTAGTTTTTGTAATGCAATGGAAGTATAAACACCGAGATAAAAATATAACTTGTTCCATCAGCTTAAAAGTTTTCTCCCTGAGATTTGTTTGTGGCCATCCCTTGTGGGTTTAATGTGTTTCGCTATAAATAGTGAAGGAGCATTGTGGTGTGGATGTGGATGTGATAGAAAGCATTAGAAGAAATACATTTAGGTGGTTTGGCCATGTGGAGAGGATGGAGAGAGAGAGAGAGAGAGACTAATGTGAAGAGTGTATGTGAATGAGGTGGAGGGAGGGGGAGACCGAGGATGAGATGGAGGGATGGAGTGGAAAGGTATATGAGAGGGGATTGTGAGCTGGGGGGGAGGACAATGAAATGGCAGGGGACAGCACAACTTGGAGGTGATTTGTTTGTGGCCCTCCCTTATGGGATTAAGGCATCTGGCTATAGATAGAATTTTTCTTTTAATTTAATTTTGTTACATCTGATACCCTTGTATTTCACACCACATTACACCACTGATGTGCTGCCATTAGATCTCCGTCTATCTCTTTTCTATTAATTCTTGTATTACTTTTGCATACCTGTCTGTTGTGGAGTACTGGGTATTTATAATATTGTACAATATTGAGTTTTTGATAGTTAGTTATTGATGTCTTGTTATTCTTTCCATTACTCAGCAGGGAAACAGGACTAGTTAATTTGGTTGAATAAGAGGAATAAATACTGGTGTGAAAGGGATTGATACAGACTACAATGTAAGATGTCTGGTTTTATATTGTGAACACTGATGATCTCAGTGAAATGAAGGTGAGTGGAATGTGTAGGGAGATAAAAATTTGAAGAAACAAGAGTTGCCACTACTCTTTGGTGGTGACGCAATATGGCTTGAGGATAAGAAGAAAGACATTTGTATCTGTCAATTTATATCAGTGCCATGTACAATTGTATAGTTGTTGATCAACCCCAGTCTGTCTGGCAGAGCAGACCCATCAACTGCAGGAAAGCAACTGTCCTGGCAGGGCTGTCCTGTACAGTGAACTGATGTCCTTTTGCAGTTGACAGTACCTCATTATAATGAGGTGCAGGAAGAGTGTTGAGGTTTGGTTCCCAGATAGATGCTGCATCTCTCCACCTAGTGAACAGGGACACCATAGCAGGCTCCACATCGCCCCAGTATCTGATTATACGGTTACCACCTGGTGTTGTAGATGGTTTCCTTGGTTACAGGAACCATCAGGTTTGTCTCTCAGAGCACAGCCACTTAAAGTGGAAAGAGGAGTAGAAGAAATAACATGTAGGATGGGAGAAGCAAAATGCCAAGTGAGAGAATGATAGTTGCCACCACCTACCACTGCTATGTACAGGGTGTAAGGTATATTATGACATGCACAATTATCTTGATGAACTGCAGTTAAGTACAATATGTTGGTAGCATACTAAGGAAGGATAATGGGATGGATGATGTGAATGATAATGAAGGACTTATCACTAGTGAAGGTATGAGAACTGGTGAAAATGAAGACAATATTATGTGATTAATCATTAATGTCTAGTTACCAACACTGGCTTGTGCAGTAGAGTTTAAGCAGTTTTAGAACAACTGAATATATCATTGTCTTAAAACATATAACAGGACCTATTAACACAGTCACTGATTTGCTATGGGTGAAGCCTGGACTTTACTGGAAAGACACAAGGCAAGAGGGAGAGGAGTGGAAATGAGTTATCTGAGAGGAGTGTGTGGAGTGTGGAGTTATGAGGCACCTACACATGGTGTCTGTACACCCTGGCTGGAGCAGCTGTGGTGTCCAACCAGGAGCCAAACCTCTTCATATTTCCTTGCACCTGACCATGGCAAGGATCCAGGTCCAACCCATGTGATGCGTTGTATACCACATGGGGACCCTGGTTCCCTACACGGTGTAGGTACCTAAAGAATAACCCCACAGAAGCAGTTGCTTACCTGTGGATGATACATGCTTGGTCAGACAAACTACAGTCAAACAACAAAACACAGACAAATGAGGAAGTTTGAAAGAGTTATGGTGTTGATGTGGATGACCTTGAAAGCATTGGAAGTACTCGAAGATGGTTTGGCCATGTGGAGAGAATTATTTAAAAAACTGACTAGGAGAGTGTATGTGAAGGGGAGGGAAAGAGGGGAGTCAAAGGAGGAATGGGGTGGATAAGTACATGATTGAGGGTCTTGTGTGGTATGTGGGGGCACTCGCCATCCACTCACTCGATGTAGTGCTACTCTCGGGTGTCTGCCCTTTCCTCTCCTCCATCCATCTTTCCTTCCATCCTCTTCTGTCTTTGTTTCCTTCATTTTTTCCTCGTCCTTCAGCCTACGGGTGACTTTACACTCCCTCTTTTGTCTTTCCTTCCTTCATTCTTTCCTCTTCCTTCTGCCTGTGGGCGACACTGCACTGAGTGACAAGCCAAATGGTTTCCTGTACACCAGGAAACCATATACTATGCTGGGTGGTAACCATGTAACCAAATTTTGGCACCTGGTGGTTTAGTGGGAAATTACAACACTCCAATCAGATTGAGCCAGTAAAGGTATGTATCCAAGGGGGCATTGGGGTTGATTGCTCATGTAATGCCACTCAGGGATGAGTGAGGCTGGTCACTCTCATCGTAAATATCAGGACCAACTTGCCTAGCCCTGGGCTTCAACGCTCCTCATGGGGCAACGTAGGATTGGATGATGAATGAATGAATGAATGAGGGTCTTGCGAGTTGGAGGAAGGGCAACCTGATGTTAGAGAGGACAGACTGACATGGCGGTATGATGTTTCTGGACACATCCTTCAGGAAGGTATCTGGCTGTAGACAGACAGAAAGGAACAAAGGCATCCTGTGAGGTGGAGCCAAGTTTCTGGGGGTTTGAACGATATATATATATTTTTTTATGCAACGAAGGAGGAACCAAATGCCAGAAGCCTGCAAACTGTTCCAAGGGAAAAAAAAAAAAAAAAAAAAAATCAAGATCCATTCATTTTGAGACCTGCTGTTGATAGTACACCTACTTTCATACATTCCTTGTTTCCTGAATCCTACCTCACCCCATCCTTAGGTGGGGAAAAAAGTTCATGATGATGAAACAAAGAAGGGAAAGTAGATTATGCATAATGTGGAGGGACAGGGTTGACTATATTTACAAACGAGGTGCTTGGCATAATTGTACTGTATTTACAAAAGAGGTGCTTGGCATGACTGTATTGTATTTATAAACAAGGTGCTTGGCATGGAATGAAAGATTATAGCTGAATCTTTAGTTTCATGGAAACTATCTGAAAATTAAAAAATCACAGATGAAGATCATTAATCTGTGTTACCTTCCATCGGCCATATTACGATCTAAATTTGTCCTTTTCTTTTTTTTTTTTTTTTAGTACAATACATCTGTTATTACTGTTGTAATTTAACTTAGTTGTGAGGTGAGTGAGTTCACCTCACAAAATGCTGTTTGACATGGTGTATCCACTTATTTTCATTTATATATCTCTGATGATGACTGTGCTAAACCACTTTCAGATAATTATGTTATGTAAAATTAGTATGGGAACTGGGAAAAGTCAAGATCTCAATTTCAAGTGGTGATAGTTCGAGATAAAGGTATAGGGATGGCAATTTTTGCGTAATACTGTAATCCTAGTCTATATATCATCCATACTGTGTACGCTGGTGATGCTAAGAGTACGGAATACTGCTGTGAGTTATGTAACTTGTGTCTGAGATACGTAAACATTTTGCTTCAGACATGGTCGGGATGCAGACAACAAGGGAAAGAAAGCAACACTCGGACATAAAAGAGCCTAGCAGCCAACGAAGCTGACAGTCAATAAAAATCAATACTTTTACTTTTAATCAGGCAATCAGGCACAACAGCTTAATTCAGCCGTCCATACAATGTTGAATCCATCTGTTATGTGCAATATCATCCATGAAACAGAAATTTTACTCTGCTTCTGCTGATCATATAATCTGCACGATAAAAGGTTACTACTTATCAGCTTGGAAGTTATTCTACGCAAGCGTTTCCCTCCCATTTCTATCTGCGGGGCTCCCCCAACCCCCTTCCTCCCCCCCACCAACCCAACGCGTGCGTATGTGCGTGAGTGGGACCCGTATTCCCGTCAGCTTGAGAGTTTGTTAGCACCTCTTTCTTTGTCATTTTAGTTGAATGTTACATCTCAGCATTCCCCTTGATGTTTCTTATATCTTTTTAATACCGACATAGGTTGCATAAAAAACAGAATAATGTTAACGTGTCACAATCAGAAAGTTGTAAGGAGGAAGTGCTATAAATCCCTCTTAGCCGACGAGAATACGAGCCTGGGTGCGTGTATCTGTCTGAATCTTTGTTCTGAGGAGTGTACAGGAAAACTCTTACAACATGGTTGTTATATAAATGTAATTGGGCCGTTATGTCACGCTGCATGAATAGTCCGGTACCCTACTTTCCATTTTTATTCGTAAGAAGGTATTATTCATTCAAATAATTCACGCTCTGGGGAATTATTGGTTTCATATTTTTCAGAGCTGTACGCTAGGTAGACCTGAACAAATGACCTTGAAGCAGACAGCAGTAAGTAGCGCCAAATCATACACGGTAACAATTACAATTTTGAATGATAACGGCGCCGACTTCTACGGGAAGAAAGTCAACTTAGAGAATAATCGATGACGTCTAGACAAAATAGCGAAAAACAATGCGTGGCCCGCAGAGAGAGGCTAGGTGGCGGCGCCACCGATCGACCCCCGGGGAGATAAACAATGGCTCCACTGACGATTGCCTTTATTGTCTGCACGCTCAGTTGAGGCATGTCCATCACTCTGTTATAATCATTATAATAATTTCATGACGACATGTCCTAAGATGCCGAAATTTTAACTGGCTCCAAGCCAGGTTCAGACATTTTAATCATTCTTTTGCAATACAAAAATATTGGAAAATGAATATTAATGAGGTAGGCCGAGTGCGGGAGCGCGGAGGGGGGAGAGTCGGGGCGGGTTGAGAGAGGCCGCGTCTTTTTATGGAATCAATAACATACGGGAATGGCGCCGCTATGGCCGCCGCCGCCGCACCCCGGGAATCACGCCGCCAACAAACTCTTTTAAAAACATTCTTGAGCACTGCACAAATTGCTTCGTATTAAATATTATTCGAACATAAATTTTTTTGTTGCAGTCTTTCATGAATTATCATTTCTGTACTTAAATTTGTACAAAAATCAATTGTGATTATTTAATTCTCAACTCTTTTATCATTGGAACAAAACTGGAACTGCGGGTCGGAAGATCGGGGGTAAGAACTATTTATTACTTTGTTTATTATTAACTAACATTAAATAATATTTGGTGTACTTACAGATAATCAGCAATAGGAAGCTACTGAGAGTGTCGTAAGTGCTAAAGTATGGATAGTTGTGCTGTGAATGCTGAAGAATTAGGATGTTTTTGTGTGGTGGGATGAGTTACGGGGTCTGGGTGGCTTCCGCTCGCAGTAATGGGGCCGGCCCGGGCTACAGATTATTCCTCCACCCTCTGCTATCCTCAGGTGATACTCCTTTTACCTTCCATAGCCTATTTAAGGATGTAGCTTTCATGCACTGCGTTACTTTCTCTTGCAGGAACGATGCTGGGCAAACAAACTTTCTCTCGTGGCACGTAACTGAATATTTTTGACTGATACCTAATGAGGAACTTGCAGTAGCTTGAATTTGTACCACACCGTGATCGAATTATTACCTTTAGTTAGCAGTTAATAGTGTATTATTGGGTGACACTTCACCTTGGGAGTAAACTTGGTTGTAAGGTGCATGTTGAAGGTGCATGATAAGTCCAGTGACAACCCCCCCAAAAATATTGAGATTTATAAAGGCTTCATCTTGATTGTGATGTATCAGTAAACATCAGGGGTAAGCCTTGATAAAACCGGATGATGAGTTGCAGCCATGAGTAGGAATAGTTCAAATTGACATTGTTAATTCAACTTTTTAATGTATGTTGGTTCAAGCATCAGCAGTAAGTGGCAGCAGGTGATGAGAAAAATATATCAGAAGTCAGCATGACCAGTTCTGTTGATCAGCAATGCTAACACTGTCAGATCATAGATTTGTACTTGAGTGTATGAAAATAATGTAGTGTTGAGTATTTTAAATGTATATTGTAAATTGGCATGCCTGTAGTTATGCAGTTTGTGCATAACTGGTAGAGAGCTCTTAACATTATGATGGTTAACAGGTGTATGTATTTCTGAGAAACAGCACATTATGTTATACTGCTCAGCAGTTTGTAATATAAAGGGGAAATAGTACTACTTCATGGTTCCAGTTGTTATAGGTCAAGCTTGGTACTATGTTTGGTTGAAATAGTTGTTAACATATACATGGCACAGTACATTCAAACCATATCTCAACTGCTGGCTCTGTCTGCGTGGTTTGGCTAGTCTTTGGACACTGGTTTTGGAAGGCTTTATGATGTACCTATGCCTTTTCATCAGTGTGGGAAACCTGTCATTGTATAGAATGCTTAAAATTTCAAGACAGGGTATAGAATAAAATCATGTGTACACATTTGGTTGGTATTTTGTAGATTACCAAGTTTGTTTTAGGGAACATGAAACGACCTGTGAAATCAGTAATTTCATTTACGTTAGGTTAATGTAGACTGTGGTTAGGGTTGGCTGGGATAATTTGGGTTAGATTAGGCTTGGTTAGTTTTGTGTGTGGGTGGGTCCAACTCTGGGCATAGGGTTCACAGCCTGCTATCAAGGCCCAGCAGTCCTCCTACATGTCACCACTTCGGCGCTAACACCCACCGTCCATATTGAAAACATGCTAGGGCTGTCTCATACAGGACTGGTGTATTGGTATTAGTGGGGGTATTTTTACGACATGTCGGTGGGGCTTCTGGTAGATCAGTAAAGCCTGATTTAATGAAATTCAAATCTTTAAACTGTTCCCTGCCCCAGCGGAGATTTGAACCTGGGTCCAATAGGACTGTAGGCCACCTCTCTACCGATTGAGCCAGGTTAGGTTAATTTAGGTAAATGCTTAACTTAGTGTTCTAAATTAACCTAACTTAAACTTAACGTAGATTTTGCCAGTCTAGCCTAAACGCGGCCCATCTGTTGCCTATTATATTACACTTTCCCCCCCCAAATGCTAGACATTCTATAGAATACCTAGGCATTCTATTAAAATCCCCAGGTAAAGTATATAGAGTCAGAATGAAATAAGCTTATTTTATACTTTGCCAAAAAATGCTAGACATTCTATAGAATACCTAGGCATTTATAGACAATACCTTAGTTTCACACAATGCCCGTAACATATGTGCTAAACCCTTATAGCCTTGGAATGATTCAAACTGAATTTATGAAATCATGTCCTTGTGCTAGATGTGTTGAAGTCAGTTGTGAATTGGGATTGAAAGTCATGAAGTTTTAGTCTGCTACCCCAGGGAGGATGTCATCAGACAGAGGCATCCCCTAGGAACACATGATGTATAGGATTTCTCCCTGTGAGGGAGTGATTTTTGCTCCAGTAATAATGAGGGCAGTACATGCTTAATAGGAGATTCTGCATTAAGCCCCAAACAAGGCACAGGTGCTGCATACTGCCAGAATTTTTAATTTCTGATTTAATTTTTGCTGGCAATGCAGAATGCTCACATATGGGTGTTTTTTCATAATAATATGTATAAATTTTGCTCAGTCATTTAAGGTGAGCTCCATGCCTAATAACGTCACAAAATACTTTGTGATGTTTGAATGTTTTGTGGTGGTCACTACGTACAGTACGTCAGGGGATGAAGATTTATTGGTTTTACACACGAGTATTTCTTGATTTATACTTTTACTCAAATTCTCCCAGGGGTCACCAGCAAAGGTATAAAAAAAAAAAATTCGTCGAGACTGCGGCTCCAACGGACAGAGATCGCAGGGGCAAAGGAACATATTCGGTAGAGAAGCTATGATTCATCTCTAGTTCATATATGCAGAAACTTTTCATTATCTGTGAAGCATATAGTTGATATATGTCTAAAGTATTATTATTTATGGATATTATGCGTAAAACTACTTACCGGTTTATTTCACAGGTACCAACCATTATAACCATTGCTAGAATCAGTTATTTACTCTATAAGGTAAATACCAGTAATGATCAGTACGACCTAGGAGTTATATTAGTATTCGTCTTTATGTGAACTGACACCATTGCATAGTTGTAGTTATTGCTGTCAAGGCAGATTAGCAGATTTGTCTGTTGTACAAAGATGGAGAATGCGGTCTTGGTTCCAGAGCTCCAAGGTGCCTGTTGTACAAGCGTTTGTTAACAGACTTTGTCAGCATTCAATGTGACACACTTAATATGTGCCTTGGCTCACTGCAGATTGGATTCAAGAAAGTAGATAACAAGGAAGAAGGGTGCAAGTGTTGTCAGAGGCTGGGTCAAGTTCTCATCTGCCAGGAAAGAACCAATAAGAGGAAAAGTGTGGGAAACATCTGGGTGTGTTTTGATTTGTAGAGCATGTCATACTGCAAGCAGTGACTATCTGGTGAAACAACTTTTTTTTCTCTTAATATCTATCTCTGCTGATGACCACTGGGAGTATTTGAATAAAAGTACTTTATAAATCAAGAAATATTCGTACATGTGTATGTAAAACCGATAAATCTTCATCCCTTGATGTACATAACAAACACCACAAAACGTTTAAAGAATATCACAGAGTATATTGTGACCTTGTTATACATGAGGCTCACCTTTAATGAATGAGAAATGAAAAAACACCCGTACCGGTATGTAAGCATTCTGCATTGCCCGCAAAATAAAATTGGAAATTAAATACTCTGGCGGTATGTAGTATCTGTGCCTCCCTGCAAATGCTCCTATTCTTTGGCAATGTGTTCGTGTTTCTGCCATTGCTTCTTACTGAGCACAACTTATTGTCTTAGTTATCAGTATACTGATATCTTGAATTTGGCGCTCTGTTGCCTTGTTTTTATTTTTTCTTTGAGGGAACAATTTGGAGACTACTATCCTTTGGTTCATTATTGCTTAAAAAAAAAAAGAAAGCAAGTTAGCAGTTCTTTCTTGGGTAGAAGGTTATAAGGCCACTCAGTCACTTGCATGGTAATGAGACTTAAGCTTTTCCCATGGTTTTTGAGGTTTCACTCAGTCTGGACATTCAGTTTTGTTGGAAAAAAAGGTTTGAGATACCACCTTCCCTGGTGATAATTGTAGATTTATGGGAAAAGAGGATTTTAGGGTGAGGGGAACTGATAAATAGGTCTCTAATTATCATCTTAAATGAAGCCCAAAATCATTTGAATTGCTTAAAAAAGTAGGGGAGCAATAAATCACTTCAGGCATCAGTCTCCTCAGACCCAGTGTTACCCAACCTGACCCCACAACACCCAATCATTATCAACAAAAAAAGAGTGAATCACAAACCATTTTAGGCACAACCTATTGAGACCCCATTCACTGTCAGCAAAATAAGAGTGAATCACAAACCTACTGAGACCCCATATTACCTAACCTTGATTATGTGCGGTTACACCTACCTGCCAGTTTTAATTTTACAAGTCCGTGGTTAATATTTACAGAACAATAGGACACCTGCCACAGTCAACAGATATAACTACTGATCACACAACAAAAAGTCAAGGCTGGTTTGCCCAGTTATTGCCACTAGAGGCATCATGGTCACTGGTTAGATCATGTGACAGAATCTATGACTGATTTATCCAGTTATTGCCACTAGAGGTGCTTTGGTTGCTAGGGTTCCCTGTTGGAGTGCAGAAAAATATTACAGGAAATAGTGGCTGCAGGCTGGCCAAGGGAAAATATTACAGGAAATGTTGGCTGCAGGCTGGCGGAATTCATGCACAAATGATT
Source organism: Coenobita brevimanus (assembly GCF_032717465.1). Lineage (NCBI taxonomy): Eukaryota > Metazoa > Arthropoda > Malacostraca > Decapoda > Coenobitidae > Coenobita > Coenobita brevimanus. The sequence goes on from NC_136961.1 coordinate 46,528,398, forward strand.
GTCTTCTTTATTTTTAATTTATGGAAGAAGGTGTGTAGAGGAAATGTGAATCAGATTACTAAATACCACCAATAGCACCAGTAATGTTCTTGATGGCCTTTGGGAGTGGACTTGTAAAATTAAGTCCTTTCTTGCAGCGTGCTGAAGAATGAACATATTTCATCACAGGCATCGTAGTTTTGTAAATAGCTCTTTACTTCATTGAGTAATTATGAACAGAAAACAAAGTTTTCTGTAAAAATGCCTGGACGGGAGGGAGAGGTGTATATCTGGCATGCAAGTGTCGAAGTTAATGTGGTTTGATATCCTGATTCAGCTGTAAACTTATCACTCATCCATCCACAGAGGATTATGTGAGCATGCATTTTTCTAAGCACTATCTATCTATTGCCAGACGTCTCAATCCCGTTTGGGGTGGCCACAAACAAATCGCCTCCAAGTCGCCCTGTCCCCCGCCATTTCACTGCCCTGCTCCCAACTCTCCACCCCATCCCTCTATCTCATCCTTGGCCTCCCCCTCCCTCTTCCCCCCTCCACCTCACTCACATACACTCTCTTCGTCAGTCTTTCACCCTCCATTCTCTCTACATGGCCAAACCACCTCAGTGTGTTCCTCATAACGCTTCCTATCACATCCACATCCACACCACAACACTCCTTTATATCCTCGTTCATCAGCCTGTCTTTCCATGTGACTCTACAGGCTCCTCTTAAATAACTTTTTCCACTGCTCTCACTCTTGACTTGTGTGCTTCCAACAACGTCCAAGCTTCACTTCCATATGTTAGAGTTGGTATCACAATACTGTCATGTAGTAATTTTTTCACTTCCATGCTCACTTCCCAGTTTCTTATCACTGTTTTCAAAGAACCAGCAACCTTTCTTCCCTGCTGTACCCTTTCAAGCACTTCACCCTCCAAACCTCCATCCTTACTCATCACACTACCCAAGTACTTAAATGTACTCACATTTTCCAATTCCTCACCATCCAACCTCGCTGTACATTCACTGACTTCACCCCTCTCAAAGACCATCACTTTACTCTTCCCTACATTCACCTTTAGATTCCATTTCTTACACACTCTCCCAAACTCATCCACCAAGCCTTGCAGCTCCCCTTCGTCTTCGCTCAACAACAGTATCATCTGCAGACAACAGCACAGGGAGTTTCCAAACACTATCCTCTCTCACGAGGGCCACTCCAACATCCACTACCCTGCCTTGTACCTCTTTTATTACCCCATCCATGTACAGATTGAACAACCATGGAGACATGACACATCCCTGTTTCAACCCAACTTTCAGAGAGAAAAATTCACTTAGTTCACCATCCACACGCACTGCAGCCTTCGCACCATCGTACATACTCTTCACAGCATTCAACAACTTCCCATCTACTCCATATATTCTTAATACTTTCCACAATCCTTGTCTATCCACCCTGTCATATGCTTTCTCCAAATCCATGAAAGCCGCATATAACTTCTTTCCCTTCTCTAGAAACTTTTCCACTAAAGATCTAAGAATGAATATCTGATCTACACAACCTCTTCTAAGCACACTCTTGTTAAAATTGATAGGTAAATGTATAAAGCTACATGTGGAAGGTGTGCCTATGTTATGGAGCCAGGATTCCAGGGGCTAAGATGGTGAGTGAATGAGTGTATGGTCCACTTCATTTCGCATACACTTGATAAGTTCCCCCACTATCATTATTTCTTTTTCCCTGGTTTCTAGACCCTGCCTCAACCCTCTTGTAGGTAGGATAATGACAGGACAGTGATGGTTTGATTTACAGTTACCAGAATATATCTGTGTCATGAGTAATAGTGCCGTATGACCAATAATTGTAATAAGTCAGTAGTGGCAAAGGTGTTCACTAGTCTCAGATTTTTCATGATCATCTGTGGAGACAGTGATGAGAGTGGAGGATGTTTGACCTCTTGAACTTGGCCCTGAATGTGGTCTTTAACCCCATAAAGTTCAGTCCCCATTCTGGAACATGTGTCTTGGGATGTCTGTCCCCGTTCCAGAATGTTTAGACACTCATACGTTCTCAGCCACTGCTGTACAATAAATATTTGCAGGACATTGGGACACCACTCATTTTAAAGCTAAAGAATTGTACTGTACTACTTTTGGGTATAAGGGTTTTTATGATAGGTATAATAGTTTTCATAGCAATTTTTGATAAATCATTTTTTTTTTCCCCTTCAAAAATTGCCCGCTCCTGATGTTCAACTTTATAAACAATGCCTGACCCCAAGGGGATAGTGTGGCATGCTGGCTAAGTACATCAAATCCTAATCCTTTTTCATTGGACACTTTGAGTTTGGGTGATGCCATTCGTAGTTTATTGTTTTGTTACCAGACCATTTTATTGAACATGTAGATGCCTCTTTTCTTCGAGGGGTTATTGAAAGAGTTCATCACTCTTTCACATAGAGAATTCTCACCAAAGGTGAATAAAGTTGCTGGATTTTAAGAATTAATAATAATAATAAAATAAAAGTATGTGGCTTCAAGAGGCAAGTGTGGGATGCTGGCTAATCACATCTAATCCTAACACTTCCAGTGAATAATCACCAGAACTTTGAAGCTTGCTTTCACACTTTTCATCAGCGGTTTGAGTACTGCTATAAAGCTGTGCTGTATTCATAAACTGATTTTTTTTTTTTTTTTTTTTTTTTTTTTTTTTAATAAATACAAATCATCATCATCCAATCCTACATTGCCCCATGAGGAGCGTAGGAGCCCGGGGCTAGGCAGTTGGCCCTGACATTTAAGATGAGAGTGACTAGCCTCACTTACCCCTGAGTGTCATTACATGAGCAATCAACCCCAACCACCACTTAGATATAAACCTTCACTGGCTCAATCCGATTGGAGTGTAATAATTACCCACTAAACCACCAGGCACCAAAATTTGGTTATATGGTTACCACCCAGCGTAGTAAATGGTTTCCTGGTGCACAGGAAACCATTTGGCTTGTCACTCAGTGTAGAGTCACCCATGGGCTGAAGGAAATGGAAAGAATGAAGAAATGAAAGACGGAAGAGGGAGTGTAAAGTCACTCGTAGGCAGAAGGACAAGGAAAGAATGAAGGAAAGACAGAAGAGAATGGAAGGAAAGAAGGATGGAGAGGAAACGGCACACACCCGAGAGTAGCACTACATCGAGTGAGTGGATAGTGAGTGCCCCCACCTACCACATTGTTTACAACTATATTGCATTATTGCAGAGAACAGTGTTACAAAAGTGGGAGAAATAAGGCAAATATTAAGTAACACTTGGAAGACCTGAACCAAATTATTTTTCTCCATGATATTTACATACCGGATGGTTTCAGTTTGGACTTTAAATGTGGTTTGTTTTTGTTTTTTAACCCTTTAACTGCGGGCTTGATTTGCTTTTTCTTGCGGCACCCGCGGGCATATTCGCGCTCCGACAGACTCTCTAAAAATATTTACCAAAAATCAGTTATTAGTCCTAGAATATTAAAATCACATATGCTTATGGCACATACCTTCAGCTTTTTCCTGGGGTGTTTGTTAAGCCTTCGTCGAGTACCGTAGGACTTGTGGAGACCTCTGAAATTGGGTAACGAAGTCTCCATTTTACACTTCCCGACAACCCGTAATATGATTACCACAGCCTGATATTATCACTAGAAACACTACTCTATGATTCTCATATAGTTTGGAATCCATATTCCAAAAAAAAAAAAAACACTGTGAATGCAATGAAAATACGAGGATGTATGACCTTCCCACTTGCGCTAGTTCGCCGCTGGTGTTGTCATTTATTATTCATAAAAACACTCACAGTTTATATTTCTATTACTATATAACACTTATATATATCTACAGTCTTTATCCATAAGTTTCCTTTAGTAGTAGTAGTTTATTGTCACTGTAGGCATTCAATTTCTTTCAGTAAAATACGTAGCATTCACTTTCTCGTCCTGTATACTAGCATTGAGAGTGAATGTCACTTTCACCTTCACACTCATAACTCATAGTATTCATACATGCTAGAGTGAAACTTTCACTTTCATTACTCCTAGTATATATACTCGTATTCTTATAATACTACTCATTTACATTTCTATTTACGTTCTCTATTTTATTTACATTATTTACATTTCTATTTTATTTACACTGTGTTATGCACTGTTACTTGAAGTAACTCATAAAATTATTTTCCACTTCACTTATATTTACATTCATTGCTTTCACTTGCTGTTTACACATTATTTACAATTCCACTTGCACTGTTTTACTCAACAGAAAGATCGTAGTCACTCTGTTTCAATTGTCAGCACTTTACCTCTTTCCACATGTGGTTTAATAGGGGGTAAAGGTCACAAGGCCCTTTGCATGGGGCTAAAAAGCGGCGGAAGTTAGCAGGAGCAAACGTTCGTACCTTCACCTTGGAAGATGACAGTGAACTGATAGGGGTGGGCCAGGGTGGCCTACCTAGGGAAATGCATTACTGCCAACGTCAGCCTCTTGACAGCTGCTAATATATAGCAGTGAAATGATTGGCAGGATATCTAGACAATACATTATAAATTAGGTAGTTCCAGGTGAATGTAAATATCACTTAGGCTTCTCCCTTCCCTCCTTATATATATTTTTAGTACAAGAATTGATTATACGGCATATTTCAAGGGGAAATAAACAGCAAAAATTAGCGAACTAGTGTACGTGAGGTGTTGTCAGGTGATAATTAGCCAATTCTAAGTGTATGGCACTCTCACTTACCTTATTTCTTTCTTGTATATATTATTTGGTATAAGAATAGGGCATAGGGCTTATTTCAATGGATGAAATCAGTGAAAAATTCCAGGGAAGATTTTCTTAGCATAGCACGGCCAGGCAGGCGAGAGGATAGGGTAATGGAGGGGAGGTAGGGAGGGGAGTCAAGATTGGGGAGAAATGGCTAAATTGTCAACAATAGATGGGAGTACAGATGAGATTAGGAGTGCTGACTAGTGTTGGACATTGGTAGTACTGATAGATGATACAAGCTACCACTTGAAAGCCTGGGTGAATTCAAAATAACACAGAATTGCAAAAGTGACGCCCCGCGGTATGATCCCTTGCTCCCAAGCATCACGAAAGGGATGCCCCGCTGTTAAGGGGTTAATGGTTGACTGACCTTGTGGTGCTCCATTCCTTGCTCATTTTCCTCTTTTTCCTCAGCTTTCTGATCTTCTTCTATCATACCCTCCACATTCTCGTCAACAACTGTATAAACAACCATTTTTAGGGTTGTAGCTAGCAAAATACAGCTATTGTGTCAGTTATTATTATTGTTATTGAATGTGTTATCATTTTATGTACTGTGTATGTTAGTTATGTTGGTATAGGTAGCCTACATTCCAGAATGCTCTAGATTATTGAAATAATTGCCGGACAGTATTGGAGAATTCGGACAAAGTATGGTAATAATCCAGGGAATGGCATTTGGGGCCGGTCTTCTGCCATTCCCGGACTGGTCTACTCCCCTTTTGGTCTGGCAAATCGAGGGTCGAGTGTATATATATATACACATACATACATAAGTAATCCCTCCACTATCCGATGTAATAGAGCCAAAGGCATGTCCGAATAGTGATCCTGTCCGGATATTGGGCCCCAGCCTCCTGGACTTATGACCCTAACTCAGAAAAACACCTATACAACTCCCTCTGGACATGCATAGCACCTATTTAAGACCCAAATCACACCAATAAGGGACATAAGAGACTGAAATAAATGCAAAAGAACCATAAAATGAGGTTTTAGAGATGAGTTTATACAATATTAAACATTCTGGGTACTTACAACAAGTCCCTGGCTCCTGGACTGGTAGTTATGGACCCTAACCTAGCCTAACTCAGAAAAACACCTCCTTACTGCACATGCATAGCACCAAAGACCCTATTCACACCAATAAGGGACATAAAAGAGTGAAATGAGGTGTTGGAGGTAAGTACAGTATGGAAAATGCAGTACAATATGAAACATTCTGGGTACTTACAGCAAGTCCCTGGCCATCTCGATGAATAACCCGCCTCCTCTCAGACTCTGACAGTAAGAAGGAGTTCCTGAAGCACTTGCAGTATACTGTACATGAAGTTTTGCACAGAACTTAGTCATTTGCACTCAGAATTCCATTCTCTTAACACTGCGCACTCTTGTCTTACTTGTGCTCCATTGTACCTTAATGAAATAAGTGTTGCACTCTGCACTTAAAGTCTTTCCACTCATAAATCCATTTTCTAAACATAACACACACTAGTTAATTTATGTTACATTGAAAGTCTATTAAATCTTTGTCTTTTCACTCAGAACTCTAATTTCTTAACACAATGCACTGTTTTTTTTTTTTTTCACTGCACAACACTGTAAATTCCCCTGTGGTCAAGTGGAGAAGTTCTAGGTGTTTAATCACTGTCAGAGTCTGAGAGTAGCTGTTGCCGGTGACCTAGGGGTGCATCACTGGGTCATGGTGATGGCGTACCCACTGCAGACGACTCTGAAGAGAGGCGCAAACTCACGTCGAGTGGTGACTCCATCATGCCTGATATGCTGGGCTGGGGCTCGGAGCATGAGGGCAAGTCTTGGGGAGGCAATGGAGTGGAGCCAGGGCTGGGCACAGCAGGGGTCATGGGCCTGAAAAAGCTGTCAATGGTTGATTGACGCAAGGAACGACGATTTTGACGATTAATGATGCTCTGCCTGAAAGCGCGCACTTCCTCTACAAGTCCCAAGGGCCCCATCTCCCTGTCGCAGTCCGGGTGCTCCAGGTAGTCCAGAACGAACTCTAGGTGTTCCCGGAGTGCACTCAGCTTGGGGATGGCTGGAGTAGTGTCATGCTGAGAGGAGTCCGCATCATTGTCGCCGTCCTCGTTGGAATCTTCAAGCTGGGTACTGACACCTGCAACTGAAGATGTGATCTCGATATCAGACATGGTCTGATACCCAAGATCACCCTCGTCGTCCACTCATGCACTACGTCCACATCAACATCGTCCCCATGCACACGTAGATGTGCATGGAAGCCATCCATGTCAAAACCTAGAAAATCGAGCTCCACATCCGTTCCGAGAAGCAGACAAGACCAACCATTTTCTAGAGTCTTGACAGGGACATCCTTCCATGCACTGGCCCAGTTGTAGATGGCAGACTTGATGTTGTAGCGGCGAATGTTTTCCAAAGTCCACTGGCCTCGCGTGTCCCGTCCCTCCCTGTGCTCGTCCTTGAGAACAACCATCACTTCATCCAGGAACTTCCTTTGGTACAGCCTCTTCGTTGCCACAATCACTCCTTGGTCCATTGGTTGGATGAGAGCAATAGTATTAGGTGGCAGAAACATGCACCTAATGCGGCCATTCTCAGCCACCAAGTCCTTGTCGCACAGGTGAGCAGGTGCATTGTCGAGGAGAAGGAGGGCTTTTACCTGGTCGCGTGGGATTCCCAGTTTCTCCATCTGGTAATGGATGACATCCTTGACGAAATGGCGGTGGAACCAGTCTTTGAAGATGTGGGCAGTGAGCCATGCCTTCAAGGAATGGAACCAGATGACAGGAAGGACATCCATCACCCCACGACGACACCGAGGCTGCTTTGCATGGCCAACAATAGCAGGCTTAAGCCGGTGCATGCCGTTAGCATTGGCACAACACAAAGCAGATATCCGTTGCTTGGAGAGCTTGCGACCAGGTACACACTTCTCCGTCTCCTCGGCTAGAGTATTCGTAGGCAAAGAGCGATAGAATAAGCCAGTTTCGTCAGCGTTGTAGACTTGACCGAGAGTGAGGCCCTCCCTGTCGATCAAGTGCTTCACCTTGTGCCGAAACTCCTCTACCCCATCCTCGTTAGCGTCCAAAGCTTCGCCATGAGACTTACAGTTGGTAAGGCCATGTCGTAACTTGAACGCGAAGAGCCAACCCTCGGATGCCTTGAAGTTTAGGGCATCGTGAAGCCTTGCGAACTTCTCAGCAGCAGCCTTCAGCTCTGTGCCACGCACCATCACACCAGCAGCACGTTGCTGTCGATACCAAATCAACTTGGAGCGGTCGACTTCAGCATACTTGGGAGTAAACATCACCTTCCTCTCCACGTTGCGTTTGCTTTTTGACGAGAAGTCAGCCGTGTACTGCATGAGTTTGTCTCGGGATCTCTTGATATCAAAGTAGATCGGGCCAGGTTGAATTCATGAAGGATGCGTGAGAAAGACTGTCCTGCATCCACCTTGTCCAGTATCTCCCTCTTCTTCTGCAGAGTCAAAACCTCTCTCTTCCTCTTCTCAGGCAGCAGGGCCATCATCACACACACAAAGAAGCATGAGAGCATCAGGAGAGCCTGCAGCAGGTAAGGCACCACCACAAAAACGAGCACGTGGGCGGCCATGACGACGAGCATGCACACACAACGAGAGACGGGCCGTAAGTGGGGAGGATGCAGGGGTGCTCTAGCGGACGGCGGCGGAACAACACACCAAAACACAGCTGGCCCACGCCTCACGTGCCAAGTTCAAATTACGGGCGGGAAAAAGTCGGATTTTTTTCTAATTTTTTGCGGTTTTTGGCACATTTTGGGAATACTGGATCCCAGGACGAAAATGTCTGGTAAGTGGGGATGTCCGGAAATTGAGCGTGCGGATATTACGGAGATTGCTGTATATATATATATATATATATATATATATTATATATATACAGTATATATATATATATATATATATATCTATATATATATATAAATTTATATATAACTATATCTATGTATATGTATATATATATATATATATATATCTCAGTATATACAAATATCTAAATATATATATATATATATATATATATATATCTATATATATATATATATATATATATATATATATATTATATATACAGTATATATATATATATATATACTGTATATGCAGTATATATGTGGTATATATATATATATATATATATATATATATATATATATGTATATGTATATATATATATGTATATATATATATATATATATATATATATATATATATATGTATGTATTTTTTATATATATATATATATATATATATATATATATATATATATATATATATATATATATAAGGAGTCTCGTGGATAAGGGGCGAATGCGTCACCCCCATCAAAAATGAGTTATGCATATTTTCCGATAGATGGAAGCATTGAAAATCTCGTGGTGAAGAGCGTTTTCCGATTCCGACCCATGTGGGTTCAGAATTCTAGGTTCAATCTCCCTTGTTTTGCACACGTGGAGGGGAGGAGGAGGGTAGGGAGGGTCCATGATTTCAGAGCGGTAGGGGCGAATGTCGGCACGCGCCCAGCCAATGGGCGAGCGGCTCCCTCTGTCAGAGTTAAAGGGGCGCCTCTCAGCCTATCAGACACACGCTAGCACCCCCGCTAGTCATCCCTCCAAGCACGTGAGTGAAGCCTGGCATTGTTTACACTCCGCATTACTTTGAGATTACGAGTGAATTACTCGTCATGGCGAGTACTACCAACCAGGATAACGCCACTACACCGCCGCTCATGCCTTCACGCAAAAGAAGGCCGGAGACCTGGCTAAAGTCCCAGAAAAAGGCCAAAAGAGACAATGGTGAGGGGTATGTCAACAGGTATGGAGCTGTTGTGGATGAGAAGAGGGTAGGCCCGGCTTGTACCTGTAAGAACAAGTGTTATGAAAAAGTGGGGTTGGAGAATGTGAACAATTTATTTAAGGCATATTGGGCATTGAAAAGCCATGACCTTCAGTCACAGTATATTAATGCCAGGGTGCACACAAAAGAAATTGCAAGGCCAAGAGTGAAGGGGAAGGAAAGTAGAAAGAAGCATGGGAAAAGTTACACTGTGGTGGTTGATAATGTTACTATTAATGTCTGTTTCATTTCCTTTCTAAATAATCATCCCATTACTGACAAGCGAGTGCGAAATGTGTTGGCCAAGGCCTCTCTCTCCCCCACTGCCACCCCAGCCCCAGACCAACGTGGCCGCCAAGAACCTGCAAACAAGACGGCCCCCAAGCTACTTGAGATGGTTGAAGAGTTCTGCAAAAAACTCCCTACATGCCAGTCCCATTACTCAAGGACAAAGAACCCAGACAAGGTGTAGCTGCCCCCGGGGTCTAGCTGGACCGGCCTGTATGAATCGTTCCAGGATTACATGGAGGAGAAGGGACTGGAACGTAATGCCATTATTCTGTTCCGCATCGTAGCCAAAGTACGGGATTACAAGATAAGCATCAGTGCTCCCAAAAGCGACACCTGCTCCACCTGTGACACGTTTGAGATACAGTTCGAGTTCCTGGATCCTGTGGCCGACAAGGAAAAAATTGCGTCCTTGACCCTCAAGAGGTATGAGCATCAGTGCCACGCTGAGATAGGCAGAAGTTTCGTTGATGTCTACACACAAGACAAGACACCCACAGTTTTTGCCATCACAGTGGACTTGCAGCAGACACTGCCCATGCCACGACTGACTACAAGTGCCCAGTATTACAGATGCAAAATGTGGACGTATAATCTGGGGATCCACGACCTGAAAGCCAACCATCCATACTTCTATGTGTGGAACGCGAGCGAGGCCAGGCGAGGCTCGTGTGAGGTGGCCAGCTGTCTCCTCCATTTTATCAAGAATTATGTGCCCAATGATAACCTAAAGTTCTTGGTCCTTAGCAACAACTGTGCGGAGCAAAACAAAAAATCAACATCGTGCTCCTATACCTCCGCCTGCTTCACTCAAACCAGTTCTCATCAATACACCACTACTACTTGGAGCCAGGGCACAGCTACCTGCCCTGCGACCGGGATTTCGGTGTTAGAAAAGCACCTCAAGGGCAAGGAAGTTTACACAACTGAGCACTACATGACGCTCATGAAGTCCTGCCGAAAATCAGACCCAGCCACTGTAGTCAGGATGACAGCCGACGACTTTTTTAACTTTGACGTCCTTCACCGGCACACGACCAAGGCCCGGCAAACGAACGTAGGCTTCAAGGCAGTTCGGCGCATTATGGCAGATAATGACTACCTCCAGGGTGTCAAGGTGTGTGGGGGGTATAGCGACAACTACCACAAGGTACGAGAGTGGAAACTACAAAAGGGCAGGTCGGAGGAGCACGACCCTGCTTTTGACCTCGCACAGGTAGACCTCCCAAAGAAATACCCCTCAGGTGTACCTATGAATAGGAAGAAGCTACAACACCTCAAGGAGCTCCTTCAGTACATCCCTGTGGCATACACACGTGCATACACCACCCTGTTTGCAACCCAAGACAACATGGATGAGGAAAAGAATGAAGTTGTGGACGACCTCTCCGATGACGTCCTCGACTACTAACCATCAGCCCCCCCCCCCCTTCACTTTGGTGTGCGGTTGGAGTTGTAAATAGTTGGTGAGTATTATAACTTCATTGTGTCAGTCATTAACAATATGATGGTTATCATACACACAATAAAATAACCTGTTGCCGATAAGATGAAAATTTTTAATTAATAATTATAGGAAAAATATTAATTATAGGAATTTTTGGCTGAAAATTTCACAGTGTCTTAGTTTCATTTACATCTAATACAGGAATGAATTCCAAGTTGATTGAACAATAACTACTATATGCTGAAAAAACACCATCGCGTGTTTTACTGTGTGCGTGTGTGTGTGTGCTTTTTTTTTTTTTTTTTTTTTTCCCTGCAGTATAAATTTGCCTCTTCCAGAGGATTCTAATGATATATAATAACATGCTATTCTGTAATATTCTATGTCTGCCACCTATACCTGAACTTTAAACGCTCATAACTAAAAAAAAAAAAAAATGGCGCATTCGCCCCTTGTCCACGAGATGCCTCATATATATACAGGTATATATAATATATACATACATATATTCTGTATGGTGTGGTACAGTGGTAGAGTGCGTATCGTACACAGGTGAACCAGGGTTCGCGCCCCGCCGGGGTAATAAACTTTGGGAGTGTTCACCCGGCCACGTACTGCATTGGCGGACACAAGGGGTGTTGTGGTTGAACCAGTGTCACTTACTGTAAAGTATGCTTGCACCAGTCGGCTTGCGCGGGCCGATTATACTTGGTTCACAGACTACACACACATCCAAAGCCATTGCAGCACTACAATTACACTTACAAGCACTTCTCACCTTACATACAATGTTTACTAGACAGCCTAAGCCACTTGGTAGAGATACATTGGCTGTATCGTCCCGACTTCGGTCGGGATAGGCTGATCCTGCAGTGGATACTCACACGGCTGATGATGATGATATTCTGTATATATATGATATATCTACCTGCTGTATATACAGTATATACTCTATATATACAGTATGTATATGCATATATATACAGTATATATATATATATAGAGAGAGAGAGAGAGTATTTTTATATATATAATATCTATATCTATCTATCTATCTGTCTATCTATATAGTCAAGTTTCCCAAGGCCTGTGCCATAGAAAACCATCCCATACAAATAACTAAACTTATGGGAAAAATGAAATTTGGTTCTGGACGTTCGCCCAGATTCCTCCTTGTCACCCCACTTTTCCCCATTTTTCCCCACTTTACTCATGCCCACAATCAAGCAGTCAGTCAATGCATGTATTACAGTAGGCACAAAAAAGGGGAGGGATCAGATAATAAGCGGGCTGGCAACATACCGATAGGGGTTTGAATGGCGAATTAGGGCTGAAGTTGGCTCTCTGGCCGCCAGGGGAATTTGCCCGCGCATTTCAAACCTTGCCGCGCCTGCACCATAGGCGTAGTTTATGCGCATGGCTTGTTTGTTTGGGTCTGGCACCTTGCCATGTCATAGAAAACCATGGGATAGACGCACGCACCATAGGCAACTTGACTGTGTGTGTGTGTGTGTGTGTGTGTATATATATATATATATATATATATATATATATACATATACAGGAAACTCGCACAGAACACGTGGGTTTCGTTCCTACTGTGCCGTGTTAGGTGCGAAATCGCTTATAGTTAAACTACTGTACTCCGTATTTTGCTCCCTAGACCCCCCAAATGTGTTGTTTTGCTGTTTTCTGTCACTGGTAATCACTAGAAAGCACTTTAAGTGGTTAGAAGGTTTATTTAATGTTATAACTCACAAATACAGTACTCCACAGCAAAACTTCAACACACAAATACTGTACGTAAACACAAGGAAACATTCCGACGCCAATCATAGGTAATCATATAAATCAGGTTAACTGGTACCGGGGCTTTATTTAATGCTTTATCTTTTTTGAGTGCTCTAACTTACAAGTACATACCAGAACAGTACATATTTAACTTAGAAATGCAGTACTGTGGAAAAGCTGTACAGCAAGTCTTTAACGAACAAACAAAAAAGGCAATATTCCGACGCCGATCATGGGTAATCATATAAATCAGGTTAACTGGTTACAGGGCTTTATTTAATGCTTTAATTGCTTACAAGTACATACCAGAACAGTAAATATTTAACTTACAAATACAGTACTGTGGAAAAGCAGTACAGTAAGAGTTTAACGAACAAACAAAAAAGGCAATATTCCGACGCCGATCATGGGTAATCATATAATTCGGGTTAACATGTTCCCTACATGTTAGCAAGTGGGTTGGCGGAGGGTTAGTGTCCCTCCCTGTAAAACTCCTAACTCAAAGACAAACATCCACCCCTTATGGGATTATGACATCTGGCTATAGATAGATAGGTACAGTGGATGTATACAATTGGAGAAAACTATTGATGAAGTGGATTGAGAGGTTTGTGGAAGATTTCGACTGTATTTTGGTGTAGAAGGGTGTGTGTGAGGTACACTATGTGTTTTTACAAGGGAGGCAGTGGGTTAGTGAAGAGGGGAAGTTTAGTACCATCTTTAGTATTCATGAGTGTGATTTAGTAGTCTGGGTTGAATTAATGGCAGAATATGAGCTGAAATAAAGGCAACACAAACAATTAACATCTTTAAATTAGTCATATAATCTCCAGGGTCAACAGTAACAGCAGTAATTGAAAGGTACCATAGTTTTGTCATGGTCATGCCCTTCTGTGGCATTCAAGGAGGATGAATGGTGGTGTTATTGATGATGATGATAATGACAGGGTGGGTACTTATACCCTGTAGGCTACCTAATCAAAGTAATCGTGATCAACTGTTATGATTTTCTCTGGCAGAAGTGTTGTAGATTGACAGTTATAGCCTGTAACTAATCACCCAATATGATTTTCTTTGGTAGAAGTATTATGGAGGACTAATTAGCCCATGTAAGTATTTGGCTTTGTCTTTACTATTTTCATGCACAGGAGCATCATGGAGTACTAATTATGCACTGTAACTAATCAGCTATGACAACTTTTCTTTGCAGGAGCATCATGGAGGACTCTAGTGCGATGACCGCCAACGCACAAGAGTTCTGCCTCCGCTGGAACAATTTCCACTCCAGCCTGGTGTCAGCGCTGGATGGCTTTAAGAATGACCAAGATTTTGTAGATGTAACTCTTGCATGCGAAGGACAGTTTCTGAAGGCCCATAAAATGCTGCTGTCAGCTTGTTCAGTTTTCTTCAGAGATCTTTTGAAGGTTAGTTTTTCATTTGTATTTTTTTAGCTGTCTTGGTTTATTATCCATGTCTTTAACTGACAGAATTAAATACCAGTTATAATCTCCTGTAAGTTTAATGAACAGCTTTGAAAGTGGCATTAGATCTGTTGCTGTGTGCTTTGCTTTATACTCCATTTTTTCCCCCTTGGTAGAATAATCTCATTTATTTTGTATCACGAGCTTGTGTGTGAGAGAGCATTGTTTGTATAAGATTGAGATTATAATGATGAAAATTCAAATTAGTGTCTTGGACACTTGTGAGGAGGTATTTTTGAGATGTTTGATTGAATTCCCAGTTTTGAGGACAGTTAAACCCTTTCAGTCTGACAATGCATTTTTCAGGTTTATTCTTGTTACCTTAGGAAATTTTTTCATTAAGCTAAGAAGACATCTCTTGTATTGAAAGAGTTAATTAAGGCTATATCAAACCCTTCTATTTCAAAAAGGCTGTCAGAAGCTTAGTCAGATTGCTTGAAGTTAGCCATTCCATTCCATTCCACTCCATCTACCAGTCCTATGTCGTCCCATTAGGAGCGTAGGAATACGGGGCTAGGGAAGTTGGTCTTGACATTTAAGATGAGAATGACCAGCCTCACTCATTTCTGAGTGGCATTACATGAGCAGTAATCCCAAACCATCCCTTAGATGTAAACCTACACAGGCTCAGTCTGATTGAAGCACTTAATTACCCACTAACCACCAGGCGCCATAATCTGGTTATATATATATGTTTACCACCTAGCATAGTAAACAGGAAACTGTTTGGCTTGTCACCCACTGTAGAGTTACCCATAGGCAGAAGGAAGAGGAAAGAATGAAGGAAAGACAGAGAGGGAGTGTAAAGTCACCCGTAGCCAGAAGAAAGAGTAAAACGTGGTGGTAGGTGGGAGCGCTCACCTTCCACTCACTGTATGTAGTGCTGCTGTCGGGTATCTGCCCTTTCCTCTCCTCCATCCTTCTTTCCTTCCATCCTCTTACTGTCTTTCTTTCCTTCATTCTTTCCTTGTCCTTCTGCCTACGGGTGAGTTTACACTCCCTCTTGTGTCATTTTTTCCTTCATTCTTTCCTCTTCCTTCTGCCTGTGGGTGACTCTACACTGAGTGACAAGCCAAATGCTTTCCTGTATACCAGGAAACCATTTACTATGCCGAGTGGTAACCATACAAACAAATTTTGGCGCATGGTGGTTTAGTGGGTAATTATTGCGCTCCAGCCGGATTGAGCCAGTGAAGGTTTATATCTAAGGGGTGGTTGGGGTTGATTGCTCATGTAATGCCACTCAGGGATGAGTGAGGCTGGTCACCCTCATCTTAAATGTCGTGACCAACTGCCTAGCCCCGGGCTCCTACGCTCCTCATGGGGCAATGTATGATTGAATGATGGATGGATGGATGAACGAAAGACAGGATGAAAGAGAGGAAAGGGCAGACACCCAATACAGCTCTACATTGAGTGAGTGGATGGTGAGCAAGAAAAAATTATCATATTGAAGTTGGATTATTTTCATGCTTAGTTCTCTTGAGTTACAGTATTGGTGTTAATGGGATTTTTTTTTTTTTTTTAATCCTGTTTCAGGCAAATCCATGTCAGCACCCAATTGTTATATTACCACCAGAAGTTCGGTTTGCAGACTTGGAGAAACTTCTACGATTTATATACCAAGGGGAGGTTAATGTTCATCAAGAGAATTTGGCAAGATTTCTCAAAACTGCTGAAATGCTAAAGATCAGAGGACTGGCCGAGGATAGTGAAAAGGTATATTTCTAATAAATTTTTTGTAAGATACTGATCCTTCCCTGGACGTGTGTACTGTACCATATAGCACATCCTCATTTTACGATGAGCGTGCTTTAGACAATAAAAATTCATTGCATAACAATTTATTGTGTCTTGTTGCATATAATATAGGTTCATTGAGGATACGTTTTTGGCTGTGGGTCACCTGCACAACAGTCTGAAAAATTTCCATGTCACCTAAACATCACTGCACTTCATTTACTAATTACCACCATAAGTAAGCAAAAACCAGTTTTCAACTTGCATAAACTGTTGTTGTTTCACTTCACTGCACTTCGTGCTGCTTAAACTCTAGCCTCACACAGTTGGTCCGTCAATGACACTAGC
This sequence comes from Coenobita brevimanus, assembly GCF_032717465.1. Lineage (NCBI taxonomy): Eukaryota > Metazoa > Arthropoda > Malacostraca > Decapoda > Coenobitidae > Coenobita > Coenobita brevimanus. The sequence goes on from NC_136961.1 coordinate 46,545,160, forward strand.
ACACCTGATAATGATGCATTCATATGCTGTGTAGGAGCAAACAGAAGACTGTAGACTTGCATTAAGGTGATGGTATAAGTGTAGAAATAGTGATTGTGCATCGACCAGTGAGGCTTTGTTTAGGATTATAATATTGTAAAAGTGACACTTATGTTGGGGGGGGGGGAGCACTAACTTCTACGTCATCGTTTAAGCGATTCATTGCATACCGGTTCATTGTGTAACGAGGGTCTGCTGTATTTGGAGTATTTTACACATTTATTCCACTTTATGACATAAAATCGTGTTCCTGACAAGTTGGATAGAAATGAGTAGAGGTATGGAGATGCACCCCCCCCCCCCAACTACTACCAACAGTGGCATACTTTCGTTTCGTTTAATTTTTGAAGGCTCCGACATGTTTGCATGCGTTGGCCTTGGTCACCTAATGGCGGCTTTCCATGCTGCTCGATCTGTAACAGCTCCCCTGTTGAGTCCCTTATCCCTGAGGTCACACTTAATGACCTCGTCCTAGGCCTTTTTCGATCTACCTCTCGTTACCCTACCCCTAACATTAATACTTCTCACTTTCTGCACCCAATTATCATCCTCCATCCTCTTCACATGCCCAAAACCATCTCTGTCTACCTCTCCTCATCACAGCACCAATACACTCCTGTCCCATCCTACCTCTCAACTCTTCCATCGTAGACCTAGCCCCCCTCCCCCCTCCCCAGACCTCACACTCAGGAATGCACTGCACATCTAGTAATAATAATAATAATCTGGTATTTTGTTTCTCAAAAGTGCCAGTTCTTCCTTTGGGAATTCACTAGCTCTCAACACACATACATTATTTTTACAACTACAAGTATTGTGACATCTCTCGTATATAATACTAGCTACATCATGTATATATGAAAGTGGCAATAATTAAGCCCTATAATCATCCATCATAGTACCTCTCTCCAGGTCATAGCATTTTGAAAAAGAAAGGCTTTCAGCTGTCTCTCAAAGGAGTCAACAGAAGACAGTTGTCTTAGGGACAATGACAATCTGTTATATAATCTAGGGGCTCTATACACAAAAGAACGATCAGAGAAGGATGACTGGTGAATGGCTCCAGGCTCTTTAAGACGCAAGGAATCATCTTCACTGCGTAACATCACACCCAGGCGTGCCATTGGGAGTTTTAATAATTCAGCAAGTTACTTCGGTTCACCAAACTTAAGAATCTTGAATGTAATAAGACAGTTTAAATTCAATTCTAGCCTTTACTGGTAGCCAATGCAACCCAATCAGGAGTGAGGTGGTCGAGGTTCTCAGGGGGAGACCAAAGATAAGTTGTGCTGCCTTGTTCAAAACAGACTGAACTTTTGTTAGTATATTATTTGGAAGACCAACCCACAGTGAATTACAATAATCAACACGAGACAAGATCATTGCATGGACCAAGGTTAAGAGGTACCGTCTATTCAGGAATTTTCTCACAGAGTACAGATTTCTAATATGCAAGTTACACCCTCTGACAACCTGATTAATATCTTCTTTGTAATTTAACTTTGAATTAAAATAAACACCCAGATTTCGAACAGAACTGACTGGTTGAAGCTGTGACACGCCAATGTTGACAGCAAAGGCATTATCTTAGTCATCACCCCTTCTGTTTCCTCTGATGATGATGATCTCAGTTTTACCATCATTCAGCTTAAGTTTCCTCTTAGCAATCCAGATTTTAAAATCAGACATTAGAGATTCAAGCTTCGTCTTAGTATCGTTGATAGCTGACATCTTAACATAGAGCTGGGTGTCGTCAGCATAAAAATGAATAGATCTACCTAATCATTGTTTTTTTCTGTACGTTTGAGCCTTTACTGCCAAGGTCTTACTACCGTACAGCATTACACTCCTGACTCTTGCCGCTTACAAAAGATATCTTAGCACGGAGGGAGAGCCCTCTCAGTTTCAGGAGAGGCAACAGCTCCCCAAACTTCTTCCATACAGCATTACACTTCTAACTCTTGCTGCTTACAAAGATCCCTTAGCATAGAGGGAGAGCCCTCTCAGTTTCAGGAGAGGCAACAGCTCCCCAAACTTCTTCCAACCTCTCCTCATTCTAGGCACCTCCAGCATATAACGTCACCCAAATAACAAAACTCTTCCACACACTCAAGAGACTCACCAGCAAGATCAGTCCTGTTATGCCTGACAATCTCCACGTGCTCTCCCTGACACAATACCCATATGAAATCGGCATTATCTTGCAGTCTGCCTCTAATGTTACTACCTCTCTTATGCATTCACTCATCACAAACACTGAACAAGATGGAATTACTCCCCACTCTCTTGTGGCAAATCGCACATGGCCACTCTCCCTCTTTGAGAGTACCTCCCCTAAAACTTTTGTTTTATCTTCATTTATTGTTGCTATTTCCGCTAATGCTGGTCAGCGAAGAAGTGAAAGTGCGGCCTTATTCTTCACCAACATCCGTGGCCTTACCATAAATTTAACCCATACAATCCCGCCATCGGCATGGTGCCGACAGTACAAAACGTCTGAAGTAATCCCAGCAACGTGATGGTGCCGACAGCAAAATTCGAGCATTGTAGCTTGTCTCTAACTGCTTCAATCTAGCTAATTTTTTGCTAAAGAGTAGCTTAATGTATTGGCAACATTGTGCACAAGCACTTGTAGCACTGAGTTTGGTTCTGCATGGCCGGGTAACATCAGTGTGCCACTGTCCGTCACAGTGTTAGAATGTCGTGGAAGTCACATCATTTTTCCGCCTCCTTGGGCTGGAGGAGGCGGTTGATACTGCCACATGGACCCTCTGTTCCTTCATTTAGTGATTCTATAGAAGAGAAAGACCTGGATGACTCTTCTGGGGAGGAATATAAGCCAGTGGAGAAGGATATTGAGAATGGGGATTCCCCCATTCTCCTCCCCTGTTCTCTCTCATCCCGCCCAGCTGGGTGGGAAAACGTAGCTCATGGCTTGGGAAACTGGGCTAGAAACACGATGGACGGCCATCCTGCACTTATTTCTCCTATATGGAGTTTTTTTGTTTTGTTTTGCTCTTCCTTGACTTTTATGTCCTTTTGGATTGTTTTATGCAATAAAATTTTTTTCCGTTTTTGGTCTGGGATTTGGTGGGTATAAAATTGCAAAAATGCCCGGTATGGTATGGGTTAAACTCAGTTTATTTTTTCCTTCAGTCCATATCCCCTTTGGCCCTTTTCCTCATAGAGCCACAAATCTCACTCTCTACTGATATATCCCCATTTTGTTTTCCCAGTTACCATCTCCTTACAAACTTCCATAGCAAGGGTGGCACCTGTTGTTATATCAAATCCCAATATGCAGTTGACACTATTTTAAACTTCACTTCATCCAGTTTTGGTTACTCATTAAACTAAATTGTCAAAATATTACCAAATATATCTGTGTAGTTTATCGCTCCCCCAATGCTTCTTCGGAACCCAGTGTATTTGATTCCATATCCACACAGTTGAGTAACCTTAACTTTGCCCTTAGCACCGAAATAACCATTTTGGGTGATTTTAACATACATAATGTTGAGTGGTAATTGCATTCTGCCAGGACTGACGACGCTGGTCTAGAGTGCGAGCTGTTTGCAGAATCGTTTAATCTCACCCAGTTGGTAAAGCAACCAACCAGAATACACCACCTGATAATCCTGACCATAATGCCCATCTCTTGGATTTGTTCTTGACAAATAATCCAGATCAATACAGGATAGAGGTACTATCACCACCTGGATCCTCTGACCACAATTTCATCAAAGCCTCATCAGTTAACCCCCCCACACCTTCCCATTCTGAACCTGTCAGGGTGACCCAGTGGCACTTTGATACGGCAAACTGGGATGGATTTAGAAATGATCTTTCTGACATTCCATGGCAGTTTTTCTTCTCTAGTGATCCCAGTTCCATCCAGTCCCACATTTGCAACTTAATACTAGCAGATATGGATTTATTCATAACAAGTCGTCAGTTTACTAAAAGAACGAACTCTCCAGAATGGTTTGATGGCAGCTGTGCCAGAGCAACAGCCCAAAAGTCATTAGCATATAACTCTTACTTAAAATCAAAAACATCTGAATCACTCTCTCAATTTAAAATTGCTAGAAATCATGCAGAAGCTGTATTAAATCTAGCTAAATCAAACTTTCTTCAAAAGCAAGCATCAAAACTGCTTAACAACCTTAATGACAATAGAATATTCTGGTCAACTCTTAATCCTTTCAATAATAACTTTAACAAGTCATCTTCCATTCCCCCACTAAAATCTTCAGATGGCAACATTACAAATGACCCGCATGGGACAGCACATATTTTTGCCAGTACATTTGCCAGAAACTCTACCATAGATGATACCAGCCAGAATGTCCCAGTACTAGAACTTGACTCCTGAAATTGCTCCACTTAAATACAGACAAGATACGTAAAATCCATCCTAGACAATTTACCTACCAACAAAGCTCCAGACCCAGATGGAGTTCCGCCAATTGTTTTGAAAAAGTGTTCCTCTGAACTTGCCTCTGTTCTAGCTAAATTATTCAGACTAACATACGTACTTCTTTAATCCCAAATTCATGGAAAGAAACCAATATCCACCCAATTCCCAAGAATGGAAGTTCCTCTGACCTCTCTGATTACAGACCAATAGCAGTCACATCTTCTCTTGGTAAGGTATTTGAAACTTTAATTAACAAGCACATTGTTAAACATCTTGAATCCAACAACTTAATTAGTGATAGACAATATGGTTTTCGCCGCAATAGATCCACCATTGACATACTCAGTCTCCTAACTCATACCATCCATCAGTCAATTGATCTACATGGAGAAACTCATGCAGTAGCTCTTGATATTTCTAAAGCTTTCGACAGAGTATGGCACCGTTCCCTGCTGTCCAAACTCCCTTGCTATGGACTAACGTCTTTTCTTTCTTTGATTTCTTCATATCTTAGTGACAGGAAAATAAGAGCAAAAGTAGATGGTGTATATTCCAATTTCCACTCAGTTAATGCCGGCGTGCTGCAGGGGTCAGTTCTGGTGCCAACCCTGCTCCTGGTTCATATTAATGATCTCTTATCTGTCACCCACAATCCCATCCATTTATACGCAGATGACTCAACACTACATAGTTCATTCACACTCAGACACCCATTTATAAAGTCTAATATCTCTACCTCTCAACTCAGTACAGCCATCTCCATAAATCAAGACCTATCTACGATCAGTGAATGGGGACAAAACAACCTGGCCTCTTTTAATGCGAGTAAAACTAAATGTATACAATTTATCAACAGACAGATATTGCCAGATTCGTACATTACCTTCAGTGCCACGAATATCCTTATCCCCAAATGTATTGAAATTCTTGGCATCTCACTTAACAATGCCCTCAGCTGGACCTCTCATGTTAGATCACTTGCCAAAACCGCCTCAAAGAAACTTGGATTATTGTACGAGTCCATAACTTCTTCTCTGATGAGCAGTTAGCTATAATTTATAAGAGTCATGTGCGCTCTCAGCTTGATTATTGCTCACCCTTGTGGAATGGATGTGGAGAGGTTGCATTAAAACAACTAGATAAAATTCAGAACAAAGCTGTTAGAATTAACAACCCTGCCGTTACATATAAACGACCCCCCTCCAGATAAGAAGGAATGTTGCCTCTCTTGCATTATTTTACAGATATTTTTTTGGCAAATGCTCAGACGAAGTTGCGTCCATGGTGCCACCTCTCCATGCCTTCCCTCGTGCTACTCGGCAGGGCTCTTGTTTGTCGAGCCACAGCTTGCAAATGCGAGTATTTTTTCCCTTTGGCGAAAAAAATTTATATACAAGTTGCCTTTTGGCAAGGAGAAATTACATCCACTTCAAAACCCAGTGAACTACAAAATAAGTAAATCTCACGTAAATGAACAAAAAAGCACGTCATGATCGATTATTAAGTCCTTCCTTGTCGCAACTGTGAATGTTTAAAACCACATTATATGGTTCTAATCATCACAATGTGTAAGTAAACCTATTTATCGCTTGTAAAGTATTTCGGCTTGTATTCAGTTTGGCTACTAAAAATTTATTTGGCTCGTAAATCTGAAACCTTAGGAGTCAAGTGGCTCGCAACCAACGGCAGCTAGCAAGAGCCCTTCTCGGGTATCTGGTAGCGCTCATGACTGGAATGTCACTCAGCCATATTGCAGAACTTCTGCATATCAGAATTCTTTCATTCTCTGAACTGCATTTCTCTGGAAGTTGCTTCCCCAGAGTTGTTTCCCTCCAAATTTCAACCCACAGCTGTTGAAGTCTAACTGTTGCAGATATTTTATGAACAGAGGACACCAGTAATCTGGTGTATGGATTATTTATTTATTTTTTGTTTTTGTTTTTTCTTCCTGTGTTCTGATATATATAAAAAAAAAAAACCTTGTGCCTCATACCATCTATCCACTTCCACAGTCTTTCCTCCACCTTGCAGTTAACACCAAATCATTGGCATACATCTCCCACGGGAGTCCATTTCTGAAGTCCCATGAGACGGTTTCAGTTACCGTGATAAACAATAAGGGGCTGAAGACACAATATTGAAACATTAATAAAAATATAAGAGAAGGTGACAGGCAGTACACTCTTTTTTTTTACAGGTCAGTTCATGAAATTACCTGGTCCGTCCAATTGATATATGTGAAACACTTCTTTGCTGGAAAAAAAATATTATTAAGTAACATGTAGATGGTTTACCATTAAATGGAGCCTTGTATTTGTAGACTTGAGTGGTGTGTGATTGATTATGTGACCTATATGACTATGAACGCTTTGTGATAGTTATCCTACTTTTGCAGTTACTCTTGCTTTGTTTCTGGATTCAGCTTCACCTTATCTCTTGGATGGAATTAAGATCCCCCCTTCCCCCCATAATAATGATATGGTGAGTTTTGTGGTATAGAATGTTGAAAGATTATGACAAAAGAATCTCTGCCACTTGCAGCAGAGAGTACTGAGGTCGTCATCACCAAGACCACCTGAAGGCGATTCAGAGTCAGTCAGTCCCAAACGACCAAGATTATCCATTGACGTCCATCAACCTACACAAGAGCCACAGACACCAAATGATGACAGTCGATTATCAGGAGGTGACTCGGACTCAGAAATGATTCCAGTGAAACAAGAAATGGTAGAACTGAAAGAATGTGCCGATTCCGCTTATGAAGGTGAGTTCTGAAAATAATTGGTTGGAAGGTTGATTAATAATGGCCCATTGAATCCAGGTGGCATCTTTGCTATTGCCAGTTGATTTTGATCATCTTAAGCAATTCTTATACTGTAGACATTTTTTAGTGATATACCTAGTCCCTCCAGTTCTGAAAGTCTACACTGATGAAGCTGTGATAGTCAGGTGATGGCAAAAATAAAATTTATAAGACATTCCTGGGATCAAAGGATTAAAAAAAAAAAAATCAGTCTGCAAATGGAGAGTCAAGCATTTTTTTTTTGTCTGGAGTATCTTTCAATAAGATACAAATTTGAGAGGAGTGAGAGAGTGCTTTTGATTGGAGACATGAATGGCAAAGTTGGGAATGTACGAGTGTATGGAGTGGTTGGTCAGTGGGGTGTGCTTGCTGAAGTAGACGGAAATGGTAGTGCTTTGGTGGACATCTATGCTGGTGAGGGGTTGACAATGGCCAACACCTACTTTCGGCATAAGATGATCCACCGGTATACATGGAGAGTAATGAGAAGGATGGATGGTGAACTTGTTGAATGAAAGGCAGTGATAGACTATGTGTGTGTGGATGAGCGAATGAGAAGACAAGTGTTGGATGCAAGAGTTTGGAGAGGGTGGGGGAATGGAGTCTCGGACCGTCGCTTAGTGATGGCCAAGGTAAAGCTGCAAAGAAAATGGTTGAGGAGACAAAGGGGAAGACAGGAGGAAACAGCTCCTGTGAGAAGAGTGGAGAATTTGCAGGATAGTGAGAAAATGGCAGAGTATAAGAGCATAGTGGAAGAAAGATTGGGAAGGTATGAGCTAGAGCAGATGGAAGGGGTGGAAGACGTATGTAAGATATTCACGGAAGAGATAGGCGCAGCGTGTGAGGTGGTTTATGGAGTGAAGAGGAGATGCAAGGGTGTGCAAGGGACAGCATGGTGGAATGATGAGGTGAAATGAGCTGTAGAACAAAAAAAGAAGGCATATAGTGAATGGCTAGCAAGTAGAGGTAGGGGAGAAGATGAGAGAGAGAAGAGGGAGGTATATGTGAGCAGGAGAAGGGAGGTGAAGAGACTGGTGAAGGAGAGTAAGAAGAAAGTGGATGAAGAGTTTGGGAGGAATCTGAGTGTGAAATAGAGGGAGAGTAAGAAATTGTTTTGGAAGGAGGTAAAGAAAGTAAGGCAGTGTGAAAGGGGACATGGTAAGGGAGTGAAAGATAAGAATAATAGATTGTTGGTGGAGAAGAGAGAGAAATTGAGGAGATGGAAGGAGCACTTTGTGGATTTGTTGAATGTAGAGAATGAGAACAGTGCGAGTATAAGTGGTTGAGGAATGGCTGGGAGAAGAAGAGATGAGAGGAGGGAGGAAATCAGTAGGGCAGAGGTAGTGGAAGCAATTAAGAAGATCAAGTTGGGAAAGGCCCCAGGAATTGATGGAGTGTGTGGTGAAATGCTGAGGTATGGGAGTGAGATTGTTGTGTAGTGGATATGGAAGTTGTGTAGATTGGCTTGGGAAGAGGGAAGGGTTCCCGAGGACTGGAAATCAGGTATAATTGTTCTTTTATACAAAGGAAAAGGGGAGAGAGAAGTATGTGGCAACCATAGGGGTATTAGCCTTCTTAGTGTGACTGGTAAAACATATGGTAGAATATTCATTGATAGGGTTAGGCGTATGACAGAGGAGCTAGTTGGAGAAGAACAAGGGGGATTTAGGAAGGGAAAAAGGTGTGTAGATCAGATATTTGTTCTAAGATGTTTAGTGGAGAAGTATCAAGAGACGGGAAAGAAAGTGTATGCTGCCTTCATGGACTTGGAGAAAGCTTTTGACAGAATAGATAGGCAAGGTATGTGGAAGGTATTAAGAATATATGGAGTGGAGGGGAAATTGTTGAGTGCTGTGAAGAGTATGTATGAAGGAGCTAGGGCTACGGTGCGAGTGGATGGTGAGCTGAGTGAGTTCTTTGATCTCACTGTGGGACTGAAACAGGGTTGTGTGATGTCTCCATGGTTGTTTAATATATACATGGATGGGGTTGTAAAGGAGGTGCAAGGTAGGGGAGTGGATGTGGGGGTGGCTCTAATGAACGAGGGTGAGATTTGGAAGCTTCTGGTGTTGCTGTTTGCTGATGATACAGTATTGTTGAGTGAAGATGAATGGGAGTTGCAAGGTTTGATGAATGAATTTGAGCCAGTGTGTATGAGGAGGAAGCTGAAAGTTAATGTAAACAAAAATAAAGTTATGGTGTTTGAGAGGAGTGAAGTCACAGAATGTACAGTGAGGTTGGATGGTGAGGATATGGAGAATGTGAGTGCATTCAAGTACTTGGGTAGCGTGATGAGTAAGGATGGAACTTTGGGGGATGAAGTGCGTGAAAGGGTACAGCAGGGCAGGAAGGTTGTTGGTTCACTGGAAGCAGTGATGAGGAATAGGGAGGTTGGTATGGAAGTTAAGAAGTCACTGCATGATAGTATTGTGATCCCTACCCTGACATATGGAAGCGAGGCATGGACCTTGCAAGAGGGGAACAAGTCAAGAGTGAGAGCAGTGGAAATGAGTTACTTGAGAGGAGCATGTGGAGTGACAGGTTGACGAATGAAGAAGTGAAGGAACGCTGTGGGGTGGATATGGATGTGGTTGAGAAGATTAGGAGAAATACACTAAGGTGGTTTGGACATGTGGAGAGAATGGAGAATGAAATACTGACTAAGAGGGTGTATGTAGGTGAGGTGGAGGGAGGGGTAGACTGAGGATGAGGTGGAGGGATGGAGTTGAGAGGTATATGAGGAAGGGGGGGGGTGAGTTGGGGGGAGGGTAGTCAAATGGTGGATGACAGAGCAACTTGGAGGCATTTTGTCTGTGGCCACCCTTTGCGGGATTAGGGCGTCGGGCTATAGATTGATAGATAGATCTTTCTATAAGGCTGATCCATGCAAGTTTGTAGAAGCCTTTATAAAGGACACACACACACACACACACACACACACACACACACACACACACACACACACACACACACACACACACACACACACACACACACACACACACACACACACACACACACACACACACACACACACACACACACACACACACACACACACACACACACACACACACACACACACACACACACACACACACACACACACACACACACACACACACACACACACACACACACACACACACACACACACACACACACACACACACACACACACACACACACACACACACACACACACACACACACACACACACACACACACACACACACACACACACACACACACACACACACACACACACACACACACACACACACACACACACACACACACACACACACACACACACACACACACACACACACACACACACACACACACACACACACACACACACACACACACACACACACACACACACACACACACACACACACACACACACACACACACACACACACACACACACAGAGAGAGAGAGAGAGAAGAAGAAGAAGTGTTTAGGTTAGGAAAGTACGAGAAGGAGGGGCGAAAGTTCCAGGCAACAGTAAATGAAATTATCAATAGAATATGGAAATTATCAGTCAAGGAAGGGTTCAAAGCTGTTTGGATAAGGAGGGATGCAAATGAGGAAGAGAGCTAAAATAGTTAGTAAAGGAAGCAAAGGCAAAAAAGAACAGAGAACAGAGGAAAAGAAGACAGTGTTTTATTGGAAAGTTATGGATCAGAAATTAAGGAAGTGGTACCGACAGAGAGAAGGAGAGAAGAGGGTATAAAAAACATCAAAAATAATTTGAAGATGGCATATACTAATGTTGATGCTTTAATATCAGCAAGGCTAGAAATTAATGATTTCTTGAGGGTATATGAACTGCTTTGTAGAGACCAAGTTAAGAGAAGATACTGATGTTCATATGGGAGATGGTAAATACAAACTGTGGAGAAGAGACAGAAAAGAAAAAGCGGGAGGAGGAGTGATGATAGTAGTGAAGAACAACATAAAAGTAGGTACCATGGAAATGGAAAAGGGCAGAGCTGAAGTGATAAATATGAAATTAGAAACTGGAGACAATAGCAAGAGAGATATGCCAGTAGTGTATGTTCCCCCTAAGACAAGAGCATGGAATGATTATGAATACCAGATGTTGTCAGACATGGCAAGTTATGTACAGAAAATAATTGAGAAAAGCAGCAATGTAATTTTGATGTTTGACTTTAACTGTAAAGAGGTGAACTGGAAGGAATGGGACTCTGGAAGCAGCGAAGATTCGTGGGGCATTACATTATTAAATATTACAATGAGCAATGTGATGACGCGATAGGTCAAAGAAGAGACAAGGTTCCAAGGTGAGGACACACCAACGAGATTAGACTTACTGTTTACCAAAGAACCCAATGTAATAGAATCTTTGAAATATTTGTGTCCCATAGGGGAAAGTGATCATGTGGTCATTGAGTTCCAGATGATAATAGGGAACGTGGTGCCAAGAGACGAGCTTTACAGGTAGGGAAGATATAACTTTGGCAAAGCAAATTTTACAGGATTGAGAAAATTTTTCCGAAAATGCGGACTGGTGATAATTAAGAGAAATGAGAGATACAGAGGAAGTGGGATATCTTTCTAGACCTCTATAATTCAGGAGTGGAAAAATTTGTGCCAAGAGTAAGGGGGAAAGAAAAGAGGGAAAAGGAGTGGTTTAATAAAAGGTGTATCATAGCAAAAAAAGAGAGAGACACGGCGTGGAACAACTGGGGAGAGGTAACAACAGAACAAAGGAAGAACATAAAAGAACTAGAAATGAATATACAAGAATACATAGAGAGGAAGAAAGGAATTTTGAAAAAGGTATAATAGACAGTTGTAAGGATGAACCCAAACTGTTTTATGAATTTGTCAATGGCAAACTGAAACAAAAGGAAGTAATCACCAAATTGAAAGTAGAAGGGGAGGTCTATAAAGATGTGGCAATGCATGCTGAAATAATGAACAAATATTTCCAATCGATTTTTCACTAATGAAAGGGAGTTTGTGGAAGGGAAGGGAGTGACTAGAAATGTAGTGACAAAAGATATAAAAGTGGAAGTACAGAAAGTGTATAAATTACTGGAAACTCAAGATGTAAGGAAAGCCCCAGGACCAGATGGAATCTCTAATTGAGTACTGAAGGAATACAGAGAACAACTGGCGGATAAGATTCACAGTTTAATTGTGTGTTCTCTGGAAGAGGGGAAAGTGCCTCAAGAATGGAAGAGGGCAATTGTGGTACCAATTTATAAGGGAGGAAACAGGGAAGAACCTCTAAATTATAGACCAGTGTCCCTAACCAGCATGGTCGCAAAATTATGCGAGAGAATCCTGAAAGATAGATAGATGAAATATCTGAAAGAGATGAATATTTTGGCTGGAAGCCAGTTTGGATTCAGAAGTGGAAGGTCATGTGTTTCCAACTTGCTGAGCTTTTACTCGAGCGATTGACGTGCTACAGGAGAGAGGCGGTTGGGTGGATTGTGTGTATTAAGATTTGGAGAAGGCTTTCGACAAGGTATGCCATAAGAGACTAATGTGGAAACTAGAGGATATAGAAGGACTGAAGGGGAACCTCCTGGAATGGATGAGAGACTTTTTGAGAGACAGACAAATGAGGACAGTAATAAAGGATAGGATGTCTAGATGGCGGGAGGTAACAAGTGGAGTCCCACAAGGCTCCGTGTTGGCGCTAGTAATGTTCCTGATTTACATAAATGCTATGGTAGATGGAGTGAACAGTTATGCAAGTCTGTTTGCTGATGATGCAAAGATCTTCAGGAAGCAAGAGGTTGAGGAGGATTGTAAAATGCTGCAGGAGAATCTGGATAGGATACATGATTAGAGCCAGATGTGGGAAATGAAATTCATTGCAAAGAAATATAAAATATTGGAAATGGGTAAAAGTACCAAGAGGCCATCACTGAATTGTTTGATGGGTGATGAACCAATCACAAAAGCGAGAGAAGAGAATGATTTGGGAGTGCTGGTCCAGGATAGTTTGTCAGATGAAAAACATACTAACAAGATAGTTAGAGAGACGTATATGCTCTTGATTAACATAGGAGTAGCATTTCATTATATGGATGAGGAGATGATGATAAAATTGATAGTGGCCATGATCCGCCCCAGGTTACAATATGCAGCAGTAGTGTGGTCCCCACACAAAAAGAAAGATACAAACAAGATTGAGAGAATACAAAGAACAGCAACCAAGATGTTCCCCAATCTAGCAGATCTGTCGTGCAGTGAGAGGCTGGAAAAGCTGAAGTTTGCCTTCCCTAGAGGAAAGGAGAAAGAGGAGCGACATGATTGTTGTGTTTAGGACCATGATGGGAGTAGATAAAACATACAAAGAAGATCTGTCTGTATGGGATATGAGAGTAACAAGAGGACATGGAATGAAATTGAAGAAGCCAAGCTGCTTGAAGGATGTCAAGAAATATAGTTTTCCTTATAGATGTATAGACCTGTGGAATAGCCTGGACAAACAGATCGTCCAGTCTAAAAACTTAAACGAGTTTAAAGCTAAATTTGACTTACTGAGAAACAGAGAGGGGACCCCACAAGCATAGCTCCTTTCCTGTATATCACAATTAGGTAAACACACACACACACACACACACACACACACACACACACACACACAATGCAGTATGACACTATCTATATCTATCTATGTGGCTACCTACCTAGCTATCTATCTCTCAAAGTGTGTGTTTTATCTATCTATCTTTCTATATACATATATATATCTATATATCTATCAATCTATCTATCTATCTATGATACTGTGTTGTTGAGTGAAGACGAAGGGAAGCTGCAAGGCTTGGTGGATGAGTTTGAGAGAGTGTGTAAGAAACAGAACCTAAAGGTGAATGTAGGGAAGAGTAAAGTGATGGTCTTTGAGAGAGGTGAAGTCAGTGAATGTACAGCGAGGTTGCATGGTGAGGAATTGGAAAACGTGAGTACGTTTAAGTACTTGGGTAGTGTGATGAGTAACGATGGAGGTGTGGAGGGTGAAGTGCTTGAAAGGGGGTAGCAGGGAAGAAAGGTTGTTGGTTCTTTGAAAGCAGTGATAAGAAACAGAGAAGTGAGCATGGAAGTGAAAAAGTTACTACATGACAGTATTGTGATACCAACTCTTAACGTATGGAAGTGAAGCTTGGATGTTGTTGGAAGGGCACAAGTCAAGAGTGAGAGAAGTGGAAATGAGTTATTTAAGAGGAGCCTGTGGAGTCACATGGAGAGACAGGCTGACAAATGAGGATATAAAGGAGCATTGTGGTGTGGATGTGGATGTGGATGTGATAGGAAGTGTTAGGAGGAACACACTGAGGTGGTTTGGCCATGTGGAGAGGATGGAGGGTGAAAGACTGACGAAGAGAGTGTATATGAGTGAGGTGGAGGGGGGGAGAGGGAGGGGGAGGCTGAGGATGAGATGGAGGGATGGGGTGGAGAGGTATATGAGAGAGGGGGGTGCGAGTTGGGAGCAGGGCAGTGAAATGGTGGGGGACAGGGCGACGTGGAGGCGATTTGTTTGTGGCCACCCCGAATGGGATTGGGGCGTCTGGCAATAGATAGATACATATATATCTATATATACATTATATATATATATAGTTATATATATGTTTATATAATTATGTATATATACATTGAAATACAGGCAAACCCCAGTTTCACGATGCAATTGCTTAACCTCTTCTTTACTGAGCACCATGTCCTGCATCAGCAGCTCCCCCCCCCCCCCACACACACACACACACACACACCGAGTTGTCATGCAACATCTTTGGTACGTCGGGGACTTTGGGTGTAATTCATCATCGCGTCCAAGCTAATAACTTTTTTTTTTTTTTTTTTTTTTTAAATGAGGTAAACCTCTAAAAGATTGTGGGGAAAAAAAATCTCATGTTTTGTTAAAATATACGTACATAAATGACCAATAGATATTTAGGCTTGAGAACAGTAACATGCACAGTTGTAATTTATGTTGATTTCTTGCAGTAAATAATAGTTTTTTTGGTGGGTGAGAAGGTGACCTATATACAGGCGTGCTCTGAGGCGGATGCAACCAGGCAAGGCAAGGCCATATGTGATAAAGAAGAATGAAAGAAGTGAAAAAAAAAAAAAAGGAAGAGGGGGGGAAAAACTGATGTAAAAGGAGAAGAATATGGGTGTGGGAAGTATAAAAGTAAAGAAAAATAAAAGGAAGAGATAAAGAAGGGATTCTAAGAGAATGACAAGAGGGAGGAATGCGTGTGGGTTTCTGATTGTGCCAGGCCTGGTAATATTCAGCTGAACATAAACACAAAGAACTCACTTTCAGTTACATCAACCCATCTCCTACCCATGAAATTCCTCTTACCTTTTGCTGGGTTCTCAGTGAAAAATTTGTCTGCACATGCATTTGTCCAAGAACAAACGTTTTGCACTGTATCTTTTGTCATAAACAGAATGAAACAGTCAGATGCACTGTAGGGATGATTTTCATTTTGATGCACATTCGGAAAATTATTTAGTCTTTTGTCAGGAAAGAGGTCACTCAGTAACCTGTATGTATGAGGAGTTAAAGAGGAGTCAGAACTTATGGCAAACACAATACACACAACTTTCACTGTCGTCTGTGTTCCCACCCTTACTCTCTTCTGGCTCGTATAATGGATCATCGTCACTTTCCTCAGACAACCACTCATTATCAGATTCATCCAGATCACTGTCTGAATGGAGGGTAAAATCCTCATCATCATCATTTGACAACATGTTTCCGTATAATGGGGGTTTGTGACAGGGTTTAGTGCGGAGTACATATTCCCTCCAAGGCTGCAGGCACACTAAGTCATCATTCGCTAATTTACTTGAAAAATAGTCACAGACATCGCAGGGGAGGTTTGGGTGGTGAGGAGGCTGATAATCTGATTGGTGCTTGAGAAATTACGTCATATATGCAGTCTACAATTGGTTGAAACTAATGAGGTTTCATGACGTAGGTATGACATAATAATGTTACCATTGGTCGAGAAAAAAGGAGTGTTACCATATAGTTCAGCTTTTTCTGCAGCTGAAAGCCATGTGGAAAGATTATAAGAGCCCTACCGAGGCAGCAAATCCGTGCAGACAACCATGATGTTTGTTAGTACATGTGTACTGTACTTTCAAAATTTTCTCGATACCTCAATGCCTTTAAGAATGGAAGTACACATGTACTGTCAGTTGCATTTTGGTAAAGAAGAGGTTCAATAAAAACCCACTGCTTGGCGGAGTATCATAAAGTGGGGAAGATATAACATGTACAGGGATGCCTTTTTGAGCCTTGGGTACCCTGTCTCCCCCCAAGTAAGTCCTAAACCCACCCAAATGAGTCCTTAAAAAAAAAAAAAAAAAAAAAAAAAAAAAAAGAGGCCTAACACCTGTGAAAAAGGCTAACCTAAGCCAACACCTGTAAATAACTCATTAAATCCAAGGAATAAATTCCGAAAATCTTTAAATATAGGTAAGAAAATATCGAACACTTCTTATCACTTACCTCTTTTAAGTCCATGTCCAGTCCTGGTCATCATCCTTGTTATCTCCCCTGAGGCTAGGGGACATGTGGTACTCCCTAGCACTTACTCATCCTCCTCAAAGACCTCAAACCCCATCTCAGAGGGAGGGTCGGAGGAGGGGGGAAACCTAGCGAGGTGGGGTGATAGTAGTGGGAGACTGATGCGCTGACTAGGGGTGGCGGTGGGGTGTAATGCCCATTGTAAAACTGGGGGTAGGGTGTTATTTCTACCCCCACCACTAATCCGGAGTATCACATATAGGGGTATCGTAAATTGGGGTTTGCATATAACATATATATATCACCATCATCATCATCATCAGCCGTTTGAATGTCCACTGCAGGACCGGCCTATCCTGACCGAAGTGCGGATGAGTCAGCCTATGTATCTCTACATAGTGGCTTAGGCTGTCTGGTAGAGATTGTATGTAGGGTGAAAAGTGCTTGTAAGTGTAATTGTTGTGTTGGAGTGGCTTTGGATGTGTGTGTAGTGTGTGAACCAAGTGTAATCGGCCCGTGCAAGCCGACTGGGTGCAAGCACACTTTATTGTATGTGACACTGGTTTAACCACAGCACCCCTTATGTCCGCCAATGCAGTACGTGGCCAGAAGAATGCTCCCAGTTTATTACCCTGGTGGGGCAAGCCCTCGTTCTTCAGTTTACGAAAACGCACACTTTACCACTGTACCACAGAGGCTCCAACATATATATATATATATATATATATATATATATATATATTAGTGTGTGGGTGGGTGTGTATATATATATATATATATATATATATATATATATATATATATATATATATATTGTATATAGTGTGTGTGTGTATATATATATATATATATATGTATATATATATTGTATATAGTGTGTATATATATATATACAGTAATCACTCCAATATCCGGATCAATAGAGCCATCGGTAGGTTCGGATATTGGTTTTGTCCGGATATTGGGCCCCAGCTTATGGACTTGTACTTACGGACCCTAACACAGAGAAACACCTATACAACTCCCTCCGGACATGCATAGCACCTATTTAACACCCAAATCACACCAATAAGGCACATAAATGACTGAAATAAATGCAATAGACACATAAAATGTGGGTTTAGAAGTATGTTCATACATTAATAAACATTCTGGTACTTATGGACTCTAACCGAACCTAACCTAACCGAACCTAACCGAACTCTGAAAAACCCATTCCTACTGCACATGCATGAGGTAAGTTTAGTATGGAAAGAAGTACAGTATGACACTTTCTGGTAAGTATAGTATGGGAAAAAATACAATATGAAACATTCTGGTAAATATAGTATGGAAAATAGTACAACATGAAACATTTTGGCTACTTACAGCAAGTCCCTGGCCACCTCGATGAATAACCGCCTCCTCTCGGACTCTGACAGTAAGAACGATTTCCTGAAGCACTTGCACTACACTCTTCCTGAAGTCTTGCACTGAACTTAGTCACTAACACACAGAAGTCCGTTCTTTTCACAGTGTTCACTTTAGTCCAAATAATGTTCCATTAAATTTAAGTGTTGCACATTAACTTTTCCCAAGTTTTTTAAGTTTCCAAAGCCAAAACAAAGAAGGTTAGTTACGTTAAATTTCTTTTCTACTTAGTCTTTTCTCCCAACTTGAAAACCTTAACACAACACACCGTTTTTTTCACTGCACAACACTCAAAATTCCCGTGTGGTCTAGTGGAGAAGTTCTTGCTGTTTATTCACTGTCAGAGCCCGAGAGTATCACTGGCAGGCGTCCAAGGGGTGCATCGGTGGGTAGTGGTGATGGCGTACCGACTACAGAAGACTCTGAAGACAGCCGCAAACTCACGTCGAGCGGTGACTCCACTGTAGCTGATGTGCTGGGCTGTGGCTCGGAGCATGAGGGCCTGTCTTGGGGAGGCAACGGAGTGGAACCAGGGCTTGGCACAGCGGGGGTCACGGGCCTGAAAAACTGTCAATCGTTGACTGACGCAAGGACCGACGATTCTGGCGATTGATGATGCGCTGCCGGAAAGCACGCACTTCCTCCACGAGTCCCAAGGGCCCCATCTCCCTGTCGCAGTCCGGGTGTTCCAGGTAGTCTAGGACGAACTCTAGATGTTCCCGGAGTGCGCTCAGCTTGGGGATGGCTGGAGTAGTGTCCTGCTGGGCGGAGTCTGCATCATCATCGCCTTCGTCGTCGGAATCTTCAAGTTCGGGACTGACACCAGCAACCGAAGACGCGATCTCGATATCAGACAACGTCTGATACCCAGGATCGCCCTCGTCGTCGTCCAACCACTCACGAACATCGTCCACATCAACATCGTCGCCGTGCGTACGTAGCCGTGCATGGAAGTCATCCACGTCAAACCCTAGGAAATCGTACTCCACATCTGTTCCGAGAAGCAGACGAGACCAACCATTTTCAAGAGTTTTCACAGGGACTTCCTTCCATGCACTAGCCCAGTTGTACAGCGCAGACTTGATGTTGTAGCGGCGAAGGTTTTCCAAAGTCCGCTTGCCTCGAGTGTCACGTCCTTCCCTGCGCTCGTCCTCGTCCTCGAGAACCACCATCACCTCGTCCAGGAACTTCCGACGGTACAGGCGCTTTGTTGCCACGATCACTCCTTGGTCCATTGGTTGAATGAGAGCAGTCGTATTAGGTGGCAGAAACATGCACCTAATACGGCCATTCTCAGCAACCAAGTCCTTGTCGCACGGGTGGGCAGGTGCATTGTCGAGGAGAAGGAGAGCCTTTACCTGGTCGCGAGGAATTCCCAGTGTCTTCGTCTGGTAATGTATGACCTCCTTGACGAAGTGATGGTGAAACCAGTCTTTGAAAATCACAGCTGTGAACCATGCTTTCAAAGAATGGTACCATACGACAGGAAGGACATCCATCACCCCACGAAGGCACCGAGGCTGCTTTGCACGGCCAACAATAACGGGCTTAAGCCGGTGCATGCCGTTAGCATTGGCACAACACAAAGCAGATATCCGTTCCTTAGAAAGCTTGCGGCCAGGTACACGCTTCTCCGTCTCATCGGCGAGAGTGTTCGTTGGCACCGAGCGATAGAATAGGCCAGTTTCGTCAGCGTTATAGACTTGACCGAGAGTGAGGCCCTCCCTGTCGATCAAGCCTTTCACCTTGTGCCGAAACTCGTCCACTCCATCCTCGTTAGCGTCCAATGCTTCGCCATGTGCTTTACGGTTAGTAAGGCCATGTCGCAACTTGAACGCGAAGAGCCAACCCTCGGATGCCTTGAAGTCTAGGGCGTCGTGAAGCCTTGCCAACTTCTCAGCAGCAGCCTTCAGCTCCGTTCCACGTACCATCACACCAGCTGCACGTTGCTGTCGATACCAAATCAACGTGGAGCGGTCGATCTCTGCATACTTGGGAGTAAACATAACCTTCCTCTCCACGTTGCGTTTGCTTCTCGACGAGAAGTCAGCCGTGTACTGCATGAGCTTGTCTCGGGAACGCTTGATATCAAACAAAGTCGACCGGGCCAGGTTGAACTCGCGGAGAATGCGAGAGGAAGACCAACCCGCATCAACCTTCTCCAATATCTCCCGTTTCTTCTCCAGAGTCAACACCACTCTCTTCCTTTTCTCAGGAGGCGGGGCCATCATCACACACACTAAGAGTAGGGCAGAGAGCAGCAGGAGGCCTTGCAGCAAGTACGGCACCACCACAAAAGCGAGCACGTGGGCAGCCATGACGAAGAGCGCAGGTCCAGTCGCGGTGAGAGACAGGCGGGAAGTGGGGAGGATGCAGCGGCGCTCTATCGGACGTCGGAGGAATGACGAACCAAAACAATGCTCTCACGCGGCGCGCGCGGCAAGTTCAAATTACGGACGGCAAAAAATCGGTTTTTTTTCCAATTTTTTTGGATTTTCGGACCATTTTGGGAATGTTTGATCCCAGGACGATAAGGTTCGGTTAGTGGGGATGTTCGGTTATTGGGCGTCCGGATATTAGAGTGATTACTGTATATATATTATATATATATACTGTATATATACATACACAGTAAGTCCTCATATTTGGACGCATATTACTTCAATGCCTCTTTCGTGCAAGAAAAAAGTTTCTGAGTTGCCTCACAATTTGCGAATTTCCCCACAATTTGATGCTCCCAGCCGGCAGCCAATGACGCATATCAGTGCTCATTTGTTGGCGGCCATCTTGCGACCATCCTGCCCACCATAACCGACATGGCAACCACCTTCAGTGCATACACCAGGACTATGCCTGAGACTACCAACATCCTATCGACCTTGAGTGATCTGAAGTCTTAAGTAATGACTGTCAACAACAGAAACAAAGGAGCAGAGACAAGCCCGAATCACACGATATTTTCATGAGAGACAGAATGTGGCTGCTATTCCGCAAGACTTGGACGTGCCAGCAGGGGTGGATGAAGGAGGAAAAGTGGACAGAGAGGAAGTGGAGGTGCTGGAGCCTGAGTTCAACTTCGAGGGCTTCGGCATAGGTGATGGGGCTTCCCCAGAGAGGCCCATGTCACCTAGTAACTAGCCTATCTACCCTCAACTCACCTTCACCTGCCACTCAAGCAAGTCTTCACTTTATTTCTGGTAAGGATTTTTGGTGTTGCAGCTCTTTATAACAGCTTTAATGTCTTTTCAGGTACATGTTTTTTGTTATGCTGTTTTAGCACTAGTAAACATTCTTCATTTAATTTTGGGTATGGCCTGTTTTGTGTTATAGTACTGGTACTTTCTGATAGGGTAGGTGCATGTCCCACCAGAATGCTCCTCTATTTTTCCCATTGATTCTTACCATCACAATTCGGCGTTTCGCGTTTCGCTCGGTTTTGGCGGAACAATGACCTGCCTCAATCATCGCAGCTGGTGGGTTGCTCGCGCCGCCAGTTGTTCATCTTCTGTCCATTTTATCTCACCACCACGTGACTTTAGGTGATCATATATATACAGTACTGTCGGATGCGCACGAACGTGTCCAAGACAATGATGTGTGTTTCATCAAATTCTGTAAGACTCGAAATTTCAGCCAAATCGTGGCTTGGCGCCCGGTACCTACGGAAGCATGGTCATTCTCCATGGGTTAAGTAAAAACCCATCACTAGGCAGGGTATTGTATCTCAGCGTAGAATTAACATGTATAAACACACCCAAATGAGTCCCCCCGAAAAAGTGTAAAGTCAATCTAATTGACCCAACAGCTGTAAAAGAAGCTAACCTAAGCCTAAATCCAGTGCCTGTCTCACTCGTACCCAGTCAAGGTTACTGGAGAATGTGATCTCCTACTCTTATTCAAACTCAGTCGAGAGGAAGCAGCAACATTGTATCCCATCCCACCATCAGATGTTCATAAGACAATTATCTAAATATCTGTTTTTCATAATGATGATACAGTCATCTCGTGTAAAGTGCGTGAATATGGGTGACACAGCAGGTCGCCCTTTATAAATTTGCACTTTGTGAAGCATAGGATCCCATACTAAAATGGCTTTAAGGGCAATGCATCCTGAATATGCGTATGTTGATTCACCAGTACCTACCCCTAACTAAAATGCAAAAGGAAAACCTACAGTAGAAACATGCAAGAGTAATACTGTATATTTATTATGAAAATTCAAGACTTTACTAGCATGGGCCTGATGGAGTCTCTCCTGTTGTTCTCAAGAACTGTGCTTCTGTGCTTACACCCTGCCTAGGCAAACTCTTTCGCCTTTGTCTGTCAACTTGTATCTTTCCTTCTTGCTGGAGGTTTGCTCTCATTCAGCCAGTCCCAAAGAAGGGTGACCATTCCCAACCCTCTAACTATCGTCCAATTGCTTTAACATCCTGTATCTCAAAAGTTTTTGAGTCTGTTCTTAATAGAAAAATTTTAAAGCATCTTTCCGATCACAACCTTCTTTCTGATCGTCAGTATGGGTTCCGTCAGGGACGCTCCACCGGCGATATTCTCACCTACCTTTCAGACTCCTGGTCATCCTCCTTTCGGGACTTTGGCGAAAGCTTTGCCATTGCACTTGACATCTCTAAAGCTTTCGATCGAGTCTGGCATAAATCTTTAATTTCCAAACTGCCCTCTTACAGTTTCTGTCCTTCTATCTGTGCCTTCATCTCTAGCTTCCTTTCTGGTCGTTCTATAGCCGCTGTTGTAGACGGCCATTGTTCTTCTCCTAGATCTATTGACAGTGATGTTCCTCAGGGCTGTGTCCTATCACCAACTCTCTTCCTTTTATTCATCAATGACCTTCTAAGCTGTACATCTAACCCTATCCACTCATACGTTGATGACTCCACCCTTCACCTTTCCATTCGGTTCCCACAATGTCCATCTCAGCAGTTACTTCAAGAAACAAGGGATGAGGCTATTGCACACCTAATGTCTGACTTGGCTTATATCTTTTGCTGGGGTAAAAATAATCTTGTTGTTTTTAATGCATCAAAGACTCAGTTTTTGCAACTATCAACCGGAGAAAATCTTCCACAGGTATACCCACTAATGTTTGATAATATTCAGCTTAATCCTGCATCATCCTTGAACATGCTTGGGGTTTCATTTACTCAGGACTTGTCTTGGAAAGATCATATTACATCTCTTGTAAAATCTGCTTCCAAGAGATTGGGTGTGCTAAGCCGACTCCGTTCCTTCTTTACCCCTGCACAATTGTTGACTCTATACAGGGGTTTTATCTGCCCCTGTGTAGAGTACAACTCTCATATGTGGGGAGGCTCCCCACATACAGCTCTTCTCAGTAGGGTGGAGTCAAAGGCTTTTTGCCTCATTAACTCTCCTCCTCTTACTGACTCCCTTTAACCTATGTCTCTTCGCCGCACTGTTGCATCTTTATCTCTTTTCTGTCGCTACTTCAATGGTCACTGCTCCTCTGAACTGTCTGCATGCATTCCTCCACCCCTACGACGGACGCGTAGCACCCGTCTAGCAGCAAACTCTCATCCCTTTTCTGTCCAACTCTCTAATGCAGGAGTTAACCGTTATTCCCAGTCCTTCATTTATGCAACAGGTCAGCTCTGGAACTGTCTCCCTCTGTCTGTATTTCCTACTTCCTATGATCTCCAGTTTTTCAAACGCAGTGTGTCCAGGCATCTGGAAATGGTCGGATATTGAATTTGGCTCTCTCTTATATTTTGTTTTTCTCTTGGAAGGAATAGTTTTGCAGGCTCGTTGCCTTTGGTTCCTTCTTCCTCAAAAAAAAAAAAAAAAAAAAAAAAAAAAAAAAAAGTACAGAAGGTAGATAAAGCGAATTGTCGTTGTGGTAGCCGAGGCCGAACCCCGGAAACTGAATCAAAACACTCAACAGCTGTTCAGCACTTTCACTCATCACCACTGGAGGGGTATTATCTCTCTCTCTCTCTCTCTCTCTCTCTCTCTCTCTCTCACTTGAAAGAACAGTTTGTTGGCTCTTAGCTTTTGGTTCCCTGTTTCTTGCATTAAAAGAAAAAAAAAAAAAGAATCCACTGTCTCCACCCTTGGTACACTAATGCTTTTGAAAAATCCTTTTGGTAATGAATCATTTTGAATAATTACTGATCATATTTTTGGTAATTAATCATTCTGAATCATTACTGATCGAATTTTTGGTAATTAATCATTCTGAATGATTACCGATCGATTTTTTCATTACCAAATTGCCTCACATTTTGTAATGAAAAACACCACATGGCAACCCTGGTGATTAATGAATGCTTTTAAAGTACAACATTGTGTGTCCAGTTTTATGGAATGCACATCTTAGTTTGCATTTGGTTAGGTACTGCTCCAGGAAACCTTCAAAGTCCAGGTCAGACACTACAGACATTACGTCATCCTGCTACTGTGGTCGCCACTCACACACCAGCTGCATCCCACCACACATACTCACCAGCCCCACCCTTACCCATCGCATGCTACAAATTATGCTCGTGAGTTGCAGGAGAATACCGTATTTGCCTCAATTTTTCATGCCCATCGCACACTGCAAGTAGCAAACGCACTTTCTAAATAATTAATTATTGTTAGACCCCCTTCGCACATTAGGAGAGACACACTTTGTGAAGGTGCACTTTAGGCGAGATGACTGTATATGAATGACGCAGAATCGTCCGAAGTGCAAATTATGGTGACGGAGAACCGTTGATGTTTTGACGGGGATTGTGATCGATAATGTGATTGGGATAGCCTTTAAAACAGCCCCTCTTTATGTCATTTTTGTTACTGTTCTGGTTGCTAAGCCCCCTTATTTACTTCTCTCTTATTTTCCCACATTCATTTAGAAATTCCTTTGTATTTTCAAAGCGTTTTCCCTTGAACAGCCCAAATGTTAACACATGATTTATTTATTGATGCGATTGGGATAGCTTTTTCAATGGCCGCTCCTCATATCGTTTTATTTACTGTTCTAGTTCCTTAGCTCCTTTATTTTCTACTCTCTTATTTTCCAGCATTTATGTAGAAATTCCTTTATATTTTCAAAGCTTTTTCCCTTGAACAGACCGAATGTAAACATATGATTTATTGATTGATGTTGCGATCGGGATAGCCTTTTCAATGACCCCCCCCTGTATGTCATTTTAGTACTGTTCTGGTTGCTTAGCTCATTTATTTTCGTCTCTCATTTTCCAATATTTATTTAGAAATTCATCTGTATTTTCAAAGCGTTTTTCCATGAACAGCCTGAATATAAATACATGATTATTGATGTCAGTTTTCATTGATGTATATGAATTGTTTACTCTTTAACCCTCTCGTGCATCATAAGGTTTCAGTAAGTTTTGGTTCCATGCACAGAACCAAAACCCCGCTCAGGCTGGCTCTGCTCGCATGGCAAGGAGAAAAATTGGCCCAATTTACCCCTGGAAAGTGCTTATATTGTTATAAATCGCTTCCCATTATCTTCGTTGATGTTTACACTATCAAGTAAGAAAAAAAACTCACAAAACAGATGAATAAATGTACAGAAATGAATCCAGAATAAACCTTATTTATGTGAAAACTAGCTTCTCATAACTTCCCAGCATCACCATGACAATTTTTCCCATGACATGTAGTTGCAAAGGATGTGTCTATGTGCAGAACTTCACGATCTTTCATATGTGAAAGTTTGAAGTTGATACGTCCAATAGTTTTCGAGTAAATTGAAAAAAACTACGAAAATTGCCTAAACATCTGCTTTGTTTTTTATTTCGTGTGTTTTTAGTGACGCTGTAACAAACATATATGTAAATTCTGTCCAGTTTTCTAGCCTAAAGGTTAAGGAAGCCCACGATATAATTCACAGTGTTATAACCATTTTTGTTATGAAGAAAATGAATTTTGAAAAGTTACGATGGGTTGCGTGCAGTGACAGCACCTACGCTCTGGCCCGTAGGCTGAGTATGTACGTCTTTTGTAACTTTTCCCAATTATTTTCACGCTTAGGTTACTTTGCTTTACAAAAGGATGCATAAGAAATCATCAGCTTGATCAAGCTTTCTTCAGTTTTTTTATGCGACTTAGTATAATACTTGAGAGAATAGCAATGAAATCCACCACATTTTCCCTGTGAGAAATGTATAATAAACACACATTTTTACCTTACAATACAATAGTATAAAAACTAGACAAATAAAGTGGTTACTCATGTCCTGTAGCAGTGTTCTAGTGTTTCTTGAGATGGAGTTGCAGAAAGGAGGACAAGTATGATCACAGCCTGTGTGTGTGTGTGTTTGGAGTGATGGCAGTGGTGTCAGTTGTCATAGGAGTGATGGCAGTGGTGTCATTTGTCATAGGAGTGATGGTGTCAGTTGTCATAGGAGTGATGTTAGTTGTCATAAGCGTTATGGTAGTGGTGTCAGTTGTCATAGGATTGATGGCAGTGGTGTCAGTTGTCTTAGGAGTGATGGCAGTGGTGTCAGTTGTCATAGGAGTGATGGCAGTGGTGTCAGTTGTCATAGGAGTGATGGCAGTGGTGTCAGTTGTCATAGGAATGATGGTAGTGGTGTCAGTTGTCATAGGAGTGATGGTAGTTGTCATAGGAATGATGGCAGTGGTGTCAGTTGTCATAGGATTGATGGCAGTGGTGTCAGTTGTCATAGGAGTGATGGCAGTTGTGTCAGTTGTCATAGGAGTGACGGCAGTGGTGTCAGTTGTCATGTACTCTTTCTCCGATAAGCCCTTGCGAGACATTGTAGGTTTAGTGTAAAATAGGAGGGGAACGGTAAAAATCGGTTAGGAATTTTCAAATCTGGCTTTCTCTGAAAATATATAAGAAACACTTATACAAATTCTTCACAAGCACACTGCATTATATATAACACAATATCACTATAATACACGTAAGGTATGGGTGGTGCGGTAGTGGGAAATGCGGGTTTAAATGGCCAGCCGCGCACTCACACACCCTTCGAGCCTGACTGTCGGGAGAATATTGAGCTAAGTATAGGCCGCTTGCCTCTCTGATAAGCTCCCGGGTGTTGCCATATATTTCCCCTAGATGTGGCTACCCTCAGCTTTGACTCAACCAAATTTGATGCAAATCCATCCACAGGAAAAGTTTCTGTGACCATTTATAGGGAAGTTGCATCTTACTGCGTCATCGGTTACTCTTCAGATTGCAAGGATTATGACTCACATTGCGTCCTCATGCACGAAGGGGTTAAGGCTTTCATGAATATTAATATTTAAAAATAATAATATGTATTCCTTGATAGGTGAGATGTTCAGTGGTCAAACACAAAATATTCTTTGTTGAGTCGCCAAGTTGTCTGCACTGTTTTGTACCTCGTCTGATGGGCGAGAATACGTACCCCAAATGACAGTTTTCACTCCACCTAGAAATAAAACACATTAATCTGAGTCTAAAAACAGTATATAAATCAACCAAAACACAAAATGGAAGTCTACTATATCATCAAAATCATAAAAAAATAAAAAAAGCAAAACGGGGGGTAAGCCTACGATAGATGGGGTAGGATGGTATTTCTACCCCCATCACTATTCCGGGTGTCACATCTAGAGGTTTCGTAAATCGGGGTTTGCCTGTGATATATATATCTATCTATCTGTCTATCTATAGCCCGACACCCTAATCCCGCAAAGGGTGGCCGCAGACAAAACGCCTCCAAGTCGCTCTGTCACCCACCATTTGACTACCCTCCCCCCAACTCACCCCCCCCTTCCTCATATACCTTTCAACTCTATCCCTGCACCTCATCCTCGGTCTACCTCTTCCTCTCCCTCCCTCCAAATCACCTACATATACCCTCTTAGTCAGTCTTTCATTCTCTATTCTCTTCACATGTCCAAACCACCTCAGTGTATTTCTCCTAATCTTCTCAACCACATCCACATCCACCCCACAGCGTTCCTTCACTTCTTCATTCGTCAACCTGTTCCTCCAAGTCACTCCACATGCTCCTCTCAAGTAACTCATTTCCACTGCTCTCAGTCTTGACTTGTTCCCCTCTTGCAAGGTCCACGCCCCGCTTCCATACGTCAGGGTAGGGATCACAATACTATCATGCAGTGACTTCTTAACTTCCATACTCACCTCCCTATTTCTCATCACTGCTTTCAGTGAACCAACAACCTTCCTTCCCTGCTGTACCCTTTCACGCACTTCTGTAAATATCCTACACACACCTTCCACGTCTCCCATCTGCTCCAATTCATATTTGCCCAGTCGTTCCTCCACTTCTCTTTTATACTCTGCCTTTTTCTCATCCTCTTGTAACCTTTCCACTCTCCTTGCAACTACTCCTTCCTCTCGTCTTTCCCTTCTTCTATTCCTCCATCTTACTTGAATCCTAATTCTGGCCACCACCAAGTAGTGGTCAGAAAGTCCACTCCCCCAACCTGTATAAGCTCTTGCATCCATTACACATCTTCGCATCCTTTCATCCGCACACACATAATCAATCATTGCCTTCCTTTCATTCAGTTCACCACCCACCCTTCTCATCACTTGCCATGAATACCTGTGGATCATTTTATGCCTGAAGAGGGTATTGGCTATCATCAACCCCCTCCCAGCACAAATGTCCACTAACGCACTCCCATTCTCATCTATCTCAGCAGGCACACCCCACTCACCAACTATTCCATCCACCTTCACATTCCCAACTTTACCATTCATATCACCGATCAAAAACACTCTCTCATTCCTTCCAAACTTTTCCATGCACACTTCTACATTTGTCCAGAACTCTTCTCTCACTTTTCTAGCACAATCTTGTGTTGTCGCATACACACACACAATCGCCTACATTTGTATTCCAACTTTCAACTTTACCCACACAATCCTTGACCCAACTGATCCATACTCTCTTATGCTCTTCTTCCATCTTTTACTCACAACTATACATACTCCTTCCTTTGCCCTCTCATTCTCACCTACTCGTGCACATATACCCCATCCATACTCCCATTCTCTCACACTTTCTCCTCTCCATTTTGTTTCAGTTATTCCACATACATCCACTTTCGCACCCTCAAGCACCTGGACAATCTCTCTCTCTTTCACCTCATCATTCGCTCCTCTTACATTCCATGTACCCATTACCAAGTCCTTTGTCCGGTCCTTGGTCGTCATCGTTTGGTCAGTCCTTGTCCTAGGCTTCTTGTTTGTTTTTTTAGTTAGTTGTTTTCCGGGGAGGGGCACTAACCCTCCGCCAACCCTTTTAGTCGCCTTTTACGACAAGCAGGGATACTGGGGGAGTATTCTTGAAAAAAAACCCTACCCCCAGGGGGATAGATTATATATATACATATATATATATATATATATATATATATATATGTGTGTGTGTACAGTATATATATATATATATATATATATATATATATATATATATATATATATACAGTATATGTATATATATATATATATAAATATATATATATATATACAGTATATATATATATATATATATATTTATATGTATGTACAGTATATGTATATATATATATATATATATATATATATATGTACAGTATATGTATATATATATATATATATATATATATATATATATATATATGTACAGTATATATATATATATATATATACACAGTAGATGGAGAGAACACTTTAAGGAATTGTTGAACGTGGAGGATAGAAGTAATGCGAGTATAAGTGGCTGGGGAATGGCTGGGAGAAGGAGGGAGGTGAGAAGACAGGAAGAAATCAGTAGGATAGAAGTTGTGGAAGCAATGAAGAAAGTTAAATCAGGGAAAGCCCCAGGAATTGATGGAGTGTGTGGTGAAATGCTGAAGCTTGGGGGAGAGATAGTAGTAGAATGGATGTGGAAGATGTGCAGATTGGCCTGGGAGGAAGGTAGAGTCCCGGAGGATTGGAAGTCAGGTATAATTATTCCCTTGTACAAAGGAAAAGGGGTTCTGAGGCGCGGCAACGCACTTACGGTGCCCCTGCCGCCACCCCGGCCGCACCACGCTTGTTTAACGGTTGCCAATGTTGTATTATTCCAGGCTTTGACTAAGAAATTTACGGCCTGTCAAATGTTACATTTCTTCCAGAATGTAGGAACAGGCATTATGGTGGAGGCTGCAGGTATGCCAGGTGAAGCAGGTGAGTCAGGTGAGGCTGTGGAGGTAGAGGGGGAGGTGGCTGGTGAGTCAGGCAGGGGCAGTGGAGGAGGAGGGGATGGCAGAGGGCGAGTCAGGGGAGGTGGTGAGGGGAGGATCCTCCCTCTCGTCCTCGCTGCTGCCCACATTTTCAGCAGTTTCGTTCATCTGTTCTTGCTTGTTTGTTTCATTCCTCATCTTGTTATGGACGTATTGTCTGTATAGCAACTTGGTGTTCACGAAATAAACGTCATTATCATAGAAACTGAGTATCTATTCTAACTTACTGTTATTGCCGAAAACGTTATTGTCGAAGTTGTTATTGGCGGATCTTACTGTAGACTTCTCTTGAGTACCTTCCCCACGAGCCTGTAGGTCACTATTGGCGCATTGTGTGGGGGTGGGGGTCACGTACTGATGGAAAATGGCGTTTTTGAGCCACTCTTTGCCTCTACCTTGGGTTTTGTGAGGTAAACTTGCACATTCAAGGTTTTTGGTTATTATTTTTGGTCACTCGCACACAATGCGATTCGCCCACTCTGAGCTCGCGCAGTAGGTGAGTGTACTGTATATATATACTGTGTATATATATATATATATATATATATATATATATACAGTAATCCTTGTACTATCCGGACGCCCACTTTCCATACACCCCACTTACCGGACATTGTGGACCTGGACCTTCAGAACCCAAAAATGGCGGGGGGGGGGGACAAATCCCCCCCCAAAACGGTTCTTTTTTCCCCTCCTGTAATTTGAAATTGCCACGCGGCGCCGAACAGCTTTTGACACCATGGCCCATTCTCCCCTTCCTTCCTCCCCCCTCCCCTGTCAGGGTTGCCATTTGGCATTTTTCATCACCAAATGTGGGCCAATTTGGTAATGAAAAATTCATTTGGTAATGAATCAAAATAATGCATTACCAAATGGATTTTTCACATGTACGAGGATACACAGGATGGAGATGGTGGATTGTCTGCTCTTTCTGATTAATCTGCTAGCCTACATAGCGTGAAAATGATCAACATGCTGTTAATTATTATAAGAAGAGTGATTACATGTATTTCCACTTGTATATATAATTAGTGAAGAATAAATGCTAGCTTTACAAATTTGGTAATGAAAAGTTAAATTTGGTAATGAAAATTGAGGAGTTTGGTAATGTGGCTGTTGCGATCTGGCAACTGTTTCCCCGTCACCAACACTCCAACAGTTACTGCTTAACTTTGATCGCAAGTGGATGCTTATCTCAGTGGATGCGACATGTGCTCATTTTTTTTTGTGAATAAACAGTGAATAAACCACAATATGTTGCCAGTAGACCACACAGGAATTTACAGTGTTGTACAGTTTTAAGAAATTAGAATTTAGAATGCAAAGGATTAACTGTGGAGGGCAGATTGGCGATTGAAATGTGCAGTGTTAACAGTTACAACTAACGGTGCAAAGAATTACTGTAAGTGCTGCACAACACTGGATTACTGTACGTGCTTCAAGAGCATTTTCACCACTGCCAAAGCCTTAAGAAGGCGGCCACAAACGTGCTGTAAGTACCCTGGCTGAGGTACAGTCACTTCTGATTCCTCATTCTTTGGTTCCTTTTCATTTATTTCATGCTTTATGTCCATTATTGGTGTGAATAGGGGTCTTAAATAGGTTTAACCCCTTAACTGCGGTGCGTCACTTTCGTGACACTTGGGAGCAAGGGATCATACTGCAGGGCGTCACTTTTGTGATTCTGTGTTATTTTGAATTTACCCGGGCTTTCAAGTGGTGGCTTGTATCATCTATCAGTACTGCCAATGTCCAACACTAGTCAGCACTCCTAATCTCATCTGTACTCCCATCCATTGTTGACAATTTAGCCATTTCTCCCCATTCTTGACTCCCCTCCATTACCCTCTCCTCTCGCCTGCCCGGCCGTTCTGCGCTAAGTAAATCTTCCCTGGAATTTTCCACTGATTTCATTCATTGAAATAAGCCTTATGCCCTATTCTTATACCAAATAATATATAGAAAAAAGAAATAAGGTAAGTGATAGTGCCATACAGCTGGAATTGGCTAATTATCACCTGACAACACCTCATGTTCACTCGTTCGCTAATTTTTGCTGTATATTTCCCGTTTGAAATATGCCGTATAATCTATTCTCATAATAAAGATATCTGTAAGGAGGGAAGGGAGAAGCCTAAGTGATATTTACATTCACCTGGAACTACCTAATTTATAATGTATTGTCTAGATTTCCTGCTAATCACTTCATAGCGTATATATTAGCAGCTGTCACCAGGCTGAGATTGGCAGCACTGCACTTCCCCTAGGCAGGCCACCACACACTGTATTCAGTTTACTGTCATCTTTCAAGGTGAAAGCACATTGGATTCGCGCCTGTCAAATTCCGCCCCTTTTTGGCCCCATGCAAAGGGCCCTGTGACCTTTACCCCCTACTAAACCTCGAGTGGAAAGAGGTAAAGGGATAAGTGATTTGTGTGGAACGTGAACTGGCTAATTTGTCAATGAAAATGATATAGGGTGACTACGATCTTTCTGGTGAGTAAAACAGTGCAAGTGGAAATGTAAATAATGTGTAAACAGCAAGTGAAAGCAATGAATGTAAATATAAGTGAACAGTGGAAAATAGTTTTATAAGTTACTGCAAGTGACAGTGCCTAACACAGTGTAAATAAAATAGAAATGTAAATAAAATAGAGAATGTAAATAGAAATGTAAATGAGTAGTAATATAAGAATACAAGTATATATACTAGGAGTAATGAAAGTGAAAGTTTCACTCTAGCATGTATGAATACTATGAGTTATGAAAGTGAAGGTGAAAGTGACAGATTCACTCTGAACGCTAGTATACAGGACGAGAAAGTGAATGCTACGTATTTTACTGAGAGAGAAATTGAATGCCTACAGTGACAATAAACTACTATTACTGAAGGAAACTTATGGATAAAGACTGCAGATATATATAAGTGTTATATAGTAATAGAAATATAAACTGTGAGTGTTTTTATGAATAATAAATGACAGAACACCAGCGGCGAACGATCGGAAGTGGGAAGGTCATACGTGCTCGTAATTTTCATTGCTTTCACAGTGTGTTTTTTTTTTTTGGAGTATGGATTCCAAACTATTTGAGAATCATAGAATAGTGTTTCTAGTGATAATATCAGGCTGTGGTAATCATATTATGGGTTGTCGGGAAGTGTAAAGTGGAGACTTCGTTACCCAACTTCAGAGGTCTCCACAAGTCCTATGGTACTCGACGAAGGCTCAACAAACATCCCAGGAGAAAGCTGAAGGTATGTGCCGTATGCATATATAATTTTAATATATTCTAGGACTAATAACTG
Source organism: Coenobita brevimanus (assembly GCF_032717465.1). Taxonomy (NCBI): domain Eukaryota; kingdom Metazoa; phylum Arthropoda; class Malacostraca; order Decapoda; family Coenobitidae; genus Coenobita; species Coenobita brevimanus. Next base: position 46,578,895 of record NC_136961.1, read on the forward strand.
ATTTTTGGCAAATATTATTAGAGAGTCTGTCGGAGCGCGAATATGCCTGCGGGACACGTAAGTCAGAGCAAAACAAGCCTGCGGTTTAGGTGTTAAATAGGTGCTATGGATGTCTGGTAGGGAGTTATTTAGGTTACTTTCAAAGTTAGGCTGGGTTAGGGTCCGGTACCAGTCCAGCAGGCAGGTGCCCACTTTCCGGATGGGACCACTTTCCGGACATGCCTTTGGCTCTATTACATTGAATAGTGGAGGGATTACTATATATATATATATATATATATATATATATATATATACACACAGTAATACCTCAACATATGGTACCCCTAGATGTAATACCCCGGCTTAATGATGTGGGAAGAAATATCACCATATCCCACCTAACGATGGCTGAACCCTAGTTTAACCACGGGTTTTGATATTTTTACCGATTTTGGTGTATTAGACCAAAATTGTGTTTAGGTTTATTTATAAACTGTTTTTAGACTTAGATTAATGTGTTTTAGTAAAACAACTCGAAGTCAAATGGCCACACCTTATGGGATTATGGCATCTGGCAATAGATAGATAGATTGATAGATAGATAGCCATAGGTGGGGTGAACATTGTCATTTTGGGGTACTTTTTTTTTTTTTTTTTTTTTTAAATAATGTGTCCGACTCTGTGCATAGGCTTCACAGCCTGCTCTCGAGGCCCCGTAGTCCTCCTACTTACCATACAACTCTACATGTCACCACTTCGGCACGAACACCCACCGTCCATATTGAATACATGCTAGGGCTGTCTCATACAGGACTGGTGTAGTGGTATTAGCAGGGGTATTTTTACAACATGTCGGCAGGTCTTCTATTGAATACATGCTAGGGCTGTTTCATACAGGACTGGTGTAGTGGTATTAGCAGGGGTATTTTTACAACATGTCGGCAGGTCTTCTATTGAATACATGCTAGGGCTGTCTCATACAGGACTGGTGTAGTGGTATTAGCAGAGGTATTTTTACAACATGTCGGCTTGTCTTCTGGTAGATCAGGAAAGCCTGATTTTCTTGAAATTCAAATCCTTAAACGGTTCACCGCCCCAGCGGGGATTTGAACCTGGGTCCGGTACGACTGCAGGCCACCTCTCTACCGACTGAGCCACTAAGCTTGATTTTTTTCCAAACTTATATTTGACGATTTTCAGATTTTATTTGTTGGTTTTAGTGAGTTAATACAAGTGTTATACTTAGGTTAGCTTCTTTTACAGCTGTTAGGCGATTGAGATTAGCTTTCAACTTGTTTCTAGATTTATTTGAGTGGATTTTGGACATGGTTTGGAGGGGAAACCTAAGGCTGGTAAATTCTCCCCATTACCTTATATGTTAAATGTACCCCGATATACGATACACCACCTAACAATGGGGTTTACTTAACCAATTATGTTGTTAAACCTGGGTATGCCTGTGTATTTAGATATATGTGCAGTATATATGTATATGTATGTATATAATATATATACAGTATGCAGTATATATATATATATATATATATATATATATATATATATATATATATATATAATGTATATATATATATATATATATATATATATATATATATATATAATGTATATATATATATATATATATATATATATATTATAATGTATGTATATATATATATATATATATATATATATATATATATAATGTATATATATATATATATATATATATATATATATATACACAGTATATATCTATCTATCTATCTATCTTGTTTGAGGCTTGGACTTGGAATGATAATACTCGCTCATGTGGTGCTCCCTCAAGCATTTGGAATATGCCAGGGAAAATAGCAACTTAAGCTTTTATCTCTAATGATGTATTTCATAGATTATTTTTGTGTCTGTGAGACAGTGTTCCCTATGTGTCAGCAAGTGGGTTGGTGGAGGGTTAGTGCCCCTCCCTTTAAAACAAATAACTCAAAGTCAAATGACCACCCCTTACGGGATTATGGCGTCTGGCTATAGATAGATGGATATAGTGTTTATTAAACTTTAAATTGCTAAGTAGTGTAGGGGTTAATGAAGGTAATATCCATTGTCCAACCCCCCACAGTTTAAAAAGTTGCAAGGATAAGATGAGGGATTTGAGGGATGTTGTATAACTGGGCAGTAGAGGTACCCGTTTGTATCGGTACCATCATGTGATGGCATCCCTTTCTAGCACCTTATAATATGTAAGAGTAGGTACCTACAGTACAGTCATGTCCTGGTATGTGATGGGGTAACATTAAGTGCAAATGGATCACATACCGAGAAATCACTTGCTGAAATCAATTTAACATGGGTTCAGTGGTGATAGGATGAGGGCTGAGGATCACTTAACCTAAAGTTTTATAAAACATGTCTGCCACCAACCTGAAGTATGTCCTAGGCCAGTCTGAGTTATCACTAAGGGTCTCCACCAAGGCTGGGAGACAGCTGGAAGACATGGACGATCTGTCTGAGTCCTAAAGAGGAGGTGAGGAATGTTGGGGAGGGCAAAGGGGTGAGGCCAAGGAAGAACAAAGTGGTGAGGCCAAGGGAGAGCAAAGCAGTGAGGCTGAGGAAGAGAGGAATGATGTTGTGGGTGGGTAGTGCCATGGTGGAGCAGCAGTTATTTAACACAGAATGCAAGGGAGGCGATTGCAGCTTCAGGACACATGAGCGAGTGGACAAGTGAGGTGGGATTTTAAAAGGAGTGATGTGAAGCAGGCCACATGTGCAGAGACCCCAGATTGGAGTTCTGCACATGTAAACACAGGGCAACCATCTTGACTCAGTGTGTGATTATCGGCTTGTGCAGGTGGCAGCATGTATGGATGGAATTGTTATATGTTGCCATCACAGGTATTGTATAGATGAATTCCACAGTTGTTAACCCAAAACTGGATGTTCCCCCCCTCCCCCCCATTGTTCTTCTGATTGATCACATACTCAACCATTGCATACTAGGGTGTGACTATGCAGGCATTGAATGAGTTTGGCTATACTGTATATTATAATTATGATAAGACTGACATTGAGACTTACCACTTGGCTTGGTTAAGGTCACTTCTGTGTAGGGTGAGGATTATATAGCCACAGTATTTGATGTATAGACTAGAACCATATAGCCACAGTATTTGATGTATAGACTAGAACCATAGGTTATGTTCGGGAAATCCCTAACACCAATTTTAGAAAAAAATATTGCTATATATAAAATGGATATTGTCAGATATCTGGTATACATACGTAGGAATCTCTGTCTCTGTGTATTTTTCTGTCTATAGCCCTGTTGCATGCTCTCATAATATTTTATTTGTTTTCTCAGGTGGTGACACAGAGGCCTTTGTGCCAGAGGCGTACCTGAGAGAAGGAGGCTCAGCCTCCTCCTCACAACAGCAGCAGCAACAAGCTCCCCCTAATGCTCCCCCACCCCCAGGACCGCTATTACCATCGTATGTTCCACCCCCACAAGTCAAGACACAAGATGGTGAGTAGGCATTACTTTTTTTTTGTTTGAAAGTTGTGCTGTTCTCTCCACATAGACCTAATTAGGTGGTGAGAATTGTAGTTCTTTTAGGTGGGAAATGTATTATTGTGCTGTATTTATTCTGTAAGGCATCGGTAGTACTCTTCCATTACATGAACCAGTCTGGGGGGTGTCTATAGTGTGCACTGACAATTAAGTAAATATTAATGAAATATAATCCCTGGGTGAAAATGAGGACATAGTTGTCTTGTGCCAAAGGAGCAGGTGTTGTATCAATAGATTTTTTTTTTCTTTGTTGTCCTTAGAAAAACATTACTGTTTTGAAAGATGTGGAGACAGTTCAGTTTAACTGATTTGGAAAAACAACAATGTTTTGTGAGACATATAAGTTTGAGGTAGGTCAGTGGATATCTGTACATGGAAAAGAATTTTCTAAAGCTTGTCAGTCTGATAACTATGGTTTAATCTTTTGATTTTTCTCATTATACTTTTATTTATTTATTTTATGTAATTTATTTAATTTTTGTGAAAAGCAATAACAAGAAGATAATAGCTTAAAGTTATCTTATCATCGAACGAACCCAATCGTTAAGTGTTTGTAGCAAATGTGCTCAGCAAATATTTAATTATTATCATGTAAATAAGTAACTGGAAAAAATATGCTAATTTTGGGTGGCAGGATTGTATGACTCAAGATTTTGTGGTGAAATTTTTAATGGGAAGAACAATACCAGAGGAAAGATAAGTCCTATATTAGCTGAATACTTGTTGCTGGGGCTATGTAGGGGATTAACTTTCTTGAGTTTTGAAAACCCATGTGTGTGCGTGTGTGTGTGTGTATGTGTGTGTGTGTGTGTGTGTAATATTGAGCAAGCTTGCAAACCTCAGTATTGTACTTGATAGTGAATGATTTTTAAAAGTGAGCACTTGTGCATTCACTGTCTGCTTGCAGTCCCACTGCCTTCATATTTTTTTTTTTTTGTCATTTGCAGTATATGTATGTATGTGTGTGTGTGTGTATATATATATATATATATATATATATATATATATATATATATATATATATATATATGCATATAAATGCTCATGTAGTCATTGAGACTTCTGAGAGGTTTATTGCCTGCAGTGAAATTTTAAGAACTGCATATAGTTTCATGCAGAATGTAATCCTTTTTGTTTTGTTTTTTTATTTTTGGTGGGTGGGGGGCTTGCAAAAGAATTTTTTGAAAGAAAAATGATGTTATATTCATGCAGTCTGGAAGACTTTTTCCGTTTATGTATATATTGACAGCAGGACTAAGGACTTTTCCTTTGTTAATGGCTTTATTAATGGTTATTAATTCATTGCTTCTTTACCTTTGTTGGTTGCTTTTTGTGGTGTAGATGATGCACTTGCTGTAGAGCTTGATTGAATATATTTAACCACCAGTGTAGAATGTAGTTGCTCTCTGTTGTATTGCTTCATATAAATGTTTTAGTGACTGTCTTGTTAATACCACATGAATAGATAGTAGATGTTTTAAGAATTAGTATATTCTAAGAAAACCTTGAGTGCATGGTCCCACTCAATCCCATTGACCATGTTTGTAGAATGTTTGTGACATAACAGCTTGAAACAGTGAAACTGGACAGTAAAGTCCTTGTCATTATCAGTAGTTTGAGTGTCTTCTGCATCATGCCTTTTCATGGCTTCAGCAGGGATACTCTGCAAGTGCTATTCACTTTGTAATATTTGGGGGCTAATTGCTCTCCTGTTTTCTTAAAATGAGTGTCTAAAGTTAGCCTCTGGACTGTTCCAACAGGAGAAAAGGGATAGTCAAGGCCTAGCCATGGACTCACTGAAACCTGTTGTTTATGGCGCAAGCATTCTTCCAACAAGTGTTCATGCATTCCCTGTGGTTACATTAGTGGATGTGGTAGGGGCAGTAATCCCCTGCGAGTCCCCCTCTGTGGTGGTGGTGCGCTGATGCCGGTGTGTGTCTCTTCCCCAGGGCTCTGTCGGACCCCTCCGCACCCGGTAGGGGGACTCATCAGACGCTTTTTGGAAGAATGCTTGCAGCTCTCTGAGCCGGGACCCCTGCTGTCTTGCTATACTGGACTGGAGTCGACCCCGCACTTCCAGCTTCTGCGGTCTGTAGCTAAGGAATGGAGCTATTGCCGCAATGCTACCCAAAATTATACAAGCATGGGTGGCAGTAGCAAACGTCAAAGAGCTACATCTAGGCTCATTGAAACGTTTGAGAGTATTGATGCCCTACGTACTCAGTTGGCACATTACATGCACCAGATTATTCTGATGGAAATGGCCCATCCTGGGACAATAGTTAAAGTTTCCAAGGCTGAAATGCAGATACAGCAGCATCAACAACAGGCAAATCAGCCAGGACAAAATCAAGGTGATGGATTAGGTGGCGAAGCAGGCAGTAATAGTAATGGCGATCCACAAACCATGGATATAGCTGAGTTGGCGGGACTTACTCCCGAACAGGGCAGCTACTTCAATAAAGCCACCGATGTTATGAAGCAACTTCGGAAATTATATTTTGATCAGTCACGGCGACTAGCTGTGCGCATCAGCCAGCTAAAGAAAGGCCGGCAGCAATCTCAGGAACGCATGCAAAGGCAGCAAGCCATGCAGCAAAACTACCTCCAACAAACTTTGCAGCAGCTCCAGCAGCAGCAGCATCACCAACAACAGCAGCAACAACAGCAGCAGCATCAACAGCAACCTCAACATCACCAACAGCAACAAATGAGTACTCACCAGATGGGTACAGGTCACCAAGGTGATGCAGCTCAGCTGCTTCATGGACAGCTGTCGCTGCATCACCTTCACCAACCTTGGTCAGACTAGTGCTGGTGATAAGGAGCATCATATACAACTACTATTCTTTTATCCAGTTGAGCAGCTAATTGCACCCTCATTTTTGCTGCAAGATGTTAATGAGAGTAGTATAATGACAAAAAATGAACAGCTGGCTGAATCAAAAGCCATACATATGCTGGTATTGATTTCCCATATAGAGTAATGGACAAACATACTTTGAAAATCTTGGCAATGACAGTATGAGCCAGTGTTTCTTGTAAGGTTAGATTAGTAGATACTTCTTGTCATGGTCATTGCGTATTAGTGCACAAGGATTTTCCAGAATCTCAGCTAACACAGTCCTGGAAACCATCTATGCAGTGTACAGGAAAGCATATGACCATTGCAGCAAAAAGTAATTTTGTTACTTATCATAATTGCGTAGGTGTGTACATAATACTAAGTATTGATAGGTTTGGCAAGTGACCAACCTCTGCTGAGATAAAGATGCAGTGTTCCAGTTAGCCTCTTGAAAATGTGGTTATATTAAGTGTACATGTTTTTTACAGCACATAACTCAGGAAGTGACAGGGCATATGTTATGTATTCCAGTTCTCCTCACAGGACTTAGTTTAAGCTGTAAGGTTGAATGCTTCACAATCAAGAACGGGTCTCTTGCTACGTGAGCCACATTGAGGATCTTGTTTTTTATGTCTAAGTGGAACACTGTTTTCTTTATGATATGGGTGCCTCAGTTGTGAGGTATAATGCATTTCAGGTATTACTGGTAATCAAATTATTATACTTGATTGAAAGGGAAAGGATAATAATTGCATAAAGTTTGGACAAAGATTCTTATGGGATACGTCCTCTTTAACATGCAGTAGTTAAAAGTATGTTTGATTTTTTTAGTGACCGATATGCAAAGCTGCATCTTTCTTTTCCAAACCCCCCCCTCACCCCCCCCATATTCCCAGGGAGTCTCTTCCATTACAAACCGTGCAGTATGGAACAGTACCAGATATTGTAATAGCTGTATGTACATCTGTGTGATGCTCCTCGTCTTACATATGAATGATCACAAACTTTATACCTCAAGATTCTACCTGTAAACAAGCCAAGACTTAAAATCTATTTTATTTACTAGCATTATACCAGGTGCTCTAAGCCCAGTGTCTTTAGTGGTCTTATATTTAGAATTTGCTAGGCTTATGTGGGTGGAGGTTTTTGTTGACATTGCCAAATTTTACATATACCTTGCATGAAATATAAGTTTAGCATTTGCCTCAACAAGATGTGCCATGGGCAGCATTTATAACTGCTCCTGGGCTAGGCACAGTGGACTCAAGTTATACTGACCATAGGAAGGAGAAATACAGTAAATTTTAATAGTTGTGTGTAGTAGAAATGTGGTACTTGGTGTATGTTGTTATTTTATTTTGGCATGTATATAGTACACTTCCCAGAATAACAATGGGGCTCAGTTTTGAGCAATTATCAGGTAATTATGTTCAGGTCTATAGATGCTAAAGTTTCGGAGTGACACTCACACCAGGAGTAATGGAATGGAATTTGATACTACAAGGCCCTCTGTTAACATGCTTATTTTCTGTAATATTTCAGGAAGTATAGCAATTTTTATATAATATATATATATATATATATATATATATATATATATATATACCCGGTATATATGCATTGTTCCTATCCTGGTGTGGGTTATCCTCAAAGCTCATCAGTGTTGAGATGACAGATATAGCTATATTTATTAAGTTATATTAAGCTACACAATATTTTATGGTATTTAGATGGTTTATTTATCTTTTTTTTTTTCTTTTAATGTTTTATAATGTATTTTAATAATTCAGATTTGTATACTGTACTGTGTAGTACATACTTTGCATGTTGGAAAATTGATTACTAATACTTCTGCTTCAACTACGAAGCATTAAAGGGTAATCCTTGGTAGTGTTGGCCAAGTTAAGTTCATAACAGGAATTGCCTTAGAGGGCTGAGGGACAAATTGAGGTCCTTGCCCACCTTTCTAACACATGGGGATAGTGTTGTGCTATGCAATCAGGAGTCTCAATCAATCGAGAATCAGTATTGAAGAACTTAGAATATGGACAGGTTGTAGAAACACAGAACTCGTATGTGTTATCATGCAACTTCAGGTCAAATGCTACTGTTCAGCAGTATGTGATTTGAAGAAATTACATCTAAATTGTATATAAATATGCATATGCTTCTGGATAATATAATGCCTCCTTTTTAAAAGTATGGATGGGTTAAGAACAGTTATGTCATTATTGCAAAAAATTATACTGGTAACAAATGAACCCGTTGAATTTGGTGATGTATTTTTCATTTTATTCCATATTGTGGTGATTTTATGCAGTGTTGGACAGTCATTTCAAACTGAAGGGGTTGGATATAGCATTAATAAACCCCAACAATACAAGAGGCCCTTCCTAAGTTGAGTAAAATCATCTGGTATGAGCAAAAAACAAAAAAGGACTTTGGCAGAGTTCAAGGGATTAAGCATTTATGGTGTAAGGTCATTTAGGGCAGGGAGTATTGCAAATTAAGCAAATCACACACACACACGTGCACACACACACACACACACACACACACACACACACACACACACACACACACACACACACACACACAGGTGCTCTGAACCTGAAAGTCATATTCATCATCCAGGTCACCAACTTTATATCAGTATTTTAAATGCTTATATAGATACTGTACAAGTAATTTTTACAATTATGATTATACCTACCTAGTCCTTGGTGTATCTTAACTTTGGTTGGATTTTATACTTGGTCCCATCAAGATATGAAGACTAGGAAAGAAGGTTGGGATATGTTGGCTCTGAATGCATGATAACTGATGGCAACAAGATAAGCAATGCTTTTTATTGTCAGTACATATTGAATCCATTTTTATTCAAGTTAATTAGCAATCTTGTCATTGCAAGTAAGTGCTAATGAAGTCTCAAAGAGTAGCAATGCCATGACCAGTGAGGTTGAGGAAAGTTGTATGAAGCAAGGTTTGGATCAGGAGCCAGACACGTACTTGCTGAGTGTCCATCATATCCAATACCCATGATACATATCCAGGGCTTCACAGTAAACGGGTATTACATACAAGGTCACTATAACAGGGTCCAGCTGGCGTGCCTAGCGCTACCTGTGTTGTCTCTCATGCATTCCTACACTATAATTAGGCAGTCACTATGAGTTGTCTATCTTTTTGTTTTATTTTTTATTTCATTTTATTGGTTAGAGAACTTTCATGTAGTATGAATTACAATCACTCTGGTCTCTTGAACCAATTTCTTGGGTGCATCTACCTCATGTGGTTTCTTCTGGTGGCTTGTGTGACCCCTTCCATGATGTGTTAAGGTCCTCCACATAATCAAAGTCAGGGATTGAATTTAGAATGTCTGCTGATCAAATTCTGTGATATGTTCAATGTCTTCTCAGGATCACAGTAGATAATGGCAAACTTCCCGTGTTAATCCGGCTGAGGTTCTTCAGACACTAGTATCTAGAGTCAGCCAGCAGATCAGTGGCAGGTGTCATTGTCTGTCATGTAGCCATGAGAATCATTAGAATGAATATTATTGCAGAAGTAATCTATGGAGTTGTTGTCTTGGGTCTTATGAGGTCATGATGGGAGGTGTCTGTCAAACCAAATGTGAATATATCCTGCAGGTTTTTAACATTCAGGGTCAAGTATTGTTATATACAGCAACTTTTCTGTCAGGGGTTCTTGCAATATTCAGGTGAAAATACCATAGTTTTTGTAATTTTTGCCATGACATGTACAACTGGGCTACAACTTCATTGAAGGTGTTGTGGCTTGGGATGTTTTAACAAGTTCATTCTACCAGCAGTTTCAAACTGCCTTGGTGATATTGTACTTGATAATACATAGCCATGCAAAATGTTTTACTGTTTAGGAAATGTTGTGATGTTTCTTGATAAGAATATGCACTGACTGACTTTGATAAAGTAGCTTGCATGACCTCATAAGTCATAATTTTCTCACTGGAAGAAAAAGTGTCTTTTGAGATAGCGCATACTCTTTACTGTAAGTCACTCAGACTTTAAATTATGTTTAGAGTTTTGTATTTGGATTACGACAATTAGTGTCTAACTTATACTTCTGTTATCAGATACTAAGTCTTTATTATCCATGACACAAGTACGCTATGGGTTATTGGCAGAGAATTGTGGTAGTTGAAGATGAGAGTTAAAAGTTGAGAGTACCATGCATGATAAAGATTTACTTGAATTGTTCTCTGATGATCAGAAGTATATGTGTACTGTAATGCGATTTTGTATTTGATTTTACGTTGATTCTATATGAATAGTTTTTATTTTATTATCGGTGATATTGTATATTTTCCAAAGTGCAAAATTTTTAATAATTTCTCGTTGTAACAAAGGGTATATAATGGAGGAAGAAATGTGACTTTACAAAATTTTCAAGATATTTATAATGCCTAACTAGACTTAAAATCTTAACGCTTCAATAGTGAAAATGCATTAAAGAATTTCAGTACTGTACACTGTAGCTTAGTGTAATGTCACCGCACTTTGTTAGTCTCTTCTTGCTCCACTAATTACCCTCTAAAGTTTCCAGGTAAATCTATCTTAGTGTTTAATGATAAACAGTATATGGGTTTGCTGCGTACAAAACAAATAGCTCTGTCTATTTGATGTAATACGATTTTTAACAAGTCCCGTTATTATAGAGGATTAGGGTTCAGATAGCTTGAATATGTGGTTGTGCATCTGCTGGTAAGTACAGGTCAAGGTGAGTGAGTTCGGGGGCAGTAATATTGTTGGTTGAGAAGGCTCCCTAACACCTCTTCCAAACGAGCATATTTCCTCATATTACACAACCCCTTCAGTACAGTGATGTCTTTTAATAATGTTATTTTTGAAAGTACATAGGCAGTTCATTAAGTTTAGGAGAGGGCCCAAGTGGTGAAGGGATTAATGAACAGTGCATATGTACACTTGTTTGAAAAGTCTCCCTTAAACAGAAGAAAATATTCAGGAGGCAGCAGTAATACACTACCAAAGATGTCACTGGATTCAAGGGGCTCATATTTTCTTGGGTGTTATCCATGCCATGTATGTCAGTATTAGTCACAGATGTAGCATACAAAGCATAACAAGGTGTAGTGTGCAAAAATACATAATAAAGGAAGAGATAGTAGAAAGCCTCCTGAGTCAACTGGAATACGAACCCAGGATCGAGTGTGTTTGAGGTTTCAAGGCTGTAGAAAGACTTAGACTTACCAGCAGTTTCACATTAATTGTCCGTTGTCAGCCTCTAGTCCTCATCTTTCCATTTTAAACGTTTGTAATCCCCTGTATCTTCATATATGTACTGACATTTAATGCAAGGTTAGTAAGGTGTCAGGGCACTGATAAACTGACAAGTATTATTCAGATCTTGTTTACTCCTCAGTGTTATTTTATTCCAGAAAAGATACCGGTATATTCTTAGATTTAAGTGTGAAACACTGTTACAGCTTTAAATTTTATTTTCTCTTGAACTGTTTTGCTCAAAATACCTCAGTTTAATACAGGTTTGATACAGCTTTAAAAAAAACTTGAGGGTCGTAAAGGATCGTGGTATTGTTAAATTAAGTATTGTTTTATATAGCTTAGTTATGCATCTTTGTATGATGAGTGGCTTACTAACCTATGAAAATAATATCCCTCATTTTTAGTTTCAGGGTGTAGAGTAGAAAGCAGTTTTTGTGATTTAGTTAGTGCATCAGTGCCCTGGTAGCTTCATATGTTGGTGTTGTAGCTTTAGATTATAATGTCTAGCATACAGAACTATCAAGTGATTGCAGTGGACTCCATGGTGAGTTACACTGTGCCATGGCATTCTATTCAATGCATTTTATAGTCTCGCTAATGGAAACTAATATCTATTAATAAATGAACCTAACTTAGCTGTAATAATTTCATTGGAACCTTGAAGTAACTAAAATTTCAGCAGGATCTTTGTAGCCAAGGTTCAGACTTTTTGCCTGGTAATGAATTTTATTAATTTGACTTTGCAGATTTGGAAAGTGAAAATAAACAGAACATAATGTTGGTTACTGTAGTGGAATACAAGGTGACTATAAATTGTGTTCCAGATCATTACTTTGTTTTATATATCCATTCCTATGATTTCCTGTGCAGTAGGGTTGCAGATTTGTATTTCAATAGTGTCTCTTGCAGGCTTCTCTATACAGTAGAAATAACAGACCCTGTATAGAGGATATCGGATTTAACGGATGCCGTGAAGCCCACCGAACTTTCACCAGCTATAATGAACTCTGTCCATTAAATGAGGCACAGTGGGTTGCAGTACATGTGTTTCTTACTCTTTTTACTCCAACCTGGCCTGAAATTGCCCTCTCCCCATTGTGATTGTGGAGTTCTAATAACAGACTATAGTAACACTACTAGGCATGAAGAAATTCTATGACAAGGATGTGAAATTGGCTGCCAAAGGGTGAAATTATAGACCAAGTTAGTGTAAAATAGGTATTGTTTTTATTTTAAGTGCTAGAACATGATAATGTACCGGTACTTAGTTATTTCCAAATGTGTGCTTGAAATCCCACCTCTGGGGGGACCCACAGATATAACGGACTGTTGGCTTTAATGGGCCTGGCTTTCTTCCAATTAGTCTTTTATAATGAGGGTCTGCTGTAATTAAAAATTTGAGGAAAATCAACATGAACATCCTCTTGTTTATACATCAGTTGTCTTGTGCATATTATCTGAGTTGTACATCCAGGGTGAACAAATATGTTTTCAGGCCTCATCACTAAACCTCCCCAGAGCTCATTTTCAGCCCATCAGTTTGCTTTATTCTTGGTCTTGGTTCAAACCTCTGTCACATTGCACTACTTGAAGCCCTCCCCCAATACATTTTTCACTCCATCTTTCTATCTTGTTCTTGGTCTTATTTTTCCTCATTTTATTCACCAGCTGTGTCTGTGATTCCTGTTAAATCAGGCCACTTTAGTGCATTTGCTTCTGCTGTTTTCAAGGCCACTTTCTCTTGTTATGTATGCAATTGATTGTTTGCCCTATCTCTTCACTTTGGGGGGGGGGGGAGTTACTCACCTGGCCCTCTTAATCCATTACTCCAATGACGTGCTTTCTTTGTAATTCTTGTCACCACCAGATGAGTTTATTCAGATTAGGATAGGCACTGAACTGGAGCAAGCAAATATATATTGCCTCCATTAATTTCATCACCAGAGGTCTAACTTGAATAACATCATGTGGTAACAGGGATAAACAATAGATATGTCATCAGATTGAGGTTAATATTGTCTCATTCCTGGCATATATCTGTGATTGGGGTAAAAGCAGCCTTGGTTTTAATGCACCAAAAACTCAGTTCTTACATCTTTCAACCCAACAAAATCTTCCTTAAGAGCATCTTCTAGTTTTTAACAATATCCATCTCAATCCTGCATCATCTATATCCTCTTACTGGCTCCTTTAGACCTCTGTCTCTTTGCCACACTGTTGCATCTTTGTCTCTTTTCTATAGCCACTTCAGTGGCTGCTGCTTCTCTGAAATGTCTGTTTATGCTCTTCCACCACTACAGCAGTTGCTTAACGTCCATCTGGCAACAAACTCTCATCCATTTTCTGTGCAGCTTTCTAATGCAAATAACCGTTACTTTCAGTCCTTCATGTGTGCAACAGGTCAACTCTGGAGCTGTGTTCCCCTCTCAGTATTTCCTACCATCTGTAATCTCCTGTATTTCAATTGCAGTGTGTCCAGGCATCTTGAAATTAATGGATCTTGAATTTGACTCTGTGTTATCATGTTTTTGTTTTTTCTTGGAGGGAACAGTATTGCAGGCCCCTGGCCTTTGGTTCCTTGTTTCTTGCATTAAAAAATGAAGGGAGAGATGGGGGGGCAGCTAAAACAATAACATCATGAAATCCATTTATCTCCATAGTCATATTTCAAACCCACATCACTGTTTTCAGGGAACTTGTTATTTTTCCATCCTGCTGAACCCACCCTCAAACCCCAGTCATCATGCCAGCTTCGCCAGGCATATTTTTCATGTGCAGGCGTACCCTGGTTTAACAGTGTAATTGCTTAGGTAAAACCTCATCATTAGGCGGGGTATCATATATCGGGGTATGTTTAACGTGTAATGTGGAGCGCTTACCAGCCATGGGTTTTCCCCCAAACCATGCCCAAAACCCACCCAGATGAGCCCAAAAACAAGTTTAAAGCTAATCTAAATGGCCTGAACCTAAGCCTAACATGTGTAAATATCTCACTAAAACCAACGAGTAAAATCTGAAAATTGTCAAATATAAGTCTGGAAAAAATCAGGCTTAGTAAACTGTACCCCAGAATGACAATGTTCACCACGCCTGTGGTTGAAACAAATTAATCTAAACCTAAAAACCGTTTATAAATGAACCTAAACACAATTTTAGTGTAAAATATCATCAAAATGGGTAAAAAAGATAAAAACCCATCGTTAAACCGGGGTTTGGTCATCGTTAGGCAGGATATGGTGGTATTTCTACCCCCATCATTAAGCCAGAGAATCGTATCTAGGGGTATCCTATATCGAGGTATTACTGTATTTCACGTCCCTCCCATTGCAAACTAATCCCCTCCCAAGTACCCTTGTTGGAAGTGTGTAATTACACTGATGTATGGCAAGAGGCTCCTGACAGTCTGGTGTTTCACAAAGAATTGGTCTTGCTTGTACACACTGGGTTGTCTCCCCAAAGTGTGTGTGTGTGCGCGCGCATGCGTGCGTGTTTGTGTGTGTGTATGTGTGTGTTTACCTAGTTGTGATATACTGGAAATGAGCTACGCTCTTGGGGTCTCATCTCTGTTACTCGGTAAGTCAGATTTTGCTTGGAACTCTTCTAAGTTTTTAGACTGATCTCTTTGTCCAGGCTATTCCACAGGTCTGTGCATCTGTATGGAAAACTATATTTCTTGATATCTTTCAAGTAACATGGCTTTTTTTCAATTTCATTGTGTCTTCTTCTTACTTTCCCTTCATATACAAACAGATCTTCTCTGTCAAAGTTTTCTACTCCCATCCTGGCCCTAAACACTGCAATCATGACGCCCCTCTCTGTCCTAGTTTTTCCAGCCTTTCCCAGTACAACAGATCTTCTAGGCTAGGGACCATGATGGTTGCTGTTCTTTGTATTCTCTTGATCTTATTTATATCTTCCTTTTTATGTGGGAGCCACGCTACTGCCGCATATTCCAACGTGGGGCGGATCATGGCCACTATTAATTTTTTTCATCATCTCCTCTACCATATAATGAAATGCTACTCTTATGTAAGTCAAGAGATAATACGTCTCTGTCTTGTTAATGTGTTTTTCAAATGACAAATTATCCTGAACCAGCGTTCCCAAGGCCTTCTATTTTGCTTTTGTGATTGGTTCATTACCCATTAAATAATTCAGTGATGGTCTTTTGGTACTTTTACCCATTTCCAGTATTTTACAATTATTTTGCATTGAATTTCATTTCCCACGTCTGGCTCCAATCGTGAATCCTGTCTCCAGGTCCTCCTGCAGCATTTTACAGACTTCAGCTTCTACTCTCTCTATGATCTTTGCATCATCAGCAGACAGACTTGCATAGCTGTTCATTCCATCTACCATATCGTTTACGTAAATCAGGAACGTAGAACATCGAACCCTGTGGGACTCCACTAGTGACTTCCCTCCATCCAGACATCCTGTCTTTTATTACTGTCCTCATTTGCCTGTCTCTTAAGAAGTCTCACATCCACTTTAAGAAGTTCCCCTTCATTCCCCTTGTGTGTTCCAGTTTCCACATTAGTCACTTGTGGGGTACCTCGTCAGAGGCTTTCCCCAAATCTAAATACACACAATCTACCCAACCATCTCTCTCCTGTAGCATGTCTGTCGCCCTTGAGTAGAAGCTCAAAAAGTTGGAAACACATGACCTTCCACTTCTGAATCCATGCTGACTTTCTGCCAAAGTGTCCATCTCCTCCAGATATTTTATCCATCTGTCTTTCAGGACTCTCTCTCACAGTTTTGCTGCCATGCTGGTCAGGGACACTGGTCTGTAATTCAGGAGTACTGTGTTTCCTTGTTCCCTCTCTTATTAATTGGTGCCACATTAGCCCTCTTCCATTCCCAGAGCACTTTCCGTTATTCCAGAGAACACACAATTAAACTGTGACTCTTGTCCACCATATTTTGTTCTCTGCATTCCTTTAGTATCCAGTTGGAGATCCCATCTGGTCCTGGGCCCTTCCTCACATCTTGAGTTTCCAGCAATTTGTATACTTCTTGCACTTCAGCCTTTACATCTTGTAACACTACATTTTTAGTCACTCCTTCCTCCTCCTCCACAGAATCACTTTCTGTAGTGAAGACTGATTGGAGGCATTTGTTCATTACTTCAGCTTGCATAAAAGCATCTTTATAGACAATTCCTTCGACTTTGAGCTTATTGATTCTTTCCGTGTATATTAATTTGCCATTAACAAACCTGTAAAACAGTTTAGACTTTTCCTTACATTTGTCAGCTATACCTTTTTCAAAAATTTTCTTTCTCCCCATGTATTTTTGTGTATTCAATTCTAGTTCTTTTATATTCTTCCATTGTTCTATCATTACTTCTCTTTCTCCATATGTTCCATGCCATATCCCCTTTTTTTTTGCTACCATACACCTTTTGTTGAGCCTGTCATTCCTCCTGTTCTCTTTCCCACAAACTTTTGGCACATACTTTTCCACACCCGTATTATAGAAGTCTAGAAAGATATCTCACAACTTCTTATCTTTCTTGTTTCCCAGAAACCTCCCCAGTCTGCTTTTTTGAAAAATTTTCTCAATCCTGTAAAGTTATCTTTCCCAAAGTTGTATTTTCCATGCCTGTGTAGTTCATCTCTTGTCTTCCCAATTCCTTCTGTCGTTTGGAACTCTGTTACGACATGATCACTTTTTCTTATAGGACACAGATGTTTCAGAGTTTCAGTTGCATCAGGTTCTTGTCTTTTCATTGACCCACTGAGTCATTACATTGCCCATTGCTACATTTAATAGTATACTGCCCCACGAATCTTCACTACTTCCTGAATCCCACTTTTCCCAGTTTACCTCTTTACAATTGAAGTCCCCCATCAGGATTATTTTGTTGCATTTCTGAAACACCTTCTACAGTTATCTAACCATGTCCAACAACATCTTCTGATATTCTTCCTCATTACATGCCCTAGTCTTGTGGGGAACATAAGCAGCTGCATTGTCTCTCTTACTTTTCCCTGTGGCTTCTGTTACCATGTTTATCACTTCAGCCATAACTTCTCCCAGTTCCACACTACCCACATTTAGGCTGTTTTTCACTGCTGTCATCAGTCTTCCTGCTTTTTTCTTTTCTATCTCTTCTCTATATTTTGTATTTCCCATCTCCCATTTGGATTTCAATATTCTCTCTAAACTTGGTCTCTATGAAACATATAATGTCTGGCTCATTTACCCTCAAGAAATCATCTGTTTCTAGAGATTAGACCATCAGATTAGCATATGCCACTTTCAGTCTTTTAGCATTGTTTATTATTTTCTCTCTCTCTCTCTCTCTCTCTCTCTCTCTCTCTCTCTCCTTTGGTACCATTTCCTCAATTTCTGATCCATAACTCTCCAATAGAATTCTGTCTTCTCTTCCTCTGTTTTCATTTTTTTTTTCTCATTGCTTCCTTAACAAGTTCCTTTATTTTAGCTCTCTCTTCCTTAGTTGCATCTCTCCTTATCCAGATATTTTTTAATCCTTCCATTTTGTCTAATTTCCAAGTCTTGTTGATTATTTCATTTACTGTGACATTGAAATTTTACTTTGGGTGCCTGTGCCGCACTCTCCATATATTTTCCCAGCCTAGACACTTTTTCGATCTCCTCTTGGGCTTCGTCCTTTCCTTCCATAACTATTGACACTATTCCTTCGCCCTTCTCAGTTCTTCCCTTTCTCTTTCTGACCTCCATGACATCGGTTTTTCTTTCAAACCTGAGATGATAATGCATTTTTTCTTATCTGCTGCATCTCTGACAAGTAATTATTTTTTAGTACTGTAACTTCACCACTTTCTTTTCCACCTTTTCCTGGTTTTCCTTTTTCTGTTGTTCTGAAATCTTCTTAAGACTTATTATATCCTCCTGTTGAGCTTTTTCCCACTCCAAATGGTGTTCTTGGAGTTTCTTGATATTTTCCTTGTGCATCTTGGTTTTAGATTCATACTCGTCAAGTTTACATTTCATCTTGTCCCTTTCCTCCTCCAGCCGTCTATTTTCCCATGTAAGCTGCTTTATTTCACTTGCGGCTGTTTCATTACCCACTTTTAATTCAGACACCTTTCTTTCCTGGTCAGCACTGCATGAGCAGATGCTCTCTAACCTGTTTTTCAGTTCTTTTATCTCCCTCTCCTGTTCCAAGGTTCGTTCTTGTAATTTGTTAATTATTGCCCGTACCTGTTTTAATTCCTGGACATTCTTCTCAGCCATTTTCTCCATGTCTGTTACTCTTGTTTGGTTCAGTTTGATACTTCCTTTGCTTTGGTCATTAGTGGAGAATCCTGCGAACTCGTGTGCACGTGCACATATACAGTAAGACCTCACTGTAACGGACTAATTGGGGCCCAAACCACTCCGAAAAATGCGAAATTCCAATAAAAGCAGCATCCGGACTTCCCCCTAACTTGGACTTTTTCTGATATATCAGACATTAGTCCGGATAGCATGAATGGTTTTTAAACTGTTTTGCCTATCATTGCGGTACTGTTCTGTGTTATAACTTCACTACATTAATCAAATAGTATAATATATATATATATAATTGTACTGTACACTGACAAACGTGTCTTTTATTTGCCTTATTGTGGTGAACATAGCTAAAGTTTTCAGGCAGTCCGGACTGCTTCTGGCTTTATCAGACTTTTTCCGATATATAGGAATTTAGTCCTGTAGCTCCTTGATTCCGATAAAGCGAATTCCGGTCTATTGAAGTCCGTTATATTGAGGTTTTACTGTACTATGCAGGTAAAAGTCAGTTTTGTACCTGTAAATGTTTTAAATTATAGTAACCAAGCCTCAGGACTCAGGATAATATTGGATTGACTGAATTTTTATTTTACTGAAGAAAGAAGGAAACATTCCAAACTTACTGTAACTAAAAGTACCCATGAAATTGTCTGTCCCTTGCTACTGCTGGTGTATCACATCATATGTATATAATAGTCCCTTCCGAAGCCTCCCACTCACATTTTGCAATCAAAGTCATTGTCTGTCCCTTGCTACTGCTGCTGTATCACATCATATGTATATAATAGTCCCTTCTGAAGCCTCCCACTCACATTTTGCAGTCGAAGTCCTGCAGTTCATGTCCATCAACCCTGTTAGAAGCCACTGTCAGATACATAAGTACTGCATAATTCTTAGTTAGATAACTAACAGGAGAGGGTATATGATAACAGCCATTCTTTTGTAACTACTTTAGGGGTTCTTAAACTCGGTTCCCTTCTTAAACCAACATGTTGTTACCTACCAACCAGTCTGTAATTTCAACCCTGTTCCATCCTCTAGATTCCTGTTTTTAGTGTGGAATTTACTACTGTTGCTTTAGCTCTTAAGCTGATTTCAACACATGAGGAGACTTCTTTTATGGTTTTTTAGTGATTCTTAAGGTGCCCTTTTGGCCATTGTGTTTTAACCCCTGCCCCCCCAGGTACCTGGTGGGAAGCCTGTAACCCCCATGTGGGTATATTTTGGCCATAAATGAATTTCTGAAAATTGCTAATCCAGTCTTATGAAATAGTTGAGCATGCTACAAGTAGCAAACAAGTACATGTACTTATCATTTTACTGATGCGTGGTCGAGGAAGGAGGTCTGAGTGTGTGAGGAGCATGATGGTGGGGCCGGTAGAGGGGACGAGTGGCGGGAGGCCGCGAGGGTTGCCACTGAAGGAATTGTGAGCCACAGTTTCCCATGTGAAGGAAATACATAGGCCTAGTTGGCAACCTCAACTAGTCTGGGCTGTGCAGCTGTGCAAAAAGTAGCACAGTATGACAAAACTTTTATTTACATAAACCAATGTGCCCTACATACAATATATTTGAACTGCTGGGGGTGGGTTATTCAACTTATTCCCTGGCTCTTGCTATTCTTGAGTGGCTTTTCCTGATCCAGAGACGTGGTAAATTAGTCCAGTTTTGTTGGGTTCCTGCGTATGTTGATGTGGAGAGCAATGAGAGGGCAGATACGTAAGCTAAAGCTGCGTATTCTCAATAACCCCCTACCAGCTACAGTAGCTGCTTCCGATGCGACACATTCCTTGAAGTCTGCAATTTGTGCTTGTTGAATGAGACAGTGGGATGCTGTTGTTCATAATAAAGGATATTTTCCAGTGGGTAGTTGTGCCGAGGATTTTCTCCACCATTCCTGGGCGATTAGAGGTGGCCGTTGCCTGACATGGCATTGGGTTCCAGACGTGTGGTGGGACTCAGCCATATTGTGATGACTGCCTTTTTCTCACTGTTTGTCACTTGCTGGTTGAGTGTCTGAGTCTGGGAAACCTGCATCAGAAGTTTTTTCATAGGCATGGCAGGACGAACGTCTGTTCTCTGTGCTTGGATGGGCCTTCAGCTATGTGGCTGATATTTTTGGTTTTCTTAACCCTTAGATGCCAGGAATGTTTTGGGCATGGCTGCCCTCTCCTTGTGGGCATATTTCCCAAAATAACCTTTTTTCAGACCTTCATATTTGGGAAAGTATAACAGTCAGTGAAACAAGTTAAAGACCATATTACTGTACTCACCAACTCTTCTTCATGCAAATGAAGGCATCCCCAGATCAGCAGGTGGTCGCGTCAATGAGTAAAGACGTGAAGATGAGTAGCTTTGGCGCCTAAAGCAGGATGTATTCTTGCTTGTGCACGCACCCCTGACTTTAGCTTCGCTCTCAACGTGATAACTTCTCTACTGCTAGATAAACTAGACAGTGGTGTCCAACGTTTGCCTTATGGCACTATCATTGAGTCCTTTCCTAGTATCCTTGGAAAGAGGCTTGGCAGGGGTGGATGGTCTGCGTGAGGTGGGAACGGAATCGGAGGAGGAGATTTGAGAAAACATCGTTCTACACCTGGCAGAGTCACAGAGAAAACTAAGCATGAGTCTCTCGCTAACCTTTGGTGCCAAGATCAAATGGCAGCCAGTTCAAACTGTGGCGGGAATACATGTGCATCTTCTCCCATCACCTGCAGTCTCTGTCCACCCTTTTTGCGGCAGCTGTACCCGTCCCACAATGGGTTGAAGTTAAGGAAACGGGCTTCCCACGCTTATACAGTAGTTAATTGATATTTGGTTATTCATTTTGTTGTCTTTTTACATTTTATTTATTCACATAGGAGATGGCGATTTTGTTTTAGCACAGTATAATATTTTTATTTAATTTTTTTAGTACCATATAACCAAGTTGTTGTAGTGCCGGGATTTTTATCTAGTTCAACTCAATTAATTTTACCAGTCACATGAAGTAAACAACAAGCCAGTTGGTTTCCTGTACACAAGGAAATCATTTACCATGTTGGGTGGTAACCATATAACCAAACTATGGCGCCTGGTGGTTTAGTGGGTAATTAAGGCACAGCAGCCAGATTGAGCCTGTGTAGGTTTATAACCAACGGGTGGTTGGGGTTGATTGCTCATCTAATGCCACTCTGGGATGAGTGAGGCAGGTCACTCTCATCTTAAATGTCAGGATCAACTTTCCTAGCCTTGGGTTACTACACTCCTCTTGGGACAACACAGGATTAGATGATGATGACGCTGATAGCTTCTGCACTGCCTTCTGAGAGAATTTCAGCCGAACGGTGATACAGTTGCATCTTGCGTATCTGCATTTCAGTAGCATATCCTGTTCCCATGCAGCCGTAAGAAGTTCAAGTAGGCGATTTATTACGTTATGTCCTTTACTTCATGAGATATGTATTATTTCCCCCAGAAAGTACTCATTTTCCAGCACTTGCAAGGGTCACATGACACCTCTTCCTCACATTCTTCACCTTTCTGCAGTACTGGCACTTGATTCATTCAAAAGAAGTTGTCATGGCATCTTCATTACTGCTGTGTCCAACTCTCTTGTGTACATCCACTTTTCACATGCTGTACATTTCTCATCTGCTTAAGCTCTCTAAGATTTCTGCATGTGAATGATGATCATCATTATCACCACCTTTTATTCTTCATACAAAAAGAATTTGTAGGATTCAGAAATATGAGTAATGTATCTTAGAAAACTGTAGTACTGTACCTTAAGATTTTGCAGACAAAATTAGCTCAGCAATATACTAACTTTACATACCACTGTCAGTTAGTCATATTTTTTCTTTGTGAAAGGTAAGTTGCTGTATATTATTTTTTTTATTTTTTATTTTTTTCAAGCTTGTGTCAACATTGATTATATCCAAATGATTTAAATTTCAGTATTGATGTAGTTTTCGCATTTTGTGAATAATAATAATTTCTGTAGCATCTGGCCCCATGGAGCTGTTGGACATCTTTTCTGTTATAGTCATACTTTATCAGTTTTATTCAGCTTAAGGTAGACTTTTGAGTCTGGCAGGGTTAGTTTTAGGATTAATGAACCCCATCAGTACAAGAAACTTTTCTTAAATTGATAAAAATTGCATGGTATCAGGAATAATTAACAGCAAAGGACCACCTATATTTAAGGGATTAATTAGGGTTGACTTTCTAAGCTGTTATGAACTGTATAACTAGTGGAATGAAACAAAATACTTTTGAGGCATGAATGGTTAGCAAATGCATATGTAATGCCCACTGTACTGAATATGCTGTTCATGGTTACTCTTTCCAGTTCATGTTGTAATTTCTTCATATCCTGAGCTAAAGTGAGGATGGGATTGATGGTTTAGTTTTGGTTGATTAATATACTGTACCAACTCACCTCACCCTTACATCAGAACGTAGGTCAGGAAAATTATTTTCTTTATAAAGGTTTGGGTACCCAAAGGCCAGGGGTTAGTGGTAGGTGGTGGCAGCCATCATCCACTCACTCGATGTAGTGCTGCCTATTTCTGCTTCACCTTTATCGTTCTTTTTCTTTGTCTCTGCTCCTCTCTTCCTATTTCGCACGTCTTTCATGCTATTTTATTGCTCTTCTTCCCTTTTTAGATAGCTTTACATTGAATGAGAAGCCAAATGGTTTCCTGTAAGCCGGGAAACCATTTGCATGTTCCCTACATGTCAACAAGTGGGTTGGCGAAGGGTTAATGCTGCTCCCTATAAAACAGCTAACTGAAAGTCAAATGGCCACCCCATAGTGGATTATGGTGTCTGGCTGTAGATAGATAGAAGAATTTCCCATACCTTGTACATGAACAATATCTAGCAAATATCTGACCCAGGGTATTAAATAGAAAGGCTGTAATGCGCTTAGCATGAAACACGTGTAGCAAATCTACTGGTGTTGAATGGAAGATTATGTGATAATATCAATACTGAGTTGGTGGTGTAGATTGTATAATACTGTAGAATATTATTGTAATAATTTTCCATCAATGATTATGATGGAAGAGATCTAGAATAGGAGTAGTAAAGCATAGAAGTAGGAGAACCACCAGTAGAATGGCCTATGAAATGGACACACATTTTTACCCATCATTCAAGCCTTTGAAATTATTACCAGTGCTTTAAAGGCAAGTCAGCCACACAGTTTTATGTTATTATTATGATGATGATGATGATTATTATTATTATATTTATATTTATTTTTTTTATTAGTTAATGAATGCCATTTTGTTTTACCCGACAAGTTAAATATGGGGTGCCACCATATGTATGCATTTATCATCCATCCTTTTATATCCTCTTCCAGTTTTTCGTTCTTCAGTTTCCATTAATCAGTTTTCTTACCTATCTCTAGTCATCATAACTTGAAGATCCACATCTCCCACCCTGAGACTCTCATACAAATACTGTTACCTTTTTCACCTTACAGTACTTATCCAGTATACTGTATATTATGACAGTACCATCAAAAGTGAAGTCAGTGAATGTACAGCGAGGTTGGATGGTGAGGAATTGGAAAATGTGAGTACGTTTAAGTACTTGGGTAGTGTGATGAGTAAGGATGGAGGTTTGGAGGGTGAAGTGCTTGAAAGGGTATAGCAGGGAAGAAAGGTTGCTGGTTTTTTGAAAGCAGTGATAAGAAACAGGGAAGTGAGCATGGAAGTGAAAAAGTTACTACATGACAGTATTGTGATACCAACTCTAACGTATGGAAGTGAAGCTTGGACGTTGTTGGAAGGACACAAGTCAAGAGTGAGAGCAATGGAAATGATTTATTTAAGTGGAGCCTGTGGAGTCACATGGAGAGACAGGCTGACGAATGAGGATATAAAGAAGCGTTGTGGTGTGGATGTGGATGTGATAGGAAGCGTTATGAGGAACACACAGGTGGTTTGGCCATGTGGAGAGAATGGAGGGTGAAAGACTGACGAAGAGAGTGTATGTGAGTGAGGTGGAGGGGGGAGGAGGGAGGGGGAGGCCGGGGATGAGATGGAGGGATGGGGTGGAGAGGTTTATGAGAGAGGGGTGTGAGTTGGGAGCAGGGCAGTGAAATGGCGGGGGACATGGCGACTTGGAGGAGATTTGTTTGTGACCATCCCAAACGGGATTGAGGCGTCTGGCAATAGATAGATAGATAGATTCTTCCATTATTGTAGTAACAAATCATTTATGTGCTGTATTTCATATCCTATCCAACTTAATCCACATGCGCCTGTCCTCTGCTGTCTCTCTTGTGACTCAGACTGAAGCCATACCTGTCACCCATCCATTTGTTAATGTGGACGCACCATTATGCAGTCCTCTCATAACCTCTGTAGTTAGTCCTTATATTTTTAGTCAAGATCTCAGTAACACCAGTTACTAATATGTCTTGAGACATTCTGCTCCTTGTTTTCTTATTTAGCTGAGTTGTCACTGAGGTACTTAAATATTTCACTATTTCCACTCACCAGCAAATAACACTCCTAGTCACCCTGTTTCTCAGTTATCACTGTATTTTGTCTACTATACATTTACTTTAACACCTCACCCTGTATGTCCGCCCTCTAAACTGAGTAAGTGTTCAGAGATCTGTTCATTGTAACCAAGTAGCATAGCATCATCATCATAAAAAATCATATCTGAGATATTCCATTCCTCACCATTTATCTGCAGCTTCACCCTTGTTTTGTCAGCATTTAACACCCATATCTCCAACTAACGGTAACCATTTGTTCATACCTTCATCTACCTTTACACATTTTATGTTATTTGAAATGTTGTATGCTGATGATGCAGTACTGCTTGCAAGTACCAGACAAGAGCTTGGTAGGCCAGTGCAGAGTTTTGCTGATGTCTGTGAGAGTCGTGCCTTGAGAGCAAATGTAGAAAAGAGTAAAGTGATGGTTATTGAGAGAGAATGTGACTCCCACTGCCAGTGAAGGGAGAGAGACTGGATTGGTGAGAGAGTTCAAATACCTGGGTACAGTGATAGAAAAGAGAGGAATATGTGCAAAAGAAGTTGAAAGTAGAGTGACACAAGGAAGAGAAGTAGCTGGTGCAATGAAGGCCTTGATAAGAAACAGAGGCTTGAGTGTTGCAACTGAACGAGGCTTACGTGAAGGAGTGTTAGTGTCAGATTTAACATATGGATGTGAGACTCTGGTGTGGCATGAAACTGAAAAGTAAGAGTAGTGGAGATGGGACTTCTGAGGAATGTATGTGGAGTACAGAGAGTGGATAGGATACAAAATAATGTGATTCGTGAATGATATGGAGTGAGGAAGTTGGTGGACAACAGAATTGAAGAGAGTGTACTGAGATGGTATGGTCATGTGGAGAGAACGGATAACAATAGAGTGGTGAAAAAGGTATATCTTAGCGACTTTGAAGGAGGGAGGAGGCAAGGTAAGCCAAGGAGAAGGTGGAGAGATAAGGTGGATGAGTTTGTGAGGAAGAGAGGTTTGGAAGTCGGTGAGGCTAGGGAACTGACAGGAGATAGAGCTGGCTGGATGATTGTTGTGAGGAGAAGTGCATGATCAGGGACTTGGCACCCCTTTTTAATGTGGCAGCATTCGGATTGACTCAATTGGATATGTTTATGTGAAGCTACAGAACGTGGTGAATATTTTTGGCATATCCGATAGAGCCAGGATTCCGGGAGCTTGAATGATGAGTGAATGGAAGTTGGCCCAATGGTTTAGGCAAATTTGGGCAGTCTGGACATTGCTACTCCTCACCCTGCCTTAGGGTGGGAAAGATCTGGATGATGATGATGATGAAATGTATAGCATTCATAAGTATATCACCCACACACATATATAAATGATACCTTTAGTAGTCTCTGCTGTTCAGCTTGTAATATGCTTTCACAGATTCCTTAAATAGTCAAGTCCTTCTGTCATATATTTCCCACAAGAAGCCTTACTTCAAATTTTTTATCCACATCCTCAATCCTCAAGCAATTTTCTGCTCCCCCCCCCCCATATATATATATATATATATATATATATGTATATATAATTAAATCCAGACCCAGTATATCAGTTCTTATACTATTCCTATGTCACCAAACATTCTTATTTTTGTCCTGTAGCATTGAGCATACTTATTCCATGATAATTTTTACGCTTGATTTGGTTGTCAGTATCATTGTATGAAGGTTGTCATAGCTTTTTCCCTTTCATCCGTGCAACTCCACACTTGCTGGTAATTTGTCAAATTTCTCATGGACTTTTCCATCCTCTCTAAACATTTTATTGTTATTACTATTATTATTGTTATTATTATTATTATTATTATTATTATTATTATTATTATCTCTGCCAAGGAGGCTATGTTTTCACCCTTGTCCTTTTGTTTGTTGGTTGGTTAGTTGGTTTGTGAGCAAGATTACACAAAAACTACTGGACGGATTTCCATGAAACTTGGTAGGAGAATGGGCCTTGGGCGAGAATACATTCCACTAAATTTTGGTGCGGATTCGGATAAAGATGTGGATCCGTGATTTTTTTTTTTTTTTTTTACATTGCGAGATAGGGCGTTGGCGGAGGTATGTGCTCTATTGGGTGCCATTCTAGTTATTCATTTCCCCCCCCCCATCTGATGGAGCCAGGATTCCATGGGCTTGAATGACGAGTGAATGGAAGTGTGGCCTAATGAATGGGCAAACTTAGGCTGTCTGGACATTGCTACTCCTCACGCTACCCAGGGTGGAAAAGGAGGTCCAGATGACGATGATGAATGATTATATTTATTTTTTTTTTTTGGCATGTATAGTAGCCATTAACAGTTGCTACCCTCCAGTTTATAGCCATTGCACAGCTTTCTTAACTTCTGTCATTGGAACATTCTTGGGCACCACACTCCTATTTTGTGCACCACCAAATCCAGTCATGTTTACTGCAGCTGCACTAATTCATATTCATCAGTGTTACAAAATGGTCATTCCATGTGCTGTTGTAGCCCCTGTGTTTTCCCGCTTCTTACAATTTTTCAGTATTTCTCTAATTTTTTATCAAAGTTTCTTACATTCAGAGGAAATTACAGACTCGCTGAAAGTTATTAGAAATAGGGATGCGTGGAGTATTGTGATCCATACCTTAATGTATAGTAATGAATCCTGGGCTCTGTTGGAATGACACAAGTCAGGAGAGAGAGAGAAGGGGAAATAAGTTATCTGAGAGGAGCATGTGGAATTACTTGGAATGACAAAAGGCTAATGAGGAAGTAATGGGTTTTGTGTTAATGTGGATGTACTAGAAAGCATTAGAAGTACCATGAGATGATTTGGCTGTCTGAAGGGAATGATGAATGAGAGATTGACCAGGAAAATGTAAATGAGTGAAATGGACAGGGGGAGAAGGATGCAGGGATGCCAAGGATGAGGTGGAGGACTGAGGCAGAGATGTATATGAGTAAGAGGGTTGTGAATTGGATGGAGGGCAGCTTGATGGCAGGGGAGAGTTTGATATGAAAGCAATTCATTTGTGACCCCTTCCGGGATTCAGGCATCTGATGATAAACTAGTAGATATCAGTAATTTTTTTTCCAAACTAATCATTGACCTTTCTCGTACTTATCTCACACACTTCCTCATTTGAACCCCTTCCATGCATTCCATTAACCATTTCCTTTTTACTCTCATGTTTAACCTCTTCATCCTACCCAGCTGCTCTTGTGTTACTTGTCAGGACCCATGCAGCCAGTAGTATAGCTACTCCCCCCCCCCCCCACCCTGGTTTCCCCTATTGAGTCAGCTGGACAAGCAGAGAGCCTAGTCACTTTTGCCTCCACAAAAAAATTTGGAATTCAGTGCACAGCCGGTGCTGCCCACAGCCAGTGTCTGCAGAGTACTAGATACAGTAAAACCTTACTATAACGGACTAATTGGGGCCCAGGCCATTCCGAAAAAAGCTATCTATCTGTCTATCTATAGCCTGACGCCCTAATCCCGCAAAGAGTGGCCACAGACAAAACGCCTCCATGTCGCTGTCACCCACCATTTGACTACCCTCCCCCCACCTCACCCCCCCTCCCTCATATACCTCTCAACTCCATCCCTCCACCTCATCCTCGGTCTACCCCTCCCTCCACCTCACCTACATACACCCTCTTAGTCAGTCTTTCATTCTCCATTCTTTCCACATATCCAAACCACCTCAGTGTATTTCTCCTAATCTTTTTCAGCCACATTCACATTCACCCCACAACGTTCCTTCACTTCTTCATTCGTCAACCTGTCCCTCCATGTCACTCCACGTGCTCCTCTCAAGTAACTCATTTCCACTGCTCTCACTCTTGACTTGTTCCCCTCTTGCAGGGTCCACGCCTCACTTCCATACGTCAGGGTAGAGATCACAATGCTATCATGCAGGGACTTCTTAACTTCCATACTCACCTTCCTATTTCTTATCACTGCTTTCAGTGAACCAACAACCTTCCTTCCCTGCTGTACCCTTTCACGTGCTTCATCCCCCAAA
This sequence comes from Coenobita brevimanus, assembly GCF_032717465.1. Lineage (NCBI taxonomy): Eukaryota > Metazoa > Arthropoda > Malacostraca > Decapoda > Coenobitidae > Coenobita > Coenobita brevimanus. The sequence continues at coordinate 46,608,337 of NC_136961.1, forward strand.
GTTCCATCCTTACTCATCACACTACCCAAGTACTTGAATGCACTCACACTCTCCATATCCTCACCATCCAACCTCACTGTACATTCTGTGACTTCATTCCTCTCAAACACCATAACTTTACTTTTGTTTATATTAACTTTCAGATTCCTCATCCTACATACTGTCTCAAATTCATTCACCAAACCTTGCAACTCCCATTCATCTTCACTCAACAATACTGTATCATCAGCAAACAGCAACACCGGAATCTTCCAAATCTCACCCTCATTCATTAGAGCCACCCCCACATCCACTGCCCTACCCTGCACCTCCTTTACAACCCCACCCCTGTATATATTAAACTGCCATGGAGACATCACACAACCCTGTTTCAGTCCCACATTGAGATCAAAGAACTCACTCAGCTCACCATCCACTCGCACCGTAGCCCTAGCTCCTTCGTACATACTCTTCACAGCATTCAACAATTTCTCATCCACTCCATATATTCTTAATACCTTCCACATACCTTACCTATCTGTTCTGTCATAAGCTTTCTCCAAGTCCATGAAGGCAGCATACACTTTCTTTCCCTTCTCTAGATACTTCTCCACTAAACATCTTAGAACAAATATCAGATCTACACACCTTTTCCCTTCCTAAATCCCCCTTGTTCTTCTCCAACTAGCTCCTCTGTCATATACCTAACCCTGCCAATGAGTATTCTACCATATGCTTTACCAGTCACGCTAAGAAGGCAAATACCCCTATGGTTACCTCATACTTCTCTCTCCCCTTTTCCATTATATAAAGGAACAATTATACCTGATTTCCTGTCCTCTGGAACCCTTCCCTCTTCCCAAGCCAATCTACACAACTTCCATATCCACTACACAACAATCTCACCCCCATACCTCAGCATTTCACCACACACTCCATCAATTCCTGGGGACTTTCCCACCTTGATCTTCTTCATTGCTTCCACTACATCCGTCCTACTGATCTCTTCCTCCCTCCTCTCATCTCTTCTTCTCCCAGCCATTCCCCAACCACTTATACTCGCACTGCTGTCACTCTCTTCATTCAACAAATCCTCAAAGTGCTCCTTCCATCTCCTCAATTTCTCTTTTTTTCTCCACCAACAATCTATTATTCCTATCTTTCACTCCCCTACTATTTCCCCTTTCACACTGCCTTACTTTCTTTACCTCCTTCCAAAACAATTTCTTACTCTCCCGCCATTTCACACTCAGATTCCTCCCAAACTCTTCATCCAATAAAAGTGACATCTGGAGTTCCCCGTTAGCCCGAACTTTTTTTTCAATATATCAGTCATTAGTCCGGAACTCACCAATGGTTTTTCACTACCATTGTAGTTCTGTACTGTATTGTACATTCACTACAAGAATCAGTTGGTGTAATATATAATAATACTGTACTGTATTCTGATAAACGTATCTTTTATTTACCTTATTGTGGTGAACATAGCTGAAGTGGTCAGGCAGTGCGGACCACTTCTAGCTGTCGGACTCTTTCCGATATACTGTATAAGAATCTAGTCCAGTTGGCTCCTCAAGTCTGATAAAAGCAAAATCCAGTATATTGTAGTTTGTTATATTGAGGTTTTACTTAGTACTTACGAGTATTGGAAACTTGGACATTTAGTACTCTATCTAGTGCATAATGATCATTTTGAGTGCGCAATATATACAGTGATCCATTCGTTGTAGCACACTTGATTATTGTGCGTTTCATCATCATTGCAAGTTGAAAATCTGCACTCCTTCCATTATTGTGCATTTTCGACTGAAAAACATTGTTATTGCCCACCTGAGCAGGTTTCTTCAGAAAATAGTGGTGTAGTGTCTGTGTCTGATGATTTTGAGGGATTCAGAGATGAGACACTGCTCAAGGAGTTAATCCTAAGTGGTTGAGACCGCTAACTCTCTACCCTTTATTCTAAGAAACCCTTACCTCAGGCCCATCTCAGGTCTGTCTGTGGTACGTTTTTATACGTTACTGTGATCTTTTTATCACTTTGTTAACTTAATCATGTCATATGTGTTTCTAATATAGTACATACCATAATAGTTTGTATGTATTTAGTAGGTCTAAAGTGTTATAAAAGGGAAAATTTGGGCTTGTAGCCTACTTGGGTTGCTGGATACCGGTCTGGATAAATTCCATAGGTTCTGTGCTTTCATCATCATACAGTTTCGTTATCGTGTACCGTTCTCAGCACCAGTTATGTTCAATAACCAAGGGATCACTGTTCAGTATGTGATATATTCTTTACATTAACACACACACACACTCTCTCTCTCTCTCTCTCTCTCTCTTTCTCTCTCTCTAATGTACAGTGATCCTATGGTTGCAGCAGTTTTTGTTATCACTGCAAGGTGAAAGTCAGCACTCCTGCCTTTATAACATTTTTTGACTAAAAAACATTGTTATCGCGCACCTGAGCTTGGCCGAGCCCAACACTCGCAAACATTGGTCCGGTGCATCAGCCCTTGACATCATCATGTGAGTGAGCTGTTTTCAGTAGTCAAGTCCTTTTAGCTATGAATACTCACTTTTCATTGTCCCACACCATCACAGCTGGGATAAAAAGTGAGATTCATGAAGCATTTCCCACACCCCAGAGTCATAAATGGCAATATATGTACAGTATATATATACACTCAACCCCCTGCTATCGCGCGTTCATCTATCGCGTTTACCTGCTATCGCGCACACATCAAATGCACAACCATACATGCCATCATGCATCCCAAGACCGCTATCACGCATGGAGTTTGAAAACAGGCTAACCGAAACTTATTCACTCGGCACTTCATACAAGGTTTGCCGAGGATATGATGGTTAATCGGAACGGTATCGTGGTAAAATTGCCGACAATACCACGGGCATTTGGAATGCACCTGAACGGATTCCTGCTGAGGATACGACGGGCAAAACAGTGTGAACAAAACCCATTCGACTCGAAAGAATATATCGTACTACAGCATTGAAATTTAGCCTAACACTGAATACTTATTAATACTGTATTTTAGAATAAATATCAATCATTTTGAAACCCATATAAAGAGATATTATTTCCTATGCCGAGAAAACTGAGATGTCGATAAAGTAATCGCGTGTTTACAACTGAGACGGGGCTCTGGCAACGGTACGAGGAACGTGTGTGGTAGCGTGCAAGGTAAATTTTTAGAAGTAACCAACGTTTTCTTTTATTATTATTTTTATGGTTTCCAATGCAAAATACTGTGCTTTAATTAGTTTTGACCCTCATTTTGGGGGGCAAATCCCCCTTTTTGAATTTTGAGTAAGATTTCCAAAAGTGGGTTTATCCCCCAAAATCAAGATCAAGATTAATTAAAAACACACTATTTTGCATTAAACGAACCCAGACTAACAACCTAACCTAACCTAGGCCTAATCTAGGGCCTGACATAGACCGAGTGCACACGCCCGCACCAGCCAATATGGTGCAACATTCATCTGCTACTGAGCGACAGCCTAACCTAAGCCACTATATGACTACCCCAACAAAATTTGCTCCCCCCAACTCAAACTAGGCTTAAAAGGTAAGTCTTAATTAGAATAGTTCAGGGACGTAATATAATGAAAATTGGTAATGTTGGTTACTTCTAAAGTTATACTGCGTGCAAGTTTTGCTCCACTTAAATCTTCCTCGGCCATTCCTGATGTGATGTACCGTGTGATACCCTCTTTAGCTGTGGACACTAAGAAATCATGGAGACAGCCAAAGAGACCTGGCGACAAGTAAGCCACTGCTAAGCCTCGGAACCCATCAAACCACCAAGCCTTAATCCATATAAAAGTTTGATGGCCTTTTGTGTTGTTTATTTATTCATTATACTGTTATTATAAGTATAATAATGCTTTATTTCATGTTGGAGGAGAGATTGGCAGGAAATTGCAGACATAAAGTGGTTAAAAGTTAGAAAAATGGGCCACTGAAAAACCAATTAGAAATTTTCCCATTGATTCTTCAGTTCAGCTATCGCGTATTCAGCTATCATTGGCGTTTGCTGTGACCAGTTAGGCGCGATAACAGGAGGTTGAGTGTACAGTAATCCCTCCAATATCTGATGTAATAGAGCCAAAGGCATGTCTGAATAGTGATCCTGTCCGGATATGGGGCCCCAGCCTCCTGAACTTGTACTTATGGACCCTAACTCAGAAAAACACCTATACAACTCCCTCTGGACATGCATAGCACCTATTTAAGACCCAAATCACACCAATAAGGGACATAAAAGTCCAAAAGTAAATGCAAAAGAACCATAAAATGAGGTTTTAGAGGTAGGTTTATACCATATTAAACATTCTGGGTACTTACAACAAGTCCCTGGCTCCTGGACTGGTAGTTATGGACCCTAACCTAGCCTAACTCAGTAAAACACCTCCCTACTGCACATGCATAGCACCAAAGACACTATTCACACCAATAAGGGACATAAAAGAGTGAAATGAGGTGTTAGAGGTAAGTATGGAAAATACAGTACAGTACAGTATAAAACATTCTGGGTACTTACAGCAAGTCCCTGGCCATCTCGATGAATAACCCGCCTCCTCTCAGACTCTGACAGTAAGAAGGAGTTCCTGAAGCACTTGCAGTACACTGTTCATGAAGTCTTGCACAGAACTTAGTCATTTGCACTCAGAATTCCATTCTCTTTACACTGTGCACTCTTGTCTTACTCGCGCTCCATTGTACCTTAATGAAATAAGTGTTGCACTCTGCACTTTAAGTCTTTCCACTCATAAAACCATTTTCTAAACAAAACACACTCTAGTTAATTAATGTTACATTGACAGTCCATTAAATCTTTGTCTTTTCACTCAGAACTCAAATTCCTTAACACTACGCGCTGTTTTTTTTTCACTGCACAACACTGTAAATTCCCATGTGGTCTAGTGGAGAAGTTCTTGGCGTCTAATCACTGTCAGAGTCTGAGAGTAGCACATGCAGGTGACCTAGGGGTGCGTTGCTGGGTCGTGGTGATGGCGTACCCACTGCAGACGACTCTGAAGAGAGGCGCAAACTCATATCAAGTGGTGACTCCATCGTGCCTGATGTGCTGGGCTGTAGCTCGGAGCATGAGGGCCTGTCTTGGGGAGGCAATGGAGTGGAGCCAGGGCTGGGCACAGCGGGGGTCACGGGCCTGAAAAAGCTGTCGGTGGTTGATTGACGCAAGGAACAACGATTTTGACGATTAATGATGCACTGCCTGAAAGCGCGCACTTCCTCCAGAAGTCCCAGGGGCCCGATCTCCCTGTCGCAGTCTGGGTGCTTCAGGTAGTTCAGAACAAACTTTAGGTGTTCCCGGAGTGCACTCAGCTTGGGGATGGCTGTAGTAGTGTCACGCTGAGAGGAGTCCGCATCATCGTCGCCGTCCTCGTCGGAATCTTCAAGCTGGGTACTGACACCAGCAACTGAAGATGCAATCTCATTATCAGACATGGTCTGATACCCAGGATTGCCCTCGTCGTCATCCAAACACTCACGCACTTCGTCCACATCAACATCATCCCCATGCGCATGTAGACGTGCAGGGAAGTCATCCACGTCAAAACCTAGGAAATCATGCTCAACATCCGTTCCGAGAAGCAGACGAGACCAACCATTTTCTGGAGTCTTGACAGGGACTTGCTTCCATGCACTGGCCCAGTTGTAGATGGCAGACGATGTTTTAGCGGCGAATGTTTTCCACAGTCTGCTGGCCTTGCGTGTCCCATCCCTCCCTGCGCTCATCCTCGTCCTCGTCCTCAAGAACAACCATCACCTCGTCCAGGAACTTCCGTCGGTACAGCCTCTTCGTTGCCACGATCACTCGGTCCATTGGTTGGATGAGAGCAGTAGTATTAGGTGGCAGTAACATACACCTAATGCGCCCATTCTCAGCCACCAACTCCTTGTTGCACAGGTGGGCAGGTGCATTGTTGAGAAGGAGGAGGGCCTTTACCTGGTCGCATGGGATTCCCAGTTTCTTGGTCTGGTAATGGATGACCTCCTTGACGAAATGACGGTGGAACCAGTCTTTGAAGATCTGGGCTGTGAACCATGCCTTCAAGGAATGGTACCAGACGACAGGAAGGACATCCATCACCCCACGAAGACACTGAGGCTGCTTTACACGGCCAACAATAACGGGCATGAGCCGGTGCATGCCGTTAGCATTGGCACAACACAAAGCAGATATCCGTTGCATGCAGAGCTTGCAGCCAGGTACGTGCTTCTCCGTCTCCTCGGCTAGAGTGTTCGTAGGCAAAGAGCGATTGAATAAGCCAGTTTCGTCAGCGTTGTAGACTTGACCGAGAGTTAGGCCCTCCCTGTCGATCAAGCCCTTCACCTTGTGCCGAAACTTGTTTACTCCATCCTCGTTGGCGTCCAAAGCTTCGCCATGAGACTTATGGTTGGTAAGGCCATGTCGTAACTTGAACGCGAAGAGGCAGCCTTCGGATGCCTTGAAGTCTAGGGCGTCGTGAAGCCTTGTGAAACTTCTCAGCAGCAGCCTTCAGCTCCGTGCCACGCACTTTCACACCAGCAGCACGTCGCAGTCGATACCAAATCAACTTTGAGCGGTCGACTTCTGCATACTTGGGGGTATAGTAAACTTGCCCCGAACACGTTCTCACCGGATGCGCACGCAGTTATACGCAGTTATTGCTGGGATACGTATAAGACAACGTAAGACTAAAGAACCATTACGAAAACTATAAATTTACGCAAGAGAGGCAGCCTTTGAAAGGCCGAATCCTCGAACATCAGCGCAGTACCACACACGTTTTGTTTTGATCTTGTGATTGTGTCCTGCTTTTCCACAGTACTATTTATGTAAGTTAAATATTTACATTACTGTTCTGGTAAGTTTGTATACAAGTTAAAGTACTATTAAATAACATTAAAGCAAGAAATAAAGTCTTATAACCAGTTTACCTGATTGAAGATTTGCTGCACTGATTTTCCATGATACTTTATTTGTAAGTTAAATATTTACTGTTCTGGTATGTAAGTTAAAGCACTTGAATAAAGTCAAAGCATTAAATAAAGCATTGTAACCAGTTAATCTGATTTATATGATTACCCATGATCAACGGGTTCCAAGACAATTCTCCGTCAAGTCAGTTCGCCGTCAGACAATTCCCCATCAGAACATGGATGATTCCCCATCAGGACAATTCTCACCCTGAACGATTCCCCATTATTCTATAAATATACTTATTTTGCCTTTGAATTATACTATAGCATCACCCACAACTGTCTTCATTAATGACGGCGAACTGTCTTGTTATTATTGTGATGGCGAATTGACTTAACGAATTGTCTCGAAACCAATCGGCATCAGAATGTTATCTTGTGTTTACTTATTTGTGTGTTGAAGTTTTGCTGTGCGGTACTGTATTTGTATATTATAATTTAAATAAACCTTCTAACCACTTAAAGTGCTTCATATTGATTACCAATGGCAGATAACAGCAAAACAGCACATTCAGGGGGCCTAGGGAGCAAAATAAGGAGCAGTTGAAACTTACACGGTTTCGCGCCGAACGCGCCATGGTTGGAACAAAGCCCTCGCGTTAGGGGCGACTTTGCTGTGTATATATATATATATACTGTATATATATACACACATACATACACACGCACATATACTGTGACCTGTCATCCATTTCTGTAATTAAATCGGACAACACTGCCACTCTGGACAAACAGTAAACCTCATGGGGAAAATTATTTAGACATGACTCTAAGTTACGTGCAAGTAATTTGTAGAATGTTGTAAAAATGGTAGACAGACACACAAAATCACAATTTGGCATGAGAATAAGGCCAGGTAGCACAGGAAAAGGAAAAAATGGTACTGTCCGACACACTATTATTGTGTTAGCATGCTGGTAAGCACAAGGAGACTGATGCTTGGTCACTCCACCTTGCCCAACCATTGTAGTATTCTTAATGGATGTGGCATCCCTCAACCTCCCAGAATTATGGACCCCTAAATAAAAATTCCTCAGGTTAATGCACACCTGTGGAAGTAAACATTACTAATATAAGTTTTCCATATTAAACTAACTTTTATTTTTTTTTTACTGAATATTTTAAGTGTCTGCTGTACTAAAAGTTATTAGTATTGTACTAAAGAAATTTGTTGGATTCAAGGACACTGTCTGTGTGTGTGTGTGTGTGTGTACCTGAGTTTATGCATTCATATCACTGTCTTTCTCTGTGTGCGCGTGTATATATCTCTCTCTATATGTCTGTCCATAGCCAGACACTAATTTTGGAAGAGGGGAGCATAAAAAAATCTCCTCCATATTACCCAATCCTCCACCATCATGATGCCGTGTTTGCACGACACAACCATCTTTCATATACCTCTCCGCCCACCCCTCCACATTAGCCTTGTACTGTATCTTTGGCTTGATTCCCTCTAATTCATCTTACATAACACAGTTACATCAGGCTTCTCTTCTTTGTCCATTTTCACTTCTTTTCTTTCACTTTTGGCCAGCCCATGTCGCCCTTAATGTTAGTTGCCTTTTCGTACTTGGTTTCTTGTTTAATTGTGGCAGGCTTTTCTGCCCTTCAGAATTAAACAATTCCAACCAAACTTGTTACACAATGATCAGCCTATGACCTAGCTGTGTCTGCAAGGGTTTGGTTGCTAGGCAACCACTCGTTGCCTAGCAACGGCCGAGAACCGCCTTTTTTGTAGTTTTCACGTATTGAATTGAAGGATTACTAATGGGTGTAGAAAGCTCTGACTTCTTTTGGTCTAATCTTGAGGTCATTTCCTACTGGAAGTATGCCATCCATTTTCCTATCCTCTAGTTTTCATGTGGCAACCCTGGGAAGATTGGCCCCAGCATCCCTAGCAACCAGAACTAGTTTTCAAAAATGCCTCCCTAGTTCCCCAGCGGCTCAGTGAAATTGAATGAAACTGTGCATACTTATAGACATTGACTAGTACTACAACTTTCTATTGTACACCTATGTGCTACATTGGCCCGGTCAGGGGCCAATGATCATCAAATGCAAAAATGGTGAAAAATGCTAAAATCACGACAATGCTCATGCAAAAATGCTAGGCCTCCGAAGATTATTAAACCAGGGCCATGATTCTTGGGTGCAATGTTGCACTGGAGTATTGTACATACAAAAATGACGTTTAGTGTCAAAACTCACTTCCAGTCACTGGTAGCGTCACCCAGAAGTTGTACCTCTGCTGGGCCTTTCCGCAAATTTCAAGTTCCCTAGCTCCATAGTGGGTGGATGGAATCAAATGAAACTTTGCATACCAATAGACATTAATGAGTACTACAAGTGTGCTTTGTACATGCGTCAATTATATCCGCCAGGTCAAGGGTCAAAGGTCATCAAGTGTAGAAATTATGAAAAGCTTTATAATACAACCTTACTTGCGCAGAAATCTGTGGCGCTAAAGATTATTAAGCCAGGACCATGATTCTTAGATGGAATCTTGCACTAGAGGACTTCTGTAGAAAAGACTTTTAGTGTCGAAACTCCCTTCCAGCCTCTGACTAAGCTTTGTCCGCCTAGAGCTGGCCATCGTCGCCTACTGGCGACATTACCTCTAACATTCCACACTGCCACAAAAGTCTGTCTAGTTTTAACCCATGGAATTGAGGTGATGTCCCATTTAGTTTTATTCTTGTTGCTGCAAGACAGTTTTATTGAATTTAAAGGCATCTCATATTGAGAGTTATGAATGCTGTATTGAACTCCTTCTGTTTGAAGTCCCTTGTAAGCTGAATGAAATTGTTAGGAGATGACAAGAATAACATGAAATACATGTACCCAGGCTCCGATGATTAATGGGGTTTTGGGAGGCATGGTATTTACAGGTGGTACTACTGTTACCTAATGAGGGAAGCTGTATAAAACAGTCATGATCAGTTTAATGAGATAAAAGGTTGTAATTATTTTTAAAAATTAAAGTAGGAAAACTTATAAAGTATTTTGTGTTTGTAATTAACTTTTTGTATGATTTATGAAAAATTAATACAGTACTATTATTGTTGCAGTATTAGCATATTGTTATTTTAGCATCAGCATTGCTGGAGATGTATCACATTGCATTTCACTTTCATCTATGATGTGTACTATCAGCTGCTACAGAAAATAGTACTGTTATTATTGTTTTTTATGACTTACGGTAGCATAACAATGATTTGTTTTTTACTCAGATTCTCCACTTGGGCCCACAGCACCAGACGAACTCTCACAGGGTAAGTACCAGAATTAATTTTTAGTTTTGACATGAACCCATCATATTCTGAAAATCCTTCATTTGTTAAAGTGGAAATTCAAGTGAATTCCTTATAAAAATTGAAATTATGCATTGTAGCATATTAGTCTGGAATTATGTATTGCATGGGATGATTCAGATACCCATAAAATATTGGATGCTTGAAAATTATAAAATTAGCAGTGTAACTATATTTGTATTCTTGTGTTTGGAAGGGGATTCTTGGTGATTTCTTTTTAATGATAATGAGCATTTTTAGTGGTACTGTCCAGCGCAGTGCTGAAAAAGATTTCTTCTGGTCCTTCATGTACTGTATACAGTACATGATCCACTGCTCATTATCTCTGTCCTTTTTAGGGTTGTCATTGTTGGTCATATTGTGCAGTCGAGAGGTAATGATAAACTTACTCAGGTGCTAATGAAGTCTTTGACTTGGATGGAGTGGTGATGAGGGGTCCCATGGTTAAAAGGTTGCATGCTCAGTTCTGGCTCTGGCAGAAAGTAGTGTGAAGATTTGAATTTTGTTAAATCATTCTTCATGGGTCTTGTACAAAATCTCACAGGTATAAATGTATCCCCTGTAATTCTGCCATACCATTCGTAAATATGATAGTTCCAGCATGTCTCGGTATTGACAGTTTGATATCAGGTGACTTTGTGGGGGGGGTGTTGTACCAATATTTGGTGCATGGGAAGGCTACTAGTCAAGGAACACTTTGACTTATGTGTCTTCCACAAATTAAGAAAAGGAAGAAATAAATGCAGTGGTATGTTCCTATTTTGCCCCCTAATGTAGTGTTTGTTTCTGTGACAAGTTTCCATATTTGCTTTGGCCCTAGGTTCAATGAGATGTGAACCCAGTGGACTACTTGCTGAAGTTGCCCTTTCCATGGAGTCCACCATCTGCTTTTCAGGGGATAGAGAGGTAGTTAAGGGACATTTGTTCAACCAGCTGCCCAGGAATTAGTGCCATTGTATGATGGCATTCCTCTTTATCATTGGGCTTCTGTATTCCTCTTTAGTACTGGGTTTATGTAGTGCTCATGTGTTATACTATGATGTTTGTGAAATACAGGTCTCCCTCGTTTTACAATTGGTTTGCGTTCCCAGAAAGGCAATCATAAACCGAAATATCGTAAAGCGAAATTAAGGTTTAATGGGATAAATTGGGATGCGTTCCTGGACTCGTGTATAAGGAACCCAAGACCCATGCAAGTGATCTAATATGCAATAATAATGATGATGTTTTATGTATTGTAGAATTGTGCTCGTCTCCCCAGCTTTCTTAATGTTGACAGCATGCTTTATAACAGTCGATACATAGACCAGCATAACTATATCCCACACCAAGCCCTCTTCCTCCCATCATCTCCAGCCATCACCTTCTGCTCCCCAAACCTCGCTCCCACTACTTGATGGAGAGTGATCAAAACCCTAGGTTTTGATCACCTCCCAGTCATCATTACTACCAAAACCAGAATCACCCCAGCTGGCCACAAACACACATACACTAATTATAAGAGAGCCAACTGGGAGGCCTTTGTAACTGAAACAGAACAACATTTCGAAACACTAAACAGTACACCCATCACAAACATCAACACCGCTGTGCACACTTTCAATACAATCATACAAAACGCAGACAAAAGACACATCCCTAGAGGCAACAGAAAGAGACACAACCCCAACTTCACACCAGAAATTCAAGGCCTCATCAGACGACGGGACACACTGCGACACTCCCCAACACCCCATACACAAGACACCATACAACAAATACAAGAACTCAACACTCAGATAAACAGTAAAATATCAGAACAGCAAACACTAAACTGGAAAAATTACCTCCAAACACTTGACTACAGAACAAACATCAGCAAACTCTACAAAACACTAAACAGCATCACACTTTCCAACAGCAACACCACACAATCACATGCTGCAATCACAACAACAGACACCATACCCTCAAACAAACAACAAGCAAACACTCTCATCAATCACTTTTCACAAGTTAGCCATGTAACGCCCCATCTGGAAGACCGATGTATCATCAGACGTAAGAGACTGTTCCCCACAGACCCAGACTACGCACCTTTCACTTACAACCAGACGAAGCACATCATTAACAACCTCAAGCACTCATCTGCCTGTGGACCAGACAACATAAGCAACATTCACCTTAAACACCTAGGACCACAAGGCATACAAGCACTCACCAACATATAAAACTATAGCTACTCACACAACATAATACCCAACATCTGGAAGCATGGCAATATCATCAATATCCCTAAACCCAACAAAGACCCCACGTTACCCTGCTCACATCGCCCCATCACACTCCTCTGTACCCCCTCCAAAGTCACTGAACGACTGATACTACAACTAGTCACACCTCACATTCCCCTAGCCCAGTCACAACATGGCTTTAGGCCACTACACTCCACAAACACCCTTCTTACAGACCTTATACAGAGAGTTTTCGTTGGCATGAATTCAGCTAGGCCACCACACTGAACACTTCTAGTCACACTAGACATTAGCAAAGCTTTTGATGCCATCCCCCACCACAACCTCACAAGCAAAATACTCAGCACAAACATGCACAATAACACAAAAAGATGGCTGGCAAACTACTTAGCAGGCAGATATGCACACGTAACATTTGCCGGTCAGTCTTCTAACATCAGAAACTTCACAAACGGCGTCCCCCAAGGATCTGTTTTGTCCCCTACACTCTTTAATCTATACATGCACTATGTACCCACACCCTACACACCACAGATACATATAGCTTCCTATGCAGATGATATAACACTTACATGTACACACCAAAATGCAAACACAGCTGCACACATCATTCAACCTTACCTCAACACACTACACGAATGGTTCACCACAAACAGGCTCAAAATAGCCCCAACCAAATCTACAGTGACTCTTCTCACAAATTGGACAGCAGAACACAGTCACATCCCACACCTCACCATAAACAACACTCCCCTACCACACACACACACACCCAAAATCCTTGGTGTAACATACAATACATCATTGTCATTTAAACAACACATCACAAACATTAAAAATAAAATAACACCAAGACTCAATGCTTTGAGGTCACTTGCCCATACAACATTTGGACACAACAAAGAAACCACCACCACAGTATACAAACAATACATACGTTCAGTGATGAATTATGCAAGCCCTGCCTGGGCTTCTAACCTGACCAAAACACACTACAACACTCTACAGACCATACAGAACAAGGCCCTAAAAATAATCACAGGCTGCACAGCTACTACACCCACAGACCACCTACATCAAGAAACCAAAGTCTTCAAAGTCAAGGATCACCTAAACATGAGAGGCACCCAGTTTCTTGCTGCAGCGTCCACAAACCCACAACATCCACTACAGTACATGGATGCACATCCACCCACGCCAAGTAACATCAAAACAACACCCAACACACGGTACCATACACAAATACTGTCATCTCTCCCCCCTTGCCCACCTCAGACCAGCTTCCAGAAGCATATCCACACTCAGATCACTTGCCGCTCCATTCAGTCACTTAAAGACAACACACAGCTGCATGCACGGCCTCCTGACATCCACCCTTCTGAATCCTATCTTCCTCGTGAGGACAGGGTCCACCTGGCCAGGCTGAGATGTGGGCACCATCCAGCCCTCTTAAGCTACCAGAAGAGGCTGGATGACTCCATTGCTGATGCCTGTCCAGGATGCAACACAGCACCCCATACTATTAAGCACATTATGGAAGACTGCATTGCACACAATCATCTACGCCAACAACACAACATACACTCTTTGAGAGCTCTGTGGGAAAGCCCGGTCTCGGCCATGGCCTTCGTAAGGGACTCGGGGCTGTTCGGCTAGGCTGCCGAACAACTACTACTACTACTGCTACAGTCGATACAGTCGACTGTGCAAGACTTATGGAACGAGCGATGGAGTTTGCCCCCTCACCTGCTTTGTGCTGCTTCACAATATGAAGCTTAGACTCCAGGGTTAAGGACGTTCTTGCTTTCTTAGGCTTCATATCACCAGCACCAGATGTTGCAGGGTGTTTACAAGACATCACGGTGGTGGCACTAGGGGTGCAAAATATGAAGAACAGGAGAAATAGTAATATCATAGGCACTGATGCACACAGATGCACAGAGGTTGTATGCTGAACAAGCACGCGGGTAAGACTGGCAAAAGCTCGGGAAACTGTGTGGGTGGGGCGGGTATGCCACGCATCTCTCAGCTGATCTGCCTGTGAGTGCAGGATTTCCACATGCCCAATTGTAAATGCGAGGGAGCTCAATCGTAAAATGAACACTTGATACTAAAGAAGAAGGATCGTAAATGCGAAATATCGTAAAACGATTCAACGTAAAACAAGGGAGACCTGTATCCGGACCTTGCACTAGTGTGTTGTATTCCCACTATGTTGTGTGCCAAGTGCAGCTGTTGCCTAGCAGAATGGTTTATGGAGGTGTTGGATGTAGTGTTACAGTGGTGTATTGAGCTTACAAACTGTTATGAATTTTCATGATTCAAATGTTTTATGATTTTAGGTGTCACAAATACAGCGCCTCTCTGTGAAGCATCCAGATGATTTTTTCACATGATGGGTAGTTTTTTCATTGTTATGGTCCCTGGTGTATCTGAAGGTGAACCCAGTGAACTGCGTGCCAAAGTTGCCTACCATCCTTCTTTTGGGGGGAATGTGAATTGAGTTGGGGACATTTGTTAAACGATGCCATGGAGCTGCTGAGGTATATTGGTGCCACTACACGAAGGGGTACCTCTTCAGCCCCATGAGTATTGTTACATGGATTAAGTGGCCATGGAATAATCCTTCAGTAGTCACAGTGTGGTATTAGGAAATCCCAGTGAAATCAGATGTGGATAAAATGGAAGCTGCATAGAGATCAAAATAATATTCAAGATAATATATCATTCAGCTACATAATATCTCCCCTTGCCTACTTTTCTTTCTGAAACTCGAATGAATTTTGATACCAAACCAACCATTATTCACATTTCTACACAGACTCATTATTTTGGATGATTTCAGCAGGAATCTGATCATTATCAGGAACTACAGTACCCTATTGGATGTAGACATAAGCTTTCATTACATTACCATGACCATCTGCCTAATATAAAAATGGAAGACCTAGGCAGAAAATGGCTAACCATCTCCTTTCATGCAAACACTCTCCCTCCCCCACCCCCCATCTCCCTAAAAAATGAATTTTCATCCCCAAAAAAGATATTGTCATCATCATCATCATCATTTTTCCCATCAAAGGATGAGATGATAGCCAAAATCCAGACATCCAGATTCAGAATACTCTTTAGTGGCATTCCAAAATGCTTAGCCCTTTCATATTGTTTAGTCAGCCTTTTCCTCTGAGATGACCATTATCCACTCACTTGATTTAGTGCTGCTTACTTCTTCCATAGCCTTTATCAATCTTTTTGTGTGCCTGCCCTCCTCTCTTCCTCTTTCTCCCATTTTTCCTGTCACTTCTTATTGCTTTCCTTTACAGTGGCTTTACATTGAGTGACAAGCCAAATGGTTTGCTGTAAGCCAAGAAACCATTTACAACGCTGGTTGTTAACCATATAACCAAACCATATGTGCTCCCTACATGTCAGCAAGTGAGTTGGTGGAGGGTTAGTGTTCCTCCCCGTAAAACCAATAACTCAAAGTCAAATGCCCACCCCTTACGGGATTATGGCGTCTGACAATAGATAGATTGAGAGACATACCCACCTCTCTTGTCACAGTCTTGTCATATCCCAGTAAGTTAGCAGTTGCTTCAGAACTCTTCAAAAGTCACCATCCACAAAACCAGTTCCTTCAGTACATATTGTCACTAGAACAATTACTGTATACAGAAATAAGAGAGTTGTCAGAAGTCCTAGTAAATGATGAACAGGGTGGCTTTAGGAGTGGCAGAGGATGTGTGGATCAAATATTTGCAGTGAGGCAGTTGGTGGAGAAGGCTTGTGAGAAGGACTATAAGATGTTTATGGCATTTATGGATCTGGGAAAAGCAGACAACAAAGTAGATAGAGAAGGATTGTGGAAGGTTTTGCTTATGTATAGTGTAGATGGTAAGCTGCTATGTCCTGTCAAGAGTTGTTATGATGGTAGTGAGGCATGTGTCAGGGTAAATGGGCATCCAAGTGAATGGTTCACGATCAGTGTGGGTGTGCGACAAGGTTGTGTGATGTCCCCATGGTTCTTCAATATTTGTATGGATGGGATGATGAGAGAAGTAAAAACACGAGTAATGGAGAGAGGCATGGTGTTGGTAATGAGTGATGATGGATGGAATATCTCAAATTTGTTGTATGGTGATGATTCAGTGCTATTTACAAATACCAACCGAGAACTTTGTAGACTAGTGCAGAATTTTGCTGATGTCTATGAGTGTCGTGCCCTGAGAGTAAATGTAGAAATGATTAAAGTGATGGTAATTGAGAGAGAATGTGACTCCCAGTGTGATGTTACAGTGAATGGAGAGAGACAGGAATTGGTGAGAGAGTTCAAATACCTGGGTACAGTGAAAGCAAAGAGAGGAAAATGTGGATTAGAAGTGGAAAGTAGAGTGACACAAGGAAGGAAAGTAAGCTATGAAGGCCTTGATAAGAAACAGAGGCTTGAGTGTTGCAGCTGCCCAAGGCATACATGAAGGAGTGTTAATGCTAACTTTAACATATAGATGTGAGACTATGGTGTGCCATGAAAATGATAAGTCAAGAGTTGGAGCAGTGGAGAGGGAACTGCTGAGGAATGTATGTGGAGTGCAGAGAGTGGATAGGATACAAAATAATGTGATTTGTGAAAGATGCGGAGTGAGGAAGTCTGTGGACACCAGAGTCGAGAAGAGTGCACTGAAATAGTGTGGTCATGTAGTGAGAATGGATAACAATAGTGGTGAAAAAGGTATATCTGAGCAAATTTCAAGGAGGGAGGAGGCAAGGTAGGCCAAGGAGAAGGTGGAAGGGTATGGTGGATGAGTGTGAGAGGAAGAGAGTTATGGAATTTGGCGAGGCTAGGGGACTGACAAGAGACCAAGTTGGCTGGATGAATGTTGTGAGAAGAAGTGCATGGTCAGGGATTTGGTACCCTTTTTTAATGTGACTGCGTTTGGATTGACTCTGTCGGATACCATTATGCGTTATGTCCCGTTTGCATGCCAGCATATATTTCCACCATGTCTGTTCATACTGATGACATCCACAGACACACACAGCTGCCCTTACAGCATAACTCCTTGAACGAGTACTTGCTACCCTCTTACAGATACCACTTCCCAATCTTACTTGTCCAGATTTTGGGATGTTTGATTTTGGCAATCACTCTCCCTCAGTGGGGAAAGTAAGTCTTGCAGTTGTCCATAATATATGGACTGACAGACAAAATACATATGGGCATGAAACCTAGACACTGAATGAGGGAGAACTGTCTGAGTTGATCACTTGCAAAGTACCTATAGCTTGTTCAGTTTGTTTCCAGGGATATGGACTGCATGCCATATGTATTGATTGTTTAGCACTGTTGAATGGAATGAATTAACCCATAGGATAGTAAGTATTTTGTATAGTTTATAAAGGTTTCGGCATGCATGCATCGGCCTAGGTTACCTAAAGGCAGCTCTCCACGTGACATGATCTCTGGCAGCCTCCCTATTCAGGCCCTTGTCCCGGAGGTCACACTCTGTGACATCTTCCCAGGTCTTTTTTGGTTTGCCTCTCGCAGTCGTACCCCAGATGTTCACACTTCTTACCTTCAGCAGTCAGTTGTCATCCTCCATCCTCGCAGCATGCCCAAACTATCTCAGTCTACCTCTCCTCATCACAATACCAATACATCCAAGTCCCATCCTTCCTCTCAGCTCTTCAGTTGCAGTCCTAGCCCTCCCCAGGCCTTGCATTCAAGGACTACACATCCATCTAATTATTGTCATTTCTGTACATTTGAGCCTACGAATATCCTCTTCCTTTGCTGCCCACATCTCACCACCATACAGCATTACATTCCTAACACATGCTGTATACAAAGGTCCCCTAGGAAGGAAAGAGAGCCTTCTCAATGTTAGGAGAGGCAGCAGTACCCTGAACTTCCATCATCCACTTCTTACTCTAGCCACAGAGCTAGTAGCTCTAGCCCCACCTCCAGCACATAACCTGTCACCCAAATAACGTCTCCACACACACAAGAGACTCGTTATCAAAATCAGTGCTTTCATGCGTGACAATCTCCACATGTGCCCCCTAACACACTGCACACAGAATCAGCATTATTTTGCAACCTTCCTCTAATATCACTACATCTCTTATGTACCCTTTTATCACAGACACTGCACTAGATGGAGTTACTTTCCACACCCTTGAGGCAAGTGCATATGGCCATACTCCCTCATCTTTGACAGTACTGTACTTTTACCAGCCCTAGATACCATCATTTTTAATATATCTGCATTTACTCTCAAACCTTTGTGCCCTGTTCTTCTCATCACGTCCTAATTCTTTTCTCCATCTCCCCTTCATGTTCAGCTATCAAAACTAAGTCGTCTGTATACAACAACTCCCATGGGAGCCATTTCTGAAGTCACATGAGAGAGCTTCAAGCACTATGACAAACAATAAGGGGCTCAAGACTGACTCCTGATGCATGGGGTCATAAACACAACTCACCTCTCCTATACACTCAAGATACCATCACAAGGCTCCAAGAACTAAACAATGAAATCAGCATCAAAATTAGCACAGAAAAATGGTAAACTGAAAGACCTTTATAACAACACTTCATCACTCCACAGACACCTCTCAGTCCTGCAAAATACTTTTCAGTATCACGAAATCATAAACATGCACTTACAAGATCCATGCTGCCATTACCTTTGGCACCCAGCAATCCCATCCTACAAAGAGCAAGCAAATTTACTCATAAACCAACTGACAGACTTAAGTCAGTTAACACCAGTGTGCACTTAGTCGGAAAAACAACCCTCTCATCATAGGCAGTCCTTTCCACTTAATCAGTGTGCAGCCCCCTTCACTCCAGAACAGACATGTAATGTTATTTTGAAAACAAAGAACTCTACAGGCACAGGACCAGATGGCATCAGCAACCTGCACCAGGGCATCCAGACCCTCACAAACTTCATAAACTACTCAAATGCACACTAGCATTCCCAGTATTTGGAAAAATGGAACAATCATCATTATATTTAAACCAAACAAAGATCCAACACTCCTTACTTTGTACAGGTCCATAACCCTACTCAGCACATCATCCAGAATAACCAAATGCTTTATTCTTAACAGAGTCCCTCTCAGTGTCCCTCATGCTCCTTTACAACACAGATTCAGAACAGTTCATTCTACAAGCACCCTACTGACTAATCTCACACAACAAGCATTAGTTGGTATCAACTCTTCATCACCTGTGCAATGTGCACTTCTTGCAGCAATAGATACCAGTAAAGCCTTTGATACTTTCCCTGACACAAACTAATCACCTGGATACACAGCACAAGCATGGAAAACAACAACCATGCTTGCCAGCCATGAATTTGGTGATAGTCACATGTTGTGTTCCAGGACTTGTCATCATGAACTCCCTAATGGAGTTCCACCAGACTTTTCTCCCTCACCCACACTCTTCACCATATACAGTACTTGTATGATATTCCCACACCCTTCCCACCCACAAGCTTTACCATGTATGCAGATGACATCACAATAACAGCCACACACCTCAGTGCAGACACAACCTTACTGCAACAGGACTGCCTCAAGACACTGCAGACCTGGGTTGAGGACAGTAGGCTGATGATCGCCCTGCCAAATACACTACCATACACATCACTAACTGTAAATATGATCACAGCCCACCCCCCCTCCCCAGTACACATAACAATGTATGTGTACCACACACACCCTCCACTAAGATCCTTGGATTGTCATATGACTCTGGACTCACCCTGAAGGACTATGTACAAGACATGAAGAGAGGATGTACTCCCAGACTCAGTGCACTTGGGCAACTACAGAGCCAGACTTCGGGCAACAAAATGAAACACTTTTCTTACTTCATAAACAATACAGTACATTAGATCAGTGATGTCCTATGCCTCCTTGGCGTGCACTTCCATCCTGTCTAATACTCACTACAATGCCTTGGAAATCATACAAAACACCATCATATATCTCACCTTTGGCTGCACCAAAACCACTTCCACAGCTCACTCACACTCATGAAATTAAAGTCATCACTGTCAGAAACTACCATGATATGAGGGACACACAGTTCTATGCAGCAGCCATACCCAGTGCACACCAACCCCATCATGACATGACAAGAGACGCACTGCACACCTAGTCACATAAAACAATCACCTCACAAACATTATAGAACCTTCTACAACAGTATCCCACCTCCAGACATTCAAACACAGCAGTGAAGACACATCAACATACTTCATGCACAGGGTAGTGCAACACCTCGATTGTGCCACCTTACACCCCAATCTGATATCCACCCATTGCAGATGTCTTTAGATAGATATGATTGAGTTCCCGAAGCTAGACTTAGAACATTACATCATCCAGCTCTCCTCAGCCACAAACTTGGATTTGGGGTTGGTGGAATCACAGAGGACATGTGCCCAGCTTGTAGAATAGGCCCACACAGGATAGCACACATAATTGAGCACTGTGCAGCACATGCCGCACTAACTCCCAGACACAACATCAGCGTTGTTATTGTTGATCAGCCGTCTCTGTGGCTGAGCAGACCCATTATCTACAAGTAAGCAGCTGCCCTTGCATAACTGTCCCATGCAATGAATTAATGTTCCCTTGCAGCTGACAGTGCCTTACCACAGCTAGGCATGAGGAATAGTGTGGAGGTTTGGTTCATGGATGGACACCACATTTGTGTCTCCTCATTTAGTTAACAGGGGCACCATAGCAGTCTCCACTTCATCCCGTAATCTGGTTGTATGATTACTACCCAGTGTTATAAATAGTTTCTTTGGGTACGGAATACCATTAGGCTTGTCACTTAGTGTGGAGACTCCTGACTTGGAAACAAGAGGAATAAAAAGTAACAGGAGAGAAAGTGTGAGGTAGAAAGGAAGGAGGGCACACACAGTGTTAGAATGCGAAAGGGAAACAAAGAGGTAGACAGCACAACATCATGTGAGTGGAGGATGATTGCCACCACCTACCACAACATCTGTGGTGTAGGGAACCTTTGGGTCAACCCTGTAGGGGCATTTGCTACATTTGGTCAGCTGGTTTGGTCATTCAGACAGACCAGGGTTGAGCAATGACAGCCACATTCAAGGTACTTGACAAATGTATCAGCAGTTATAGAAGAATATGCTGTACTGGAAAGAGGAAAAGAAGTAGGGACAAACCCAATGTGAGCTACAAGCATTTTGACAAGAGTAACACTAATTCTGCTAATTGTTAACTCTCATTTCTGTTAATATGTAGATGTATTCTTAATCTTGTTTGCTCTTACTGGCAGATTTTAAAACATTGTGAATGGTTTTAGAATATGGTGGGTGCATGATAATAAAATGATATTTTGAAAGAATTGGCTATTAACTTTCATTTAAACTTACACCTTTGAGTTTCATTAATTTATCTAATTGTTGAATATTCAAAATATCATTTTAATTTTGCTATTTTCATTACACAGATGTCACCTGCTATATTTCCCCTTGAAATTTGGGGTGAATTATGGCATATAGCTTGTGTGTCACCTGAAGTATTTGGTCACTCAATATAACTTGTAGACATTCTTGGTGTACACGAAGGAGTCTTGGGTAGCTGGTGTACTTGGACTACCTTCACAACCCATCCCACTGTTCCGGCTACATCAGACTTATATTATTATGATCTTGCTTACCATAACATGGTACTGAATTACTCTTGCAGTTTTTTCCTTTCCTATGCTGTTTGTTACTTTCCACTTCAGAAATGTGGAGAAGTACTAGCAATTTGAACAGCTGTGGTATGTTATTAGCTGGGAGAAAAAAAAAAAAAAAACGAAAATGGCACTTTATATTTTGGTATACTTATTCTGTGATGATGGAGAATTGAATGATCCTGGTTGATGTTGATGGTTCTTGGAAAAAAAAAAGTGTGAAATTACTGCCATGAACTGGTTTCAGTTTAACTCCTTCACAAGAAATCTCATAAACTGACTAAAATCTGTTATTAGTTATAGGAATTAAATAGTTACACTATATTTTTAAAAAATAATAATTCTAAAGGGGTGATCACATAGATTTTAACCACGTGAGAAGTCTTTTCAAAGCAGACTACAATTAGCTGGCACTAGCCAGAACAAATTAAAAAGATGTCATCTTGTTGAAGGGGTTAAGAAATCTTTGGGCATCATTTTGTGGAAATTACTATGTTACTTGTTAACATATTTAGTAGAACCAAATGGTTGAAGTCTAGGACTGATGTTTAAAGTTTTATTGTAACATTGCTCGAAATATCTTTGGTTTCCTGAAGCCACTCCAGGTATGAAATTTCATGTACACTAATATATCTGAAGAGGCACGGATACTTCGGTATTACATGACTGTGGTTGCTGCCAGATCATGCAGTCACAGTTCTCAAGACAGTGTTATGTGCTGCCCTTGCAGGCAAGATAAAAGAGAAACACAGTGTACCAATTTGTCAACATCCAGTGGGCAATGCTGTCTACTGTGTTGATACTGTATTGCTTCATTATGCATCTGCATTGCTGGCTTTACATGTAGGCTGTTGTTGCTGTTGTAGTGCAAGACTCATCTGAACATGAACCTGGTGAACTGCAAGATGATGATGCCCTTCTTGTGCAGTCTGCCATCCTCCTTTTGGAGGATAAGGAAGAAGTTGAAGGACATTTGTGTAACTAGGTACTGTTGCCTTATGGTTTTATTCTTTGCCACCATTAAAGGCATACATCCCCAGCACCAGATTTTGGTTACTTCTTGCAAATTAATAAAAGCTACTTATTTAGGCTATGCTGCCATGATTTTTATCATTTTCACTCCTTGAAAATCTGCAGCAGTGCCCACAAGGGGCAGTCTGTTGCAGTGTCAAGAAATATCTTGCAATGTCAAGAACTATCCTGTTCATGCTTAATAAATTAGGAACCATCATGATTCTAGGAAAGTGAACAACTCCAGTTATGAATTTAGAAATGCTGGGGGAACATTTTATATTTCAGATATTGTATAGTGATATTAGACTTTGATAGGCCCTTCTATTATTACCCGTCCCCACCCTGGAGCAGCTCGGGGACAGGTATTGTTTTCACTTGGTTTGTCTGTTGGTTTATTTGTCTCTGTTAACAACTTTATGCGAGAACTACTGGTGCGATTTCGACTAAAATTACAGGGATGATGGGCTGTTACCCTCTGATCACCTGATAAAATTTTGGGCCAAGACCCAGACTGTAGGCCCAAAAAAAAAAAAAAAAAAAATAAAAAAAAAAGTTTTCTTACCATAACTCCTTTCAAAGTTGTCATATCGTCATGAAACCTAAACCTGAAGGTGCATCTTTCAAATCTGCATCCTATAACATGCCTCATTACATCAGGGGGGTCACCCCTCAATCAGCGGTAGGGGGGGTCAGTGTTAGGTGGGTCGAGCCCAAAATTTCAAATGGGCATAAAATCGTCAATTTTCTCCCGATTTACTCCGACTTTGATATGTGATATCTTTGACTAGATATCCTGTTGTGTTTATATGTCAGCAGTAAAATGTCCGCCGGAGACGTGTTTGCTGTGGCTTGGCACCACTTCTTGTAGTTTTCCTTGTGAAACTGATTCAGTACTGTAGTTCTTGGGTGTGACTTTGCTGTAATGTATGATTTGACGAAGTTACTATTGGGTAATTGTCAGTTTTCTGATGCAAGGGATGTCATATGATGTCCTTGTTGATCGTTTGGGATGAGAGTATGGGTACGGAATACTTTCAGAAGCGATTTCCAAGTTCATATGCCTTTACAGTATTGAATAGCAGTTGGTGCTTATTCACTTGGTTTTCATGCATGAGATATTAAGATATTTCCCTCTATGGTACACTTGTTGTTGTTGTGGCCCCAGGCTCATCTGAATGTGAATCTGGTGGACTGCAGGCGGAAGTTGCCCTTCAGTCCACCATCCTCCCATTTTGAAATTGAGAGGGAATTGGAGGACATTTATTCATCTTGGTAACCAAGTCACTCAAGTTATATGGGTGACATTATTTGTACATGTGCACAAGTTTAAAATTCCCAATAATGCCGTTAACCCTTACATCACATATTCCTTTGGGTGGACCCAGGATTGCTCACCTACTGATGTTTTAGCACTGCTCACTATTAGTCTTCAGCCAGTACTGTCCAGGTTAGCCATGATGTATCAGCTGGCTGCGTTCCCAGGTACACTGAGTGAGTTACCAGCATTATACAGTACATACAGAGTATGCCATTGTACAGTATCAGTACATAACAGAGTAACACCAAAGGGAAGTAATTGGTAACCTGGCTGATTATGTGGCCATGTATTCCAGGATAGTGGGTGAGTAAATAACCCACCACAGGCTCAAAGGCGTAAGATGCGGAAGTGTGCACCATGGCTGAGCGCCACATGGCATCTGTTCCCAGCTTTACTTTAACTAGTCATAGGAATAGTTAAGAGGGAGAGAGAGAGAGAGAGAGTTCTGTGGCCTCAGGAGGAAATGAAATGTAGGTTAAAGTGACTAACTGCAGCAAATGTCTAGTTCCTAAGGGGTTAAGGACTTTTGGGCAGTTATCTACACTGTAAAATTTTTAGACTACAGTAAGCACCTCAGACCCCTACACCTTGAAGTGGGCAGTATAAATTTGGCTTCAGTTTTCCCCACAATAATATACATTACATGAAAAAAAGAAAGAAAGAAAAATGTCTGTTTATCTATCTATAGCCAGACGTCATAATCCCGTAAAGGGTGACTGTTTGTCTTTGAGTTAGTGGTTGTACAAGGAGACGTACTAACCCTCCACCAACCCACTTGTTGACACGTAGGGAACATGTGCTTTGGTTATATGGTTACCACCCAGCATTGTAAATGGTTTCCTGGCTTACTGGAAGCCATTAAGCTTGTCACTCAATATAAAGCTGCCTGAAAGGGAAGAAGAGTGATAAAAAATGACAGGATGGATGGGAGAAATAGGAAGAGAGGAGGGCAAACACAGAAAAAGCATGATAGAAGTGAAAGAAGAATTAGGCAACACTACTCGTGAGTGGGGGGGGGGGAAAGTTGAAGGAATAAGTAAGCAGCACTACATCAAGTGAGTGGATGATGACCACCACCACCTACCAGTATTTAAAAGAAAATTTTCTGTACTATACATTCGTTAATACTGTTATACAATTTTTTATATTAATCCGAAGAGAGCATTTCAGTACATCTGGTAGGAACTGTACTGGGACTATGGCCCTGTCTCAGATGTAAACTTTGAAGCATTGTGGCCATGTGTACACAGTATGTTCATGTGCTTGCACAAGATTGGTAATCTTGGTTCAACAAGAAACTCCTTTTAAGTGTCTTGTGCATCACTGTTGCAGACATGAGTTCCTTAGTTTCATGCCATGGAATGGGGAAGGATGAAGGAGTTTCAACCATCTTCTGGTGAATACAGTAGAATATTCATGTCTGACTCTTGGGGACTTTATATACAAAGAAAATGTAGTTATGGTATTACAAGAGCCATTATGTTTTGAAATACCCTTGTTGACAAAGAGGTTTCCAGGTGTCATGGAGGTTTGGGACAGTGGTTGCAAAACTAACTCAAGCAAAAGAACTTGGTCTAGCCTAGAAAAAGAGAGAGAGAGAGAGAGAGTCAGACCAGATTTCAAGCATCCAATTAAAACACCTTGGTCTCTTACTGAAATTTTCAACAACCCCAGGACTCACAGCCAGATCTCTGATTTCTAATATATGGAGGAAAGCAGTTATCACCCCAATTCCAGACCAGAAAATCCTTCCAGTAATTTTACATCTGATGCACCACTATTGCTGCTCTGCACGCCATCCAGAATCTTCGTAAAGTTAAAGAACATCACCCTTCCCACATCCTGGTGTCTGGCTCCAGCGTGGATTCCAACTTAAATAATTAAACACTGCCCACCTCTCCAAGGTAACTCAGGCATCGACAAGAAACAACCATTATTAACAACCAGTCTAGCAGCAGTAGACATAAACAAAGCATTTGACACAGTCCCAACACATATCCTGAGTAGCAAAATCATAGACACAAACATGGAAGAAAATTACAGAAAATGCCTTGCCAATTTATTCTCAAGCAGACTGGCTCAGATACTCTTCCAAAACCAAAGTTCTGAATTAAGAATAGTATCCACTGATGTGCAGATTGGCGTGGGAGGAAGGTAGGGTCCCGGAGGATTGGAAGTCAGGTATAATTATTTCCTTGTACAAGGGAAAAGGGGAAAAAGAAGTGTGTGGTAATCATAGGGGCATTTGTCTTCTTAGTATAATAGGAAAAGTGTATGGTAGGATACTTATTGACAGAGTTAGAGAAAGAACAGAGGAATTAGTTGGAGAAGAACAAGGAGGCTTTAGGAAGGGAAGAGGTTGTGTAGATCAGATATTCATTCTTAGATCTTTAGTGGCAAAGTTTCTAGAGAAGGGAAAGAAGTTGTATGCGGCTTTCATGGATTTGGAGAAAGCATATGACAGGGTGGATAGACAAGGATTGTGGAAAGTATTAAGAAACTATGGAGTAGATGGGAAGTTGCTGAATGCTGTGAAGAGTATGTATGATGGTGCTAAGGCTGCAGTGCGTGTGGATGGTAAACTAAGTGAATTTTTCTCGTTGGAGGTTGAGTTGAAACAGGGATGTGTCATGTCTCCATGGTTGTTCAATCTGTTCATGGATGGGGTAATAAAAGAGGTACAAGGTAGGCTAGTGGAAATTGGAGTGGCCCTGGTGAGAGAGGATAGTGTTTGGAAACTCCCTGTACTGTTGTTTGCAGATGATACTGTGTTGTTGAATGAAGACGAAGGAGAGCTGCAAGGCTTGGTGGATGAGTTTGGGAGAGTGTGTAAGAAATGGAAGCTAAAGGTGAATGTAGGGAAGAGTAAAGTGATGGTCTTTGAGAGAGGTGAAGTCAGTGAATGTACAGCGAGGTTGGATGGTGAGGAATTGGAAAATGTGAGTACGTTTAAGTACTTGGATAGTGTGATGAGTAAGGATGAAGGTTTGGAGGGTGAAGTGCTTGAAAGGGTACAGCAGGGAAGAAAGGTTGCTGGTTCTTTGAAAGCAATGATAAGAAACAGGGAAGTGAGCATGGAAGTGAAAAAGTTACTACATGACAGTATTGTGATACCAACTCGTAACGTATGGAAGTGAAGCTTGGACGTTGTTGGAAGGACACAAGTCAAGAGTGAGAGCAGTGGAAATGAGTTATTTAAGAGAAGCCTGTGGAGTCACATGGAGAGACAGGCTGACGAATGAGGATATAAAGGAGCGTTGTGGTGTTGATGTGGATGTGATAGGAAGTGTTATGAGGAACACTCTGAGGTGGTTTGGCCATGTGGAGAGGATGGAGGGTGAAAGACTGATGAAGAGAGTGTATGTGAGTGAGGTGGAGGGGGGAAGAGGGAGGGGGAGGCCAAGGATGAGATGGAGGGATGGGGTGGAGAGGTATATGAGAGAGGGGGATGTGAGTTGGGAGCAGGGCAGTGAAATGGCGGGGGACAGGGCGACGTGGAGGCGATTTGTTTGTGGCCACCGCCAAACGGGATTGAGGCGTCTGGCAATAGATAGATAGATCCATTGGTGTCCCACAGGGTTCAGTCTTGTTAGGTTCAGTCATACCAGATCTTGTTTTTATCCTTTTCCCCATGACTTGATAGCACCTCTCCACTTATATTGTTCTGTGATGATGACTTGGCAGTAACTTGACAACACTCCAAAATTCACCAAGCATTAGTCCAGGTCTAGCTTTACATGTACTTCCTAAAACATTAGCTTAGACAAAACAGAATGACT
The DNA here is from genome assembly GCF_032717465.1 of Coenobita brevimanus. Lineage (NCBI taxonomy): Eukaryota > Metazoa > Arthropoda > Malacostraca > Decapoda > Coenobitidae > Coenobita > Coenobita brevimanus. The sequence continues at coordinate 46,636,714 of NC_136961.1, forward strand.
ACCTCACCAACCAGCTCAGTAGTTGCCTGCCTCACTTACTACAGAAGTAAATCTCTAACATACCATGAAGTTTCTGTCTAACCAACCATTCCCACTGGAAAGACGCCCTAACATTCTACGACTGACTTGAATGCACTTAGCATACAAATAATGTCAGTGGAGTGGCATCTCACAAACTCAGCTTTAGCCTCAAAATTGCTTACAGGTAATACCTTTGGTAAACAAAAGACCCCTGAAAACCATCTACAAACAGTTCTTTAGAACAACAGTGACTTACAGTAGCTTAACCCATTCACACCCAGAACGTAAACCTTTACGTGACGGAGGTGTCCAATGAGCCTGCCCGTGCTGCACACCCTTACGTCCTGTTATATCTGTGTTTGTCTCCCATTGGTACAGAGTTATGGGAGTGCTGTCAGAGTCCGGTATCAGCTACTGAAGCTCTCAGAAGCTCCACCCACCAACCAGTCAGGAGTGAGATGTGGGGAGCCTTATGCCATATCACACCCTCCTCAGCCAGTACCAATGCAGTTTTTCAGTTTGTGCCTAGTCCTCCTGGAAGGTACACTAAGTAGCTTTGAGCCTTCTCTCTCTCTCTCTCTCTCTCTCTCTTTCTCTTGGCATTTTGTGTATGCGCACTATTACACCATTTCTATGTCGCCATGGCTGATTCTCGTGCGGGTAGCTCTGAGGACATGTATGTCCCAAATCATTCAGATAGTAGTGACACATCTGATGGTTATATCTCAGAGGGCAACTGTGAGTTACGAGAGGATGAAGAGCCTGATTTTGGAGGTCTGGCAGTTCATGGGAGACATTTCCTCAAATGAAAGGCTTGACAACATGCCACTGTTCACTGATGCTACTACAGGTGTAAATTTTGCTTTGGACCCATGGTGTAAAAAATAAGGAACCATAGGCTGTTAGCTTCTTTTTGTAATGACGGAACCATAGGCTGTTAGCCCCCGTCTTTTAATTACAGCTGTATTGTTATTATTATTATTATTATTATGTATTTACACCTTATTTACTGTGAGAGAACTGCCCTTACTTGCTGCATGGACACAGCTCCAGGACACAATGCTATTCCACATGCTGTAATTTGCCATCTAGGGGAGGAGTCCTTGGCCATGTTCAACAGGAGGCGATGATGCCAACTGGCTGGCACCTGGCAAGAATCCTGATCCCTAAGCCAGGGAAGGACCAGTCCATTGTGTCCAGTTTCTGCACACTCTCTTTGACATCGTACATTTGCAAAGTGTTATTAGAAAATTGTGGGTTTGTATCTAAATCCCTGCGGGTTTAGGCAGATTAGATCCACTATGGATAATACATAGATCCACCATGGACAATGTTTACCTTGAGCCATCCATCTGCACCAAATATGCTTCCAGATACCATCATGACTTGAGAAGGGGTATGATGCAGCATGTGTCATGGCAGTTTATCCAGTCTCCATTTTTATGGTGTATGGGGTTGCTTACCCATTTTTATTCAGAACTTCCTATTTGACAGGAAGTTTCCTGTGTGTGTGTGTGTGTGTGTGTGTGTGTGTGTGTGTGTGTGTGTGTGTGGGATGTGAACTCTCCCCTGTACTCTCAGGAGGAGGATGTGCCACAGGCTGCGTCCAACCACGGGCACGTACTCAGGATGTGGGCCGGCTCGGTCTTGGCTGATTCCTGGGAGACCCCCCCACCCCCCACCCCGTTTCCACACTTGCAGTTCTTCTTAAACATTTTGTCCTCACACCCTTGGTTTTGCTTCTGTTTCCATGATTTTATTATTCCATGTGGAGAGTATGGACGGTGAGAGACTGATGAGGAGAGTGTGTGTGAGTGAGGTGGAGGGGGGGGAGGGAGGGGGAGGCCAGGGATGAGGTGGAGAGGTATATGAGAGAGGGGGGGGGGGAGTTGGGAGCAGGGCAGTGAAATGGCGAGGGACAGGGTGACATGGAGGCGGTCTGTTTGTGCCCACTCCGTGGGGGACTGAGGCGTCTGACAGTAGATAGATAGATAGATATTATTCCTTGTAATCTCTAATAGTTGTGGTTGCATGTGGTGTTGACAAAAACAATTGGCGAATATAAATTATGCGCTAATTTACGATGTTTTTTATTTCCTTTGTGTTTTCTAAAAAAAAAATATGTTTTATGGTAATTGTTACTGAGAAAGAGTTTTAGGAAGTTTCATTAGTGACATTTTGGTATACAAACACTTACTCTTGGGCAGTTTGGGTCAGTTTTGCATTTCGCAAAAGATTATCTTACGGTTGTGCTGCAGTGCGGGAATGGTGTTTTGGACGGCCAAAGTTGTTGCTGAATTATTTTTTCCCCTGCCTTTATTTATGCCTCTATCTACCTGATTTTTTATTCACGTAGTCTCGAATGGTTGTACTGTACTTGCTGATGGTGTTGATAAAAAAGTTCAGTTAATTTATGATGTTTCTTTCTTGTTTCCTCATAGAAATACAGTAAAACCTCGATATAACGGACTTCAATACAGTAATCCCTCCACTATCCGACATAATAGAGCCAAAGGCATGTCTGGAAAGTGGTCCTGTCCAGATAGTGGGCAATGGCCCCTGGACTGGTACTTATGGACCTTAACCCAGCCTAACTTTGAAAGGCACCTAAATAACTCCCTACCGGACATGCATTGCACCAATTTAAACCTATTTAAGACCTTATTCACACCAATAATGGACATAAAGCATGAAATAAATGAAAAAGAACCAAAGAATGAGGAATTAGAAGCGACTGTACCTCTGCCACGGTACTTACATCACGTTTGTGGCTGCCTTTCTAAGGTTTTGGCAGTGGTGAAAATGCTCTTGAAGCACATACAGTAATCCAGTGTTGTCTATCTATCTATTGCCAGATGCCTCAATCCCGTTTGGGGTGGCCACAAACAAATCGCCTTCAAGTCGCCCTGTCCCCCGCCATTTCACTGCCCTGCTCCCAACTCACACCTCCCTCTATCATATACCTCTCCACCCCATCCCTCCATCTCATCCTCGGCCTCCCCATCCCTCTTCCCCCCTCCACCTCACTCACATACACTCTCTTCGTCAGTCTTTCACCCTCCATCCTCTCCACATGGCCAAACCACCTCAGTGTGTTCCTCATAACGCTTCCTTTCACATCCACATCCACACCACAATGCTCCTTTATATCCTCATTTGTCAGCTTGTCTCTCCATGTGACTCCACTGGCTCCTCTTAAATAACTCATTTCCACTGCTCTCACTCTTGACTTGTGTCCTTCCAACAACGTCCAAGCTTCACTTCTGTATGTTAGAGTTGGTATCACAATACTGTCATGTAGTAACTTTTTCACTTCCATGCTCACTTCCCTGTTTCTTATCACTGCTTTCAAAGAACCAGCAACCTTTCTTCCCTGCTGTACCCTTTCAAGCACTTCACCCTCCAAACCTCCATCCTTACTCATCACACTACCCAAGTACTTAAACGTACTCACATTTTCCAATTCCTCACCATCCAACCTCGCTGTACATTCACTGACTTCACCTCTCTCAAAGACCATCACTTTACTCTTCCCTACATTCACCTTTAGATTCCATTTCTTACACACTCTCCCAAACTCATCCACCAAACCTTGCAGCTCCCCTTCGTCTTCACTCAACAACACAGTATCATCTGCAAACAACAGTACAGGGAGTTTCCAAACACTATCCTCTCTCACCAGGGCCACTCCAACATCCACTAGCCTACCTTGTACCTCTTTTATTACCCCATCCATGTACGGATTGAACAACCATGGAGACATGACACATCCCTGTTTCAACCCAACTTTCAAAGAGAAAAATTCACTTAGTTCACCATCCACGTGCACTGCAGCCTTTGCACCGTCGTACATACTCTTCACAGCATTCAACAACTTCCTATCTACTCCATATATTCTTAACACTTTCCACAATCCTTGTCTATCCACCCTGTCATATGCTTTCTCCAAATCCATGAAAGCCACATACAACTTCTTTCCCTTCTCTAGAAACTTTTCCACTAAAGATCTAAGAATGAATATCTGATCTACACAACCTCATCCCTTCCTAAAGCCTCCCTGTTCTTCTCCAACTAATTTCTCTGTTCTTTCTCTAACTCTGTCAATAAGTATCCTACCATACACTTTTCCTGTTTTACTAAGAAGACAAATGCCCCTATGATTACCACACACTTCTTTTTCCCCTTTTCCTTTGTACAAGGGAATAATTATACATGACTTCCAATCCTCCTGGACTCTACCTTCCTCCCAGGCCAATCTGCACATCTTCCACATCCATTCTACTACTATCTCCCCCATGCTTCAGCATTTCATCACAGACTCCATCAATTCCTGGGGCTTTCCCCGATTTAACTTTCTTCATTGCTTCCACAACTTCTATCCTACTGATTTCTTCCTGTCTTCTCACCTCCCTCCTTCTCCCAGCCATTCCCCAGCCACTTATACTCGCATTACGTCCATCCTCTACGTTCAACAATTCCTTAAAGTGTTCTCTCCATCTGCTCCCTTTTTCTCCCTTCTCCACTAGTAATCTACTATTTTTATCTTTCACTCCCCTGCTAACTTCACTTCCACCCTGTCTTACTCTTTTCACCTCTTTCCAGAACATTTTCTTACAGTCCCTCCACTTTACACTCAAATTCCTTCCAAATTCCTCATCCACTCTCTTCTTACTCTCTCTTACTAATCTTTTCACCTCTCTCTTTCTTTCTACATATAACTCTCTCTTCCGCCTCTCAACTTCTTCCACGCCCCTATTTCTCATCCATTCATTTTATGCTTCCTTCTTTTGTGCCACAGCCTGTTTCACCTCTTCAGTCCACCACGCTGTTCCTTGCACCCCCCTCCGTCTTCTCTTCCTTCCACACACCACATCACATGCTGCACATATTTCTTCTGTAAATATCCTACACACACCTTCTACGTCTCCCATCTGCTCAATCGGTAGAGAGGTGGCCTGCAGTCCTTACGGACCCAGGTTCGAATCCCGGCTGGGGCAGGGAACAGTTTAAGGATTTGAATTTCATTAAATAAGGCTTTACTGATCTACCAGAAGACCCGCCGACATGTCGTAAAAATACCCCCGCTAATACCAATACACCAGTCCTGTATGAGACAGCCCTAGCATGTATTCAATATGGACGGTGGGTGTTAGCGCCGAAGTGGTGACATGTAGAGGTGTATGGTATGTAGGAGGACTGCTGGGCCTTGATAGCAGGCTGTGAAGCCTATGCCCAGAGTCGGACACACATTTAAAAAAAAAAAAAAAAAAAAAAAAAAAAATTCATATTTGCCCAATCGTTCCTCCACTTCTCTCTTATACTCTGCCTTTTTCTCATCCTCTTGTAACCTTTCCACTCTCCTTGCAACTACTCCTTCCTTTCGTCTTTCCTTTCTTCTATTCCCCCATCTTACTTGAATTCTAATTCTGGCCACCACCAAGTAGTGGTCAGAAAGTCCACTCCCCCAAGCTCTATAAACTCTTGCATCCATTACACATCTTCTCATCCTTTCATCCACACACACATAATCAATCATTGCCTTCCTTTCATTCAGTTCACCACCCACCCTTCTCGTCACTCGCCATGTATATCTGTGGATCATTTTATGCCAGTGTTGTGCTGCCCGTAATTCTTTGCACTGTGAGTTATAAATGTTTAACACTGCACATTGTTCTTAATTAAGTGCACGACGGGAGTTTTAACCGCCAGTCTGAACTCCACAGTTGATCCTTTGCACTCTAAGTTCTAATTTCTTAACACTGCACAACACTGTAAATTCCCATGTGGTCTAGTGGCGAGGTATTGCAGGTTATTCACTGTTTATTCACAAAAAACGAGCAAGTGTGGCTTTCAGCATGCTGAGGATCTACCCACAATCGAAGTAAGGGAGAAACTGTTGATGTCGGACAGTCGGGAAAACAGAGTTGCCAGATCGCAACGGCCACATTACCAATCTCCTCAACTTTCATTACCAAATTCTTAAAGCTAGCATTTATTCTTCACTAATTATATATACAAGTGGAAATACATGTAATCACTCTCCTTATAATTAACAGCATGATGATTATTTTCATGCTATGTAGGGTAGCAGATTAATCAGAGAGAGCAAACAATCCACCATGTCCATCCTGTGTATCCTCATACATGTGAAAAATCCATTTGGTAATGCATTATTCTGATTCATTACCAAACGAATCTTTCATGACCAAATTGGCCCACATTTGGTAATGAAAACTAACAAACGGCAACCCTGACAGGGAAGGGGGGAGGGGGGAGGAAGGAAGGGGTGAAGGGGCCATGGTGTATGCAGCTGTTCGGCGCCGTGCGGCAATTTCAAATTACGGGCGGGAAAAAATTCCGATTTTGGGGGGATTTTTTTCGTTTTTTGGCCATTTTTGGGTTCCGAAGGTCCAGGCCCACAATGTCCGGGAAGTGGGGATGTTCGGAAAGTGGGCATCCGGAAAGTAGAGGGATTACTGTAGTCCAAAATTTGGTTTTATCGGACTCGAGGAGCTACCGGACTAAATTCCTATATATCGGAAAAAGTCCGATAAAGCCAGAAGTAGTCTGGATCGTCTGACCACTTCAGCTATGTTCACCACAATAAGGTAAATAAAAAACATGTTATCAATGTACAGTATAGTATTATTATATATACAGTATTATACAGTACCATTTGATTATTGTAGTGAAGTTATAACACAGTATAGTACCACAATGGTAGTCAAAACAGTTTAAAAATTGTTCATGCGATCTGGATTAATGTCTGATATATTGGAAAAAGTCCGGTTTAGCAGGGGGAAGTCGGGATGTTGCTTTTATTGGAATTTCACATTTTTCGGAATGGTTTGGGCCCCAATTAGTCCTTTATAGTGAGGTCTTACTGTATATGTTTCATGGTAATTGTTTCTTGATAGAGTTTTACAAAATTTCATTAGCTAAATTTTGGTATACAGTATAAACATTTACTGTAGGACATTTCGGATCGGTTTTACGTACTGGAAAAGGAAATTATCTTACGGTAGGACTGCAGTGGGGGAGCGGTGTTTCACTTAATTTTTTCTCCTGCCTTTATTTATGCCTCTATCCACGTGATTTTTTATTCATGTAATCTCAAATAGTTGTGCTTGCTTATGGTGTTGATAAAAACTTTTGGTGAACATAAATTTTGTGCTAATTTATGGTGTTTCTTCTTTCCATCATGGTGGTAGGTGGTGGCGACCATCATCCACTCACTTGATGTAGTGCTGCCTACTTCTTCCTTAGCCTTTATCATTGTTTTTCTGTGTCTGCCCTCCTCTTTTCCTATATCTCCCATCTTTTCTGTCACTTCTTATTGCTCTTCATTCCTTTACAGGTAGCTTTACATTGAGTGACAAGCCAAATGGTTTGCGGTAAGCCAAGAAACCATTTACAACACTGGGTGGTAACCATACAACCAACCCATACATGCTCCCTACGTGTCAACAAGTGGGTTGGTGGAGGGTTAGTGCCCCTCCCTGTAAAACCAATAACTCAAAGTCAAATGGCCACCCCTTACGGGATTATGGCGTCTGGCAATAGATAGATACAGTAGATAGATATTATATATATTAAATTTATTATATATATTTAGCACAAAAATACATGTAAAGAAATGTTTGCTGAACATAAACATGTAAGAAAATGATAAATAATATGAAGAACACGTAGTGCGTGGGCACCGTGGGGGGGCTGATTTTACGCTTGACTTACGTTATTCACATCTGAGTGCAAAGAAAGATTTGCATCTGGTCGCAAGGAGGTTAAAAAAAGAAACCCAATAGCATGATGCTCTAAGATCACAAATATAGATCACACACCAACCTGAGGACACAAGAATACTTGAAATCAAGGATCATATGAATAAGAGGGGCACACAGAGCTCAAGACTCTTCTCATCATTGTAGCCTTATGGTACATAAAAAAAAAAAAAAAAATCACAGGACAATCTTAGCAACATCCATTCATCCAACCTCCACCCAATACAACACTTCACCAACATGTACATAAACACTAACTGTCACAGCCATTCAAAGCCTTCATTCAAAAAGCATCATTAATAACCAACCACTACACATTCACCCTCATAAACTAGTACACCTTGGAAAACTACAAAGATGTCATCATACTTTTCTTGGTAGTCAAAATACAGCCTGGAAACATTACACTATGTTTACACTTCAGTGGAGCCCTGGAGCCCTAACACCACAACACACTTACAGTACACCTACTGAAGAGAGAGAGAGAGAGACCAGTTTGACAAATGTCTCTGGCATGTTCATTTCACCAAGCAACACATGCAGTATATCATTTATAGGAAAATGAGATAAGTGTTGCAGTGTGATGTCTTATTCATCTATTAGTATTTTATCATCCCATCCATAGCTTTCAGCACTAGTGTTATGTGATTGGGCATGCTGCTTGACAGTTTTTCAAAATATGTAAGATGTTAGTGTCAGTCCTCTTCGCTCATATAAAGGCAGTTTGTGATCTTGCTGTTTTCTTGCAATTTAACAGTTGTTGAGCCCATCCTGAATGAAGACCATGACAGTCAACACACTTTTCCTCTATACAGAGCTCACTAGATCCCGGTATGAGAGAAGGAAGGAAGGTTAAAGCTTGCAGAGAAAACAAGGCAGGCAGGGAAAATTAAAGATGGTGGTACAGTGCTGGATTATGTGACTTCCACCTGTAACCACAAGGCATTATTTATGTCATTTTGAAACTGAACCATTGTCTAGTGGATGAAGAGTGTTGCAAGACATAGTGATTCTCAGAATCATACCTACTTGGGATGAAAAGAAAAAATTAATAGGGGAGTTCCAGTAGGTCAACTGTTTGATTTTGCTGGTTGTAATCTTCTGTCCTGCTTTTATATAGGGATCTACTGAGGTCTGTATGGAGGAAAAGCATCGTTATGACCTTTGTTCAAGGATGGCTCAGTGGTTGTGAAGCTATAAGGAAGTAGGACCATCAGAAATAACCTTGAGATAAGTAAAGAAAACCGACAATGCATTTTTTTTTTTTTTTTTTTTTTTCCCAGAGCATTTTGGGGGTACTTTACCACATTGTGTAATAGCAGAACTGAAAGCCTTGGGTAGTACTAATGGACAGGTATAAAAAGTCATATTGCAATATTTTTGTTTAGTTCTGTAAATATACATTGCATGTGTTGCTTCATATAATGAGAAGGCCAATGATGTTTGCCATACTGACAGTGATTTTTTTTTTTCTGTGGCAGATGTACTTATCTCATGCATCACATTACCACAGCAATGACATTTCTTCATCAGTACTTCAACAGAAGACCAAATGAAGTGGCTGGTCTCCTGCAGTCTGCTGAGTTTACACCCATAAGAGCCTAGGGTTGCAGCAACAGCCAAAACAACAACGTTAAATGCTAGAAACAGTGTTAAGCACAAGATAAAGGCAGTAGCAGCAAGGAAAGAAAGAATATCAGCAAATAATTGTACCTTACAGGGAAACCATAGGATTAGCACGCACACTACAATTCAGTCATGGCAATTTTGATTCCAGTTTTACCTGTGCTTGCTGTTCTCGTTTCATTTTGTTTTTGAAGGCTCCGACATGCTTGCACGAGTTGGCCTTGGTCACCTAATAGCAGCTCTCCATGCTGCATGATCTGTGGCAGCCTCCGTGTTCAGTCCCATAACCCTGAGGTCACACATAATGACCTCATCCCACGTCTTTCTCGGTCTACCCCTCGCAACCCCACTCCCAATATTAACACTTCTCACCTTCTGCACCCAGTTATCATCCCCCATCCTCTCTACATGCCCAAACCATCTCAATCTACTTCTCCTCATCACAACACCAATACACTCCAGCCCCATCCTATCTCTCAACTCTTCCATCATACACTGTAAACACTGTGTTATGTAAGTTTTAAAAAGCTTAGTGTTTAGGAAGAAATGTATGAAACCAATGAATTAGACAATAGAAACAAAGAGTTACATTGCTACACCTCTTGTGGTACAGTATTACCAGTTTTTGAGTTGTACTTTAAATTATAAGACCAGATCACATTCGTGTGAGGGAAAGAGGTAACATAGACATTCTCATAAAACCATTGCATGTGTAAACAGACTTCATATAAGAGGAGGTTACATTGCCTATTGTTGTTGTAGTAGTAATAGTTGTTCCCTAGGCAGTCTGGCCGAAAAGCCCTGAGTCCCTAAGGAAGGCCATGGCCGAGACCAGGCTTTCCCACAGAGCTCTCAAGAAGTGTATGTTGTGTTGTTAACACAGGTGATTTATGTGCAAGGCAGTCTTGCATAATGTACCTAATAGTATGGGGTGCTGTGTTGCATCCTGGACAGACATCAGCGACGGAGTCATCCAGCCTCTTCTGATGACTCAAGAGGACTGGATGATGCCCACATCTCAGCCTGGCTAGGTGGACCCTGTCCTCTCAAGGGAGATAGGATTGAGAAGAGTGGATATCAGGAGGCCATGCATGCAGTTATGTGTTGTCTTTGAGTGACTGAATGAAGCAGCGAGTTATTTTATTTATTTATTTATTTTTATGCTGGGAAGAACAAACTAAAGGCCATGCGCCCACAAACTGTTCCTTCCAAGTGAAAAACAAGATACAAGAGAGAGCCAAATTCAAGATCCGATCATTTCGAGATGCTTGGACACACAGTGTTTGAAAGACTGGAGTTCATAGCTAGCAGGAAATACAGACAGAGGGAGACAGTTCCAGAGTTGACCTGTTGCATAAATGAAGGACTGGGAGTAATGGTTAACTCTTGCATTAGAGGGTTGGACAGAAAAGGGATGAGAGTTTGCTGCTAGACTGGTGCTACGTGCCTGTCGTAGAGGTGGAGGAATGCAAGCAGAGAGTTCAGAGGAGCAGTGACCATTGAAGTAGCGATAGAAAAGAGATAAAGATGCAACAGTGTGGTGAAGAGACAGAGGTTCAAGGGAGCCAGTAAGAGGAGGAGAGTTGATTAGATGAAAAGCCTTTGACTCCACCCTGTTGAGAAGAGCTGTATGTGGGGGAGCCTCTCCACACACGAGAGTTGTACTCCATACAGGGGCGGATAAAACCCGTGTATAAAGTCAACAACTGTGCCGGGGTAAAGAAGGAACAGAGTCAGCTTAGTACACCTAATCTCTTGGAAGCAGATTTTACAAGATAAATCCCGAGTGAATGAAACCCCTAGCATGTTCAAGGATGATGCAGGATTAAGCTGAATATTTTGAAACATTAGTGGGTACACCTGTGGAAGATTTTGTCGGGTTGATAGGTGTAAGAACTGAGTCTTTGATGCATTAAAAACAAGATTATTTTTACCCCAGTCAGATACGAGCCACGTCAGACATTAGGTATGCCATAGCCTCATCCCTTGTCTGTTGAAGTAACTGCTGAGATGGACGTTGCGGGAACCGAATGGAAAGGTGAAGGGTAGAATCATCAGCGTTAGAGTGGATAGGGTTAGAAGTGCAGCTTAGAAGGTCATTGATGAATAAAAGGAAGAGAGTTGGTGTGTGGATGTGCTGTAGTGTAGAGGATGGTGTGGGTTTGTGGAGGCTGCGGTGAGAATTTGAGTGCCTCTCATGTCTAGATGATCCTTGACTTAGAGGACTTTGGTTTCTTGGTGTAGGTGGTCTGTGGGTGTAGTAGCTGTGCAGCCTGTGATTATTTTTAGGGCCTTGTTCTGTATGGTCTGTAGAGTGTTGTAGTGTGTTTTGGTGAGGTTAGAAGCCCGAGCAGGGCTTGCATAATTCATCACTGAACGTATATATTGTTTGCATACTGTGGTGGTGTTTTCTTTGTTGTGTCCAAATGTTGTATGGGCAAGTGGCCTCAAGGCATTGAGTCTTTGTGTTAATTTATCTTTAATGTCTGTGATGTGTTGTTTAAATGATATACGTATTGTATGTTACACCTGTGTTACACCTGTTGTTGTTGTTGTGGCTCCTGGCTAATCTGAATGTGAACCCAGTGGACTGCAGGTTGATGTTGCATGTCCCCTGCAGTCCACCACTCTCCTTTTGGGGAATAGGGAGGGAGGGAGTGACATTTGTATAACAGGGCCGCTATATTGGTTGGTGCCACCATGTGAAGGGATCCCTCTCCAGCACTAATAGAGTACCTGTGCAGTGGCCTTGAGATTCATTCATTCATTGCCAGACGCCATGTATCCCAAACAGGGTGGCCAAGGGCTTAGAGTTAATTGTTTTGCAGGGAGGGGCACTAATCCTCCACCAACCCCACTTGACACGTAGGGATGCCAACAGCATCTGGTGTTCCCAGGCGGTCACCCATCCAAGTACTAACCAGACCCAACGTTGCTTGATATGCTTTATGTAATGAGTATATTTTCAAAACTAGTGGCTGTTAACTACCCCAACACTGGTCTTGAATTTTTACTCAGAAGCCTTTCAGAGTCAGCTGACCCGTGTTCTCTTTACACAGGCGATGTCCTTATTGGTTTCAGTTATGGCTCCGTAATTACTCAGATGATAATATACAACATAGGAAAGGCCTTCCATGTGGAAGGGGTATATTAAGGGTATATCCAAGCCTCCTGATTCAAAACGAATATCTTAAGGTGAATAAAATATCGAGAAGAAGGCAATAGTAAAATGAAAAAGAAAAAATCTGTTTTCAGTTAGTAAATGATGGGAAGATCATGCTCAAAAGTAGGGTAGGATAAAGAAAAAATCTGTTTTCGGTGAGTAAATGATGGGAAGATCATGCCCAAAAGTAGGGTTTTAGACCTGTTACAGCAGACCCTCACTACATGTACAGTGGACTAATTGGGGGAAGCCTGATCCAATAAGCCGATACTCCGGTATGTCCAGTGCTGCCCCCCTCCCACCCCGCACCCCAACCACAAGGTGGGAATTCAAGCACATGTTTGAAAGTGAATGAGTACAGTGACATATTCTAGTACTAGAATTGAAAACTGTACTCATTTTACACTAATTTGGTCCATAATTTTACCCTTTTGTGGCTTATTTTCACATCCATTTCATAGCACTTCTTCATGACAAGCACAGTACAGTATTACTATAGTCTGTTATTACAACTCAGCAGTCATGAATGGGAGAGGGAAATTTCAGGCCAGGTTGGAGTTGAAAGGGTGGGAAACACATGTATTGTGACCTGTTTTCCCCCATTTAGCAGACATTGCTTATTATATATAGCTGACAGAGGTTTTGTGGCCTTCGTAGTGTCTGTTAAATCTAATATCTGGCCTGTTAAAGTTTGTTAAAACAAGCGTCTATTGTATTTACGTGTAGATTTTTTTTTTTTTTCCCATGATATCTGACATTATAAGTTGCAGTGTATTGTTGAAGCCTAGAGATAAGTAAGTTCTGTTATTGGCAAAGATAGTGAACCATATGTATTAGACAAACAAGGTAGAAGGATGTGATTGGTTGGATTTTTGGCTTGATAAGCATTAGCAAAAATTCTTAAAAATATTATATACAGTAAAAGTCCAATTCTTCGGCATCCAATTCCCCGGCAAATCTGACATTTCGGCAGTTTTAAGAAATAGTCCCATTTACGAAAATCTCTGATCGTTCGGCAGATTTTCCGATTTTTTTTCGTCAGTCTTGAAATTCTCCATGAGGACCCTCTACTGCTGGGGACTTCTTCCAGTAGTACCAGACTCCAATCAACCCCTTCTGTTGTACATATGTAAATAAGGAACTTACTATAAGTTTAGGTAAGTGCATGTGAACTTGTAGGCCTACTGTGCCATTACATTTATATACAGTATGTTCACTAATAAAGGAGCGTTGTGGTGTTGATGTGGATGTGATAGGAAGCGTTATGAGGAACACACTGAGATGGTTTGGCCATGTGGAGAGGATGGAGGGTGAAAGACTGACGAAGAGAGTGTATGTGAGTGAGGTGGAGGGGGAAAGAGGAAGGGGAGGCCGAGGATGAGATGGAGAGATGGGGCGGAGAGGTATATGAGAGAGGGGGGTGTGATTTGGGAGCAGGGGAGTGAAATGGCGGGGGACAGGGCGACTTGGAGGCGATTTGTTTGTGGCCACCCCAAGCGGGATTGAGGCGTCTAGCAATAGATAGATAGATGTTCACTAATTTCTTTATTTTTCATATTCAAGTATAGTACTGTATTCATTACAGTATTGTACAGTATCAAACAGTATACAGTACTGTCTCCAAACACATTTGTAATGATATGAGTAGTGATGATAGTGTTCACTGAAACATATAACGTATTGAGTGGGTGGGGTTTTTGATAATTCGGCAATTTTGATTTTTCGGCACTAGCCTAGTCCCATAGATGCCGAAAAATCGGACTTCTGCTGTACATGGTAAATGAGTTGTAGGTGTGACCAAGTTTCCAAGAATTTTTGGTGTATATTTGTGGCAAGGGTGTTGCGTTTACCTACAGCCATTTGACAGTGGCCGTGCATTAGTAAAAGTTATGTTACGTTATTACATCTATGTTTAGTGGCCCTCGTAATGCCCTCCTTCCAAGTCACACCACCCACATTTGTCAATCCTTCTACCCCACCCCTCCACCTAATCATTGGCCTCTCCCTTCCCATTACCAGAACTGTATGTAAATAATAACAATAACTGCTCACTTAACACTGTAGTTTGGCCAGATGCAGCTAAGAGTATTATATATTACAACTAAGGAATATTTCTGTATGGATTCAAACGGTATACCACGTGCATGAAAGACATAATGGGTGATAAAACCACCACAGTTTTTCTTAATGGCCTATTTATTTTTATGCAATATGATTAGACAGTATCAACTGTAAGTTGTTTATGGATTTCATGCAAATTAAGGTACTGCTTTACTGGGTGACAAGCCAAATGACTTTCTGTACACCAGGAAACCATTTACAAAGCTGGGTGGTTACCACATAACCAAATTATGGCACTTGATGGTTTTGTGGGTAATTAAGGCACTCCAGTCAGATTGAGCTTGCACAGGTTTATATCCAAGGGATGGTTGGGGTTTCTTGATCACGTAATGCCACTGGGGGATGAGTGAGGCTGGTCACTCTCATCGTAAATGTCAGGACCAGTTTACCTAGCCCCAGGCTCCATCGCTCCTCATGGGGCAACAAAAGATTAGATGATGAATGAAAGACATACTGTATTAATGGTCAAAACCCCACATCACTCATTGATTGACTAGCAGTGGACACCAACAAAAACTTACTGCAGTTCCCACACTCTTGCCGCAAGCACGGAAATAAATGAAAAACACATCATCCCTGCAAGTGCTAGACCAACAATGAGGTCTGTTTTAAACTGTGGCTGTCTGTTAAGTCAGTAATTTTAGCACTCTGTTTTGTCAGTAATAATAAGATACTTTAATACCTTTCCTCACAGGGCTGAAAGTAAAGGGAAAAATGCCCAGAGGTATATCAAAGATGAAGACATATGGTGAGGCCCTAGAGATCAAGGTGGCACAGTGGCATAATATTCAGCCACCCCCTGTGAGATTAAGATGTCTAGGTATAGATTGATAGAATTATGACAAAGGTCTGGACAAACCATGCAGGTCTGAGGAATATCAGCTGCACAACATGAAATAAGGAATGTGAGGTTCACTGTGAAAGTTTTGAATGTTGAACAGAACAAAACTTGAGAAACTGTTGTACAGCATAGAGATTTTTTAATTCCTTCAGTTCCATGATTAATTTTGTCTACAGTAGCCACTGCCATTACATTAAGTCAGCTTAGGAGAGAACTAGCGGAGTGAGGCATTTAGAAGCAACATTCATTGACACCTGTAGGGATGAGTGGGTTAGTTTAGTTGTTTGTGCCAAGATACACTGCATACGGGTGGTTACTGAGCGGTTTTGGCATGTGAATTTAGCTATACCATTATGAATCCTATATCATGAGCCATAGTAAAGGCTAAATTTTCATGTGGATGCCTCAGAAATAGGGTAAGTAAAAATTATGTTGATGAATAAAAATCAAAACTGGTGAGTAGTGCTAACTTCCCCCCCTTCCTGTATCACTGCTAATTGATGTATGTGTATAAATGTGGTATGGATAGGAAGAAAAATTACCTCTGAGCATGATGCAACAACAGATATGAGGGAAAACCAGTAGTTCAAGAGATGCAAGAGTTTAAGGGAGGGGGGAGATTGCATGCGAAATATTTGTATAGTACAAACTGTACTCTTGGCTGGTTGTCATTCCATTTATTTTGTTTTTATTTTATTTATTTATTTTTTCAGTGATAAAATACAGCTGTCTGCAGAGAGTATAAAGGAACATAGACATTTCTATCATAATTAGAACCAGAGAAACTGAATTTTTAAAAATGTCACCGACTCATCGAGAATTGCTTCTAGCGCAGTGATGCGATGCTTGATTTAAAGAAAAGAAAAAAAATGTTGAGTAGCGCTAACTTCCCACTTTTCCTGTATTGCCACTGATTATTATATGCACATTAATTGGGTGTGGATAGAAAGAAAAAACACCACTGGCCATGATACAACAAACGGAAATGAAGTAAACCCAATAGTTCAGGAACGTATGGGAGGAAAAAATAAGTTGCAAGTGAAATGTTTATAATATATGCACTTTACTGTCAGCTGGCTTGCACCTAAAGATTTGTGAAAAGTGTAGTTATTGTAGGTATTCCCTATGATTTGGGTATAGATGAAAAGGAAATTTCAGTAGCTAAAGCATGAAAGTAACCCAAAATTCATACCATATATAATAAATCAGTGTGGTAGGTTTGAACATTGTTGCGTGCCGTCCTGGACTACACCTATACTCATATTTATTTACTTACTTATTTTCAGCCAGGTTGTGTCCCCCAGATTCCCCTATCTAAAATCACTTAATTGTGGCAAACGTTTTGGAGAGCCTCAGAGAGCCCAATACAGTACCTGCCCAGGGCCCCAACCAAATGGGCAGATTCTCATGGCCATGTGGAATGTGAGAGGTATGAATGAGGTGAGCAAGAGGGTGGAAATGGTGAACGTGTTCAAGAGTTTGATATATGGCGTGATGGTATAGTGTGAAACAAAGATGAAAAGGTATGAAGTGGAGGAGTGGGAGGGTGTGAAATGTGTAAGATCGGGCATGAATGGGTGTGGAAGATGCAAGGAAGGAGTTGCTTTGTTGATGAATGAGTTATGGCAGAGTGGAATAAGAGATTACAAATGTGTCAGCTTGAGATGTATGTATGTCAAGTTCAAGTTTGAGAAGGTGAAAGTGGCAGTGATTGTACCATATAGCATATGCACAATGTGATGACAGGAGAGAGAGAGAGAGAGAAAGACAGATTTTGGGATGAGCTGGATGAGGCAGTGGGAGAAATGCCCAGGAACTATATAGTGATTGTAATTGGTGATATGAATGAGAGACAGACAGGTTTTGGGATGAGCAGGATGAGTCAGTGGGAGAAATGCCCAGGAGCTATAAAGTAGTTGTAGTGGGGGATATGAATGGAAGAGTAGGCACTGGTCCTGAGGATGACATTATGGGTTGTAATGGAGTACCCTGAGAAAATGATAATGAGAAGAGATTGAAGATATGTGTCAGGAAAGGAGGTTTTGCATTTGTAACTCGTATTTTAAGCACAAAGGTGCACAGAAATATACATGGTATAGAGGGAACAGGGATCGTGTTGAAAGGATCCTGATTGATCATGTGCTCGTAGAGAGGTTGATGCTGGGAATGGTTGCTGATACGAGGACCACGAGAGGACAATATGGATGTCTGTCAGATCATATGATTGTGGTATGCAGGATTAAGCTTAGAGGAATGAGGTGGACCAGGAGAGGGAGCAGTCAGGGAGAAAGACTGAAAATTGAGAAGCTGAGGATCAAAGAAATGGCAGATGAACACGGGACCAAAGTAGGGGAGGAGATGAAATCAGTGAAATGGAATGAAATTGATCTGGACAGCCTGTGAAATGCATCTAGGGATTGCTTAGTTAGGAATACTAAAGCTGTGTGTGGTGTGGCAAGAGTAACAACAAAGAAGAAAGGTACAGCGTGGTGGGATGAAGAGGTTAAGAGAGCAGTGGAGGAAAAGACGAAGAAGTGGCTAGAGTGGTTACAGGACAGATGTTCAATTGCAGTAAGAACTGAGTATATGGAGGGCAAGAAGCACATAAAGAGACTAGTGAAGAGGGAAAAAAAGAGGTAAATGATGATCTAGGAAGACAAATGAATGCAAATTACTCAGAAAATAGGAAGTTATTCTGGAATGAGGTGCGGGAATGTACAAGTGACAGCAGAAAGAAAAGTGAAAATATGAATTATGTAAGTGGTAGATTATTAACCCATGGGGATGAAGTAAGGACCAGATGGAAAGAATATTTTGAAAGCCTGATGAATGGGAATAGAGAGAGCAGAGCGACTGTAAACATGATTGGTTTGGCGGGTGTGCAGAGGAGGAATGAAGTGCCAGGAAACGTGACACTCACAGCATGGATGAGTGAAACTGTCCCAGCAGAATGGAAAAAGGCTGTGATTGTACCATTGTACAAAAATAAAGGTGAGCAAAGTGAGTGCAAGAATTATCTTGGCTAAGTTTATTGATTGAGTCTTGTAGGGAAGTTATATGGAGGAATTATAATAAGGAAAATAAGAGAGATATCAGAAGTCCTATTGAGTGATGAACAGAGTGGCTTTAGGAGTAGCAGAGAATATATGGATCAAATATTTGCAGTGAGACAGATATCAGAGGAGGTTTGTGAGAAGGAATACAAGGTGTTTATGGCATTTATGGATCTGGAAAAAGCATATGGCAAAGTAGACAGAGAAGGATTGTGGAAGGTTTTGCACATGTACAGTGTAGATGGGAAGCTGCTCTGTACCATAAAGAATTTTTATGATGGTAGTGAGACATGTGCTGTGGTAAATGGGCATCTAAGTGAATGGTTCACAATCATTGTTGGCATGTGACAAGGTTGTATAGTGTCCCCATGGTTCTTCAGTATATACATATGGATGGGGTGATGAGAGAAGTAAAAACACGAGTAATGGAGAGAGGGATGGCGTTGGTAATGAATGGTGATGGATGGAATATCTCAAATTTGTTGTATGCCGATGATGTAGTGCTGCTTGCAAATACTGGACCAGAACTTGGTAGACTAGTGCAGAGTTTTGCTGGTGTCTGTGAGTGTCATACCTTGAGTGTAATTGTAGAAAAGAGTAAAGAGATGGTAATCGAAAGAGAAGGTGACTCCCACTTTGATGTTACAGTAGATGGAGAGAGACTGGAATTGGTGAGAGAGTTCAAATACCTGGGTACAGTGATAGAAAAGAGAGGAAAGTGTGGAAAAATGGAAATTAGAGTAACATAAGGAAGGAAAGTAGTTGGTGCAATGAAGGCGTTAATAAGAAACAGAGCCTTGAGTGTTGCAGCTGCGCGAGGCCTACATGAAGGAGTGTCAGTGCCAGCTTTAACATATGGGTGTCAGACGATGGTGTGGCATGAAAATTAAAAGTCAAGAGTGAGAGCAGTGGAGATGGGACTGCTGAGGAATGTTTGTGGAGTAGGGAGTGGATGGATACGAAATAATGTAATTCGTGAAAGATAGTGGGGAAGTCTGTGGACACCAGAATTGTAGAGAGTGTATTGAGATGGTATGGTCATGTGGTGAGAATGGATAACAATAGAGTGGTGGAAGAGGTACATTTGAGTGAATTTGAAGGAGGGAAGAGGCAAGGTAGGCCAAGGAGAGGATGGAGGGATATGGTGGATGAGTGTGTGAGGAAGAGAGGTATGGAAGTTTGTGAGGCTAGGGGACTGACAAGAGATTGAGCTGGTTGGATGAATGTTGTGAGAAGTGCATGATTAGGGATTTGGCACCCTTTTTTAATGTGACAGCATTTGGATTGACTGTATTGGATACGTTTATGCGGAGCTACAGAATGTGGTGAAAGTTTTTTGATGTATCAGATAGAGCCAGGATTCTGAGGGCTTGAATGGTGAGTGAATGGAAGCAGGCCCACTGGATTGGGCAGACTTTGGCTGTCTGGACGTTGCTACTCCTCGTCCAGCCCTAGGGTGGAAAAGGAGGTCTGGATGATTGTTTTGTGTGTGTGTGTGTGTGTGTGTGTGTGTGTGTGTGTGTGTGTGTGTGTGTGTGTCTGTGACAAACATGGGGGATTGGTATTCTCATCATCCAGCTATAGATAGATAGGTATTTTTATGCCAGAATATTATGGTACAGCCCTCTAGAAAGAAGATAAAGCCAACTGCTTGTTTGTAGTGTAATTACTGTATGTACTTTGTCTTGGCGTTACCAGTTTGCATCTCTACCTCATTTTCAGTCATTTTCATTGACATACCACATTGCTCATAATGACTGAAGTGTTATTCAGTGGGTATATACATACTGTATGATGTGTAAAGCCTGCAAAACATGATTGACACTGAATAAAATATTGAAAATGGTAAATGCATGGGTGTAATAGAAGTGTAAACATGCTGTATGGTGTTGCACCTCTAATGGCCTTTTTTTTTTTTTTTTTTTTTTTTTTTTTTTTTTTACACATTGGCAGATTGGCATTAGGTATTGGTATTCATGATTGTGCAATATTATACAACCCTTTCAGTAGAGAATGCAACCAACTGCATGTTAATATTATAAGCAGTTATGGATTTTTTTTTTTTTTTTTTTTTTTTTTTTTTTTTTTGTTAAATATGCACGCTGCTCATTCCTGTTATGCCAAGAGCATTTTCAGCACTTTTGTAAGCATTTCACCTTCCTTATAATGATTGTATAATTATTCACTGATTATGTATATGAAGTATGGGCCATTAGTAGAAATGATGAGAACAAGTGAGATATTGTAGTTTGAAAAAGGCTGTACCTTGCTGCACAGAAAACAGCTCTAGACTGACTGCAAGGATGATTTTTCACCATTTCCAAGATGTGTTAGTGCCATATAGACTGGCACATTAGCCTGACCTAGTTCATTCGAAGACATTTGACCACACAGTTCACATCCCCCCCCCCCCCCATGGTGTGTGTCATGTCTCCATGGTTGTTCAATCTGTACATGGATGGGGTAATAAAAGAGATACAAGGTAGGGTAGTGGATATTGGAGTGGCCCTGGTGAGAGAGGATAGTGTTTGGAAACTCCCTGTACTGTTGTTTGCAGATGATACTGTGTTGTTGAGTGAAGACGAAGGGGAGCTGCAAGGCTTGGTGGATGAGTTTGGGAGAGTGTGTAAGAAACGGAATCTAAAGGTGAATGTAGGGAAGAGTAAAGTGATGGTCTTTGAGAGAGGTGAAGTCAGTGAATGTACAGCGAGGTTGGATGGTGAGGAATTGGAAAATGTGAGTACGTTTAAGTACTTGGGTAGTGCGATGAGTAAGGATGGAAGTTTGGAGGGTGAAGTGCTTGAAAGGGTACAGCAGGGAAGAAAGGTTGCTGGTTCTTTGAAAGCAGTGATAAGAAACAGGGAAGTGAGCATGGAAGTGAAAAAGTTACTACATGACAGTATTGTGATACCAACTCTAACGTACGGAAGTGAAGCTTGGACGTTGTTGGAAGGACACAAGTCAAGAGTGAGAGCAGTGGAAATGAGTTATTTAAGACGAGCCAGTGGAGTCACATGGAGAGACAGGCTGATGAATGAGGATATAAAGGAGTGTTGTGGTGTTGACGTGGATGTGATAGGAAGCGTTATGGGGAACACACTGAGGTGGTTTGGCCATGTGGAGAGGATGGAGGGTGAAAGACTGACAAAGAGAGTGTATGTGAGTGAGGTGGAGGGGGGAAGAGGGAGGGGGAGGCCGAGGATGAGATGGAGGGATGGGGTGGAGAGGTATATGAGAGAGGGGGGTGTGAGTTGGGAGCAGGGCAGTGAAATGGCGGGGGACAGGGCAACTTGGAGGCGATTTGTTTGTGGCCACCCCAAACGGGATTGAGGCGTCTGGCAATAGATAGATAGATAGATAGATTTATTTTTGACATTATTTTTTGTGCTGTTTTATTTATTTTAGTGTCTTTTTACACTAGTATTTGTTCTACAATAATATATGTATAAAATAAGGAGCATTCAACCAACATCACTAACACTAAAAACAGCATAAGGAAGGCCAGGCACACTCCATCAGCCTGTTGCCTCGTAAATATTTTTTTCATTCTTTCATCATCTAATCCAGTGTTGCCCTACAGGAGCATAGGAGCCTGGGGCTAGGCATGTTGATCCTGACATTTAAGATGAGAGTGTCCAGCCTCACTCATCCCTGAGTGGCATTACATGAGCAGTAAACCTCAACCACTCCTTGGATATAAACCTGCATCTGCTCAGTCTCATTGGAGTGCCTTAATTACCCACTAAACCACTAGTTGCCATAATTTGGTGATGGTCAGAATGAAGGTCCAAGTAAAATGGAGAAATAGAAGAAGGGAGGAAGGAGTAGATGCAAGGAGAGTGGAAAGGTTACAAGAGGATGAGAAAAAGACAGAATATAAGAGAGAAGTGGAGGAACGATTGGAAAAATATGAATTACAGCAGATAGGGGATGTGGAAGGTGTGTGCAAGATATTCACAGAAGAAATATATGCAGTATGTGAGGTGGTGTGTGGGGTGAAGAGAAGATGAAAGGGGGTGCAAGGAACAGCATGGTGGAATGAAGAGGTGAGATAGGCTGTAGCACAAAAGAAAAGAGCATATAATGAATGGATGAGAAGTGGGGGCGTGGAAGAAGTTGAGAGACGGAAGAGAGAGTTATATGTAGAAAGGAAGAAAGAGGTGAAAAGATTAGTAAGAGAGAGTAAGAAGAGAGTGGATGAGGAATTTGGAAGGAATTTGAGTGTCAAGTGGAGGGAGTGTAAGAAAATGTTGTGGAAAGAGGTGAAGAGAGTTAGACACGGTGTCAATGAAGTTAGTAGGGGAGTTTCGTTTTTAAAGGCTCCAACATGCTTGCATGTGTCGGCCTTGGTCACCTAATGGCGACTCTCCACGCTGCACGATCCATTGCAGCCTCCCTGTTCAGTCCCTTAACCCTGAGGCCACAATGACCTCGTCCCATGTCTTTCTCGGTCTACCCCTCATAACCCCACCCCCAATATTAACACTTCTTACCTTCCTCACCCAATTATCATCCCCCATCCTCTCCACATGTCCAAACCATCTCAATCTACCTCTCCTCATCACAACACCAATACACTCCAGTCCCATCCTACCTCTCAACTCTTCCATCGTAAACCCAGCCCCTCCAGGCCTTGGACGCAGGGACGCACTGCACATCCACCTAATCATTGTCATTTCTGTACGTCTGAGCCGGCGAATATCTTCCTCCTTCACTGCCCAGGTCTCACTTCCATACAACATTACACTCCTAACACATGCTGCATACAAAGACCCCTTAGCACGTAGGAAGAGTCCTCTCAATGTCAGGAGAGGCAAGAGCTCCCTGAACTTCTTTAAACCACTTCTCACCCTAGCCACAGAGCTAGCTCCAGCCCCACCTCCAGCACACAACATGTCTCCCAAATAACAAAACTCTTCCACACACTCAAGAGATTCACCAGCAAGTTCAATCCTTTCACGTCTGACAATATCCACCTGCTCACCCCGACACGCCGTACACATAAAATCAGCATTATCTCGCAGTCTACCTCTGATACCACTACATCTCAAATGCACCCATTTATCACACACACCGCACAAGATGGAATTACTTCCCACGCCCTTGTGGCAAACTGCACATGGCCACTCTCCCTCGTCTTTGACAGTACCGCCACCAACCATAGATATCATCACTTCTGTTTTATCTGCAGTTACCCTTAAACCCTTGTGCCCCTTACCATCTCTCCACTTCCTAAACCTTTCCTCTGCCTCCCTTTTGTTCTCTGCAATCAACACCAAATCATCAGCATACAACAACTCCCATGGAAGTCCGTTTCTAAAGTCACATGAAAGGGCATCAAGTACCATGATAAACAACATGGGACTCAAGACTGACCCCTGATGCACACCAACATTCACAGAAAACTCATCACTCGAATCTCCATTCACTCTTACCTGGGTGTGACCACCCACATACATACCCATAACCACCCTAACCAGCCGCTCCTCCAAACCAAGCATTCTCATTGCCCACTTCACCACCTCTCTAGGGACTCTGTCAAAGGCCTTTTCCAAATCAACAAAAACAAAATAAAGATCCCTTCTCCTACCAATATATTTTTCCTGAAGCTGTCGAACAATGAATATAGCATCAGTGGTCCCCCTACCTGGCATAAACCCACACTGCATCTCATCAATATTCACTCTTTCTCTAATCATACCTTCTAAAACTCTCTCCGTTACCTTCATTATCTGAAAGAAAAAAATGGTAGATTACTAGTTGAGAAGGGAGAAAAAGTGAGCAGATGGAGAGAACACTTTAAGGAATTGTTGAACATATAGAATGAAAGTAATGCGAGTATAAGTGGCTGGGAGAAGGAGAGAGGTGAGAAGACAGGAAGAAATCAGTAGGATGGAAGTTGTGGAAGCAATGAAGAGAGTCAAAATGGGGAAAGTCCCAGGAATTGATGGAGTGTGTGGTGAAATGCTGAAGCATGGGGTAGAGATAGTAGTAGAATGGATGTGGAAGATGTGCAGATTGGCCTGGGAGGAAGGTAGAGTCCTGGAGGATTGGAAGTCAGGTATAATTATTCCCTTGTATAAAGGGAAAGGGGAAAAAGAAGTGTGTGGTAATCATAGGGGCATTTGTCGTCCTTGTGTAATAGGAAAAGTATACGGTAGGATACTTATTGACGGAGTTAGGCATATAATAGAAGAATTAGTTGGTGAAGAACAGGGAGGCTTTAGGAAGGGAAGATGTTGTGTAGATCAGATATTCATTGTTAGATCTTTAGTGGAAAAGTTTCTAGAGAAGGGAAAGAAGTTGTATGCGTCCTTCATGGATTTAGAAAAAGCCTATGACAGGGTGGGTAGGCAAGGATTGTGGACAGTATTAAGAATATATGGAGTAGATGGGAAGTTGTTGAATGCTGTGAAGAGTATGCATGATGGTGCTAAGGCTGCAGTGCGTGTGGATGGTGAACTGAGTGAGTTTTTCTGTTTGAAGGTTGGGTTGAAACGGATGTGTCATGTCTCCATGGTTGTTCAGTCTGTGTATGGATGCGGTTATATAAGAGATGCAAGGTAGGGCAATGGATGTTGGAGTGGCCCTAATGAAAGAGGGCAGTATTTGGAAACTCCCTGTACTGTTGTTTGCAGATGATACTGTGTTGTTAAATGAAGATGAAGGGGAGCTGCAAGGCTTGGTGGAAGAGTGTGTAAGAAACGGAATCTAAAGGTGAATGTAGACCATGGTCTTCGAGAGAGGTGAAGTCAGTGAATGTACAGTGAGGTTGGATGATGAGGAAATGGAAAATGTGAATACATTTAAGTACTTGGGTAGTGTGATGAGTAAGGATGGAAGTTTGGAGGGTGAAGTGCTTGAAAGGGTGCAACAAGGAAGAAAGGTTGCTGGTTCCTTGAAGGCAGTGATAAGAAACAGTGAAGTGAGCATGGAAGTGAAAAAGTTATTACATGACAGTATTGTGATACCAAGTCTAACGTATTGAAGTGAAGCTCGGACGTCGTTGGAGGAACACAAGTCAAGTGTGAGAGCAGTGGAAATGAGTTATTTGATGACGGTATTGTGATACTAAGTCTAATGTATGCAAGTGAAGCTTAGACGTTGTTGGAGAGGCACAAGTCAAGAGTGAGAGCGGTGGAAATGAGTTATTTGAGAGGAGCCTGTGGAGTCACATGGAGAAATAGACTGACAAATGAGGATGTGAAGGAGCATTGTGGTGTGGATTTAGATGTGATAGGAAGCATTAGGAGAAACACATTGAGGTGGTTTGGCCATATGGAGAGGATGGAGAGTGAAAGACTGATGAGGAAAGTGTATGTGAGTGAGGTGGAGGGGGAGAGAGGGAGAGGAAGGCCAAAGATAAGATGGAGGGATGGAGTGGAGAGGCATATGAGAGAGGAGGTTGTGAATTGGGAGCAGGGCACTGGTATGGCAGGGGACAGGGTGACATGGAGGCGATTTGTTTGCTTCCACCCCGTATGGGATTAAGGCGTCTGGCAGTAGATAGATAGATAGATAGTTACCTCCCATCATAGGAAATGGTTTCTTGGAGTACAGGAAACCATTTGGCTTGTCACCCAGTGTAGAGTCACCCATAGACAGAAGGAAGAGATTAGAATGAAGGGAAAGAAAGACAGAAGAGGAAGGAAGGAAAGAAGGAAGAAAGAGAGGAAAGGTCAGGCACCTGAGAGCAGCATTACATCGAGTGAGTGGATACTCAGGTTTTATTTCTGACAATATATTGCATGCTGCTCCATTCATTTTAATCTCTTAATTGTTCATACGAGTTTGTTGTACAGCAACACATGCATTCAAGAATGACCAGAACTTGAACATCACTGTTACTAACAGTACATACAGGAAAAGGGTAAATTATTGTTATGGACGTATTTCTTGTGGTGCACTCTAACCCTTAATTTAACACCAAAATGGGTAAGATAAAGCTCACAAGAAAACTAACTTGCTTTACACTCTACAGTAATATACACACAGAAAAAAAACAAGGTTCATTTACAAAAATAGGGGAATTCACATAGGCCTCACAATAAAAATATAAAAATGAGTTATTTCTCTTACCTAACCAAATTGCAATCAGTGGAGGCTATATACCCACAAAGCTTAAGGAACTAGGAGAACTCGTCGATGATATAATCCAGATATAATCCACACACTAGTGTTATATGGAGAAGTGAACCAAAAAGGGGAAATGGTGCACAAACAGTGTACAGTAGACCCTCTACTGTGTGATGCAATAGAGCCAAAAGCATGTCCGGAAAGTGGTCCCATCCGGAAAGTGGGCCCCAGCCTCCTGGACCTGTACTTATGGTCCCTAACCTACCCTGACTCAGAAGAACACCTATACAACTCCCTACTGGACATGCATAGCACCTATTTAAGACTCACCACACCAGTAAGCGACATAATAGACTGAAATAAATGCAAAAAAAAAAAACAGAGAATAAGGTTTTAGATGTGAGTTTATACAATATTAAACATTCTGGGTACATACAACAAGTCCCTGGCTCCTGGACTGGTACTTATGGACCCTTACCTAGCCTGACTCAGAAAAACACCTCCCTACTGCGCATGCATAGAAAGAAGGGGCATAAAAGAGTGAAATGAGGTTTTAGAGGTAAGTATGGAAAATACAGTACAATGTGAAACATTCTAGGTATTTACAACAAGTCCCAGGCCATCTCGATGAATAACCCGCCTCCTCTCAGACTCTGACAGTAAGAAGGAGTATCTGAAGCACCTGGAGTATCTGAAGCACCTGCGTGATTGTGGTTTAATTCTGACGGTTGCATAGAGTTGAGAGAGGGGGGTAGCCTGATGACAGAGAACAGGGTGACCTTTTTTGGGGGGGGGGGACCTGGCCTGGGATTAAGGCATTTGGCTGTTGGTAAATATATATAAATGATATCATATTTCTGCAAAAGCAGTTGATAATTTGTTGTTTGACATGCATATATAGTTATTTTTGATTCAGTACAGTAATCTGTTAGCAACACAAGTCCTGTAGTAGTAGCAGTAATAGTTGTTTCTGGCTGAACAGTCCTGAGTCCCTAAAGAAGGCCATGGCAAAGACTGGGCTTTCCCACAGAACTCTCAAGGAGTGTATGCTGTGTTGTTTGTGCAGGTGATTGTGTTCAATACAGTCTTCCATAGTGTGCTTAATAGTATAGGGTGCTGTGTTGCATCCTGGACAGGCATCAGTGACGGAGTCATCCAGCCTCTTCTGATAACTCAAGATGGCTGGATGATGCCCATATTTCAGCCTGGCCAGGTGGGCCCTGTCCTCATGAGGGAGGTCGGATTGAGAAGGGTGGATATCAGGAGGCTGTGCATGCAGCTGTGTGTTGTCTTTGAGTGAATCAATGGAGTGACAAGTGATTTGAGCATGGATATGCTTCTGGTAGATGGTTTGAGGTGGGCAAATGGGGTTAGTACTTGTGTATGATATTGTGTGCTGGGTTTTGTTTTGATGTTCCATGGTGTGTGTAGATGTACTGCCATGTAGTGTAGTGGATGGTGTGGGTTTGTGGAGGCTGCTGCAAGGATTCGCATGCCTCTAATGTCTAGATGATCCTTGACTTTGAGGACTTTGGTTTCTTGGTGTAAGTGGTCTGTGAGCGTAGTAGCTGTGCATCCTGTGAATATTTTTAGGGCCTTGTTCTTTATGCTCTGTAGGGTGTTGTAGTGTGTTTCAGTGAGGCTAGAAGCCCAACCAGGGCTTGCATAATTCATCACTGAACGTATATATTATTTGTATACTATGTTTGCTCGTAGTGGTGGTTTCTTTATTGTGTCCGAATGTTGTATGGGCAAGTGACCTGAGGGCATTGAGTCTTGGTGCTGATTTGTTTTTAATGTTTGTGATGTGTTATTTAAATGACATTGATGTATTTTATGTTACACCAAGGATATTGTGTGTGTGTGTGTATTTACCTCGTTGTGATGTACAGGAAATGAGCTGTGCTTGTGGAGTCCCGTCTCTGTTTCTCAATATGTCAAATTTTGCTTTGAACTTGTTTAAGGTTTTAGACTGGACAATATCTTTGTCCAGGCTGTTCCACAGGTCTGTGCATTTATAAGGAAAACTATATTTCTTGATATCCTTCAAGCAGCTTGGCCTTTTCAGTTTCATTCTGTGTTCTCTTGTTACTCTCCTATCCCATAAAAACAAATCTTCTCAGTCAGTTATATTTACTCCCATAGTGGCCTTGAACAGTGCAATCATGTTGCCCCTCTCTCTCTTTTCCTCTAAGGAAGGCAGATCCAGCTTTTCCAACCTTTCTCTGTATGACAGATCTGCCAGGCTAGGGATCATCTTGGTTGCGCTCTTTGTATTCTCTCAATCTTGTTTATATCTTTCTTGTTGTGTGGGGACCACACTGCTGCTGCATATTCTAACCTGGGGCACATCATGGCCACTATCAATTTTTTCATCATGTCCTCATCCATACAAAGAAATGCTATTCTTATGTTAGTCAAGAGTCTATACGTTACTCTAACTGTCTTATTAATATGTTTTTCAGGTGACAAACTATCCTGGACCAGCACTCCCAAATCTTTCTCTTCACTCGCATTTTTGATTGGTTCATTACCCATCAAATAATTCAGTGATGGCCTCTTGATACTTTTACCCATTTCCAATATTTTACATTTCTTTATGTT
This sequence comes from Coenobita brevimanus, assembly GCF_032717465.1. Taxonomy (NCBI): domain Eukaryota; kingdom Metazoa; phylum Arthropoda; class Malacostraca; order Decapoda; family Coenobitidae; genus Coenobita; species Coenobita brevimanus. Next base: position 46,666,000 of record NC_136961.1, read on the forward strand.
GAATTTCATTTCCCACATCCGGCTCCAATCATGTATCCTATCCAGGTCCTGCTGCAACGTTTTACAGTCTTCCTTTCTTAACTGTCTTGTTAATGTGTTTTTCAGTTGACAAAACTATCCTGGACCAGCACTCCCAAATCTTTCTCTTCTCTCGCCTTTGTGATTGGTTCATTACCCATCAAATAATTCAGTGATGGCCTCTTGGTACTTTTACCCATTTCCAATATTTTGCATTTTTTTGTGTTGAATTTCATTTCCCACATCCGGCTCCAATCATGTATTGTATCCAGGTCCTCCTGCAGCATTTTACAGTGTTCCTCAACTTCTACTTTCCTTAAGATCTTTGCATCATCAGCTAACAGTCTTGCATAACTGTTCATTCCATCTACCAAATCGTTTACGTAAATCAGGAATACTACTGGCGCTAACACTGAGCCCCGTTGGACTCCACTTGTTACTTCCCTCCATCCAGACATCCTGTCCTTTATTACTGTCCTCATTTGTCTGTCTCTCAAAAAGTCTCTCATCCACTCCAGTAGGTTTCTCTTCAGTCCTATGTGCTCCAATTTCCACATTAGTCGCTTATGGGGTACCTTGTTGAAGGCTTTCTCCAAATATAAATGCACACAATCCACCCAACCGTCTCTCTCCTGTAGCACGTCAATCACTCTTGAGTAAAAGCTCAACAAGTTGGAAACATGACCTTCCACTTCAGAATCCAAACTGACTTTCAGCCAAAATGTTCATCTCTCCAGATATTTTATCCATCTGTCTTTCGGGATTCTCTTGCACAGTTTTGCGACCATGCTGGTCAGGGACACTGGTCTATAATTCAGGGGCTCTTCCCTGTTTCCTCCCTTATAAATTGGTACCACATTTGCCCTCTTCCATTCTTGAGGCACTTTCCCCTCTTCCAGAGAACACAGTTAAACTGTGAATCTTATCTGCCAGTTGTTCTATGGATTCCTTCAGTACCCAATTAGGGATTCCATCCGGTCCTGGGGCTTTCCTTACATCTTGAGTTTCCAGTACTTTGTACACTTTCTGCACTTCCACTTTTATATCTTTTATCACTACATTTCTAGTCACTCCTTGCCCCTCCACAAAATCCCTTTATTTTGTGAAAACCATTTTGGAAACATTTGTTCATTATTTCAGCTTGCATTGCTGCATCTTTATAAACTTTTCCATCTACTTTCAGTTTGGTGATCTCTTCCTTTTGTTTCAATTTGCCATTGACAAATCTATAAAACAATTTGGGTTCGTCCTTACATTTGACAGTTGTACCTTTTTCAAAGTTCCTGTCTTCCTCTTTGTGGATTCTTGTATATTCATTTCTAGTTCTTTTATATTCTTCATTTGTTCTATTATTACCTCTCTTTCTCCAGTTGTTCCATGCCATGTCCCTCTCTTTTTTTGCTATCATGCACCATCTGTTAAACCAGTCCTTTTTCCTGTTTTCTTTCCCATGTACCCCTTGGAACATATTTTTCCACTCCAGAATTATAGAGGTCTAGGAAGATATCCCACATCCTCTCTATCTCTCTTGTTTCTCTGAATTTTCTCCAGTCCACATTTTCAAGGAATTTTTTTCAATCCTGTAAAGTTTGCGTTTCCAAAGTTGAATCATCCCTGCCTATAAAGCTCGTCTCTTGGCACCACATTCCCTTTTATCATCTGGAACTCAATGACCACATGATCACTTTCTCCTATAGAACACAGGTATTTCAAAGATTCAGTTACATCGTGTTCTTTGGTTAGCAGTAAATCAAGTCTTACTGCTGTGTCATCACCTCGGAATCGTGTCTCTTCTTTGACCCACTGAGTCATTACATTATTCATTGCTGTATTTAACAATATAGTGCCCCATGAATCTTCACTGCCTCCTGAGTCCCATTCCTTCCAATTCACCTCTTTACTATTAAAATCACCCATAAGAATTATTGTATTGTTGCTTTTCTCAATCATTTTCTGTAGATAACTATCCACGTCTGACAACATCTCCAGGTATTCATCGTCATTCCATCTCCTGGTATTCATCGTCTTAGGGGGAACATATACTACTGCCATATCTCCCTTGCCATTCTCTCCAGATTCTAATTTCATATTTATCACCTCAGTCTTACCCTCTCCCATTTCCACAGTATCCATATTTATGTTGTTCGTCACTGCTTTCATCATTTCTCCACCCAGTTTTTCTTTTCTGTTTCTTCTCCACATTTTGTATTTACCATCTCCCATATGGATATCAATATCCTCTCTTGGTCTCTACAAAGCACATAACATCTGGTTAATACACCCTCAAGAAATCATTGATTTCTAACCTTGCCATTATTAAACCACCAACATTAGCACATGCCCTTTCAAACTTTTTTCGTTGTTTTTTATTCCCTCTTCTCTCCCTCTCTCCGTCGGTACCACTTCCTCCATTTCTGATCCGTAACACTCCAATAGAACACTGTCTTCTCTTCCTCTGTTCATTTTTTTGTCTTTGCTTCCTTTACTAGCTCCTTTATTTTAGCTCTTTCCTCCTCATGTGCATCTCTCTTTATCCAAACATTCATGAACCCCTCATTGCCTGATAATTTCCATGTTCTGTTGATGATTTCTGTCTATCTATCTATCTATTGCCAGACGCCTCAATCCCATTTGGGGTGGCCACAAACAAATCGCCTCCACGTTACCCTGTCCTCCGCCATTTCACTGCCCTGCTCCCAACTCACACCCCCCTCTCTCATATACCTCTCCACCCCATCCCTCCATCTCATCCTCGGCCTCCCCCTCCGTCTTCCCCCCTCCACCTCACTTACATACACTCTCGTCATCAGTCTTTCACCCTCCATCCTCTCCACATGGCCAAACCACCTCAGTGTGTTCCTCATAACGCTTCCTATCACATCCACATCCACACCACAACGCTCCTTTATATCCTCATTCGTCAGCCTGTCTCTCCATGTGACTCCACAGGCTCCTCTTAAATAACTCATTTCCACTGCTCTCACTCTTGACTTGTGTCCTTCCAACAACGTCCAAGCTTCACTTCCATATGTTAGAGTTGGTATCACAATACTGTCGTGTAGTAACTTTTTCACTTCCATGCTCACTTCCCTGTTTCTTATCACTGCTTTCAAAGAACCAGCAACCTTTCTTCCCTGCTGTACCCTTTCAAGCACTTCATCCTCCAAACCTCCATCCTTACTCATCACACTGCCCAAGTACTTAAACGTACTCACATTTTCCAATTCCTCACCATCCAACCTCGCTGTACATTCACTGACTTCACCTCTCTCAAAGATCATCACTTTACTCTTCCCTACATTCACCTTTAGATTCTGTTTCTTACACACACTCCCAAACTCATCCACCAAGCCTTGCAGCTCCCCTTCATGTTCACTCAACAACACAGTATCATCTGCAAATGACAGTACAGGGAGTTTCCAAACACTATCCTCTCTCACCAGGGCCACTCCAACATCCACTACCCTACCTTGTACCTCTTTTATTACCCCATCCATGTACAGATTGAACAACCATGGAGACATAACACATCCCTGTTTCAACCCAACTTTCAAAGAGAAAAATTCACTTAGTTCACCATCCACACGCACTGCAGCCTTCGCACCATCGTGCATACTCCTTGTTCTCGCAGTGAATTTATAATTGCTATGTGCTCCACTGAATCAAAAGCCTTTTCATAATCAACAAAACCTAAGCACAGTGGTTTATTATATTCAGTAGTTTTCTCTGTTAGCTGATTCATTGTATGTAGATGATCAGTGGTCAAAAACCCGCTTCGGAATCCTGCCTGTTCACGAGGTTGGTTTTCCTCCAAAATTTTTGCTATTCTGTTCGTAAGGACTTCAGTGAAGAGTTTGTAAATGACTGATAATACAGTAAGCTAATGGGTCGATAGTTACTAAGATCTTTTGAGTCACCTTTTTTGTAGAGTAAAATAACTATTGCATTACACCAAGTTTTGGGAATTTTCTTCTGCTTTATACATTGGGTAAATAAGTGAGCAAGCATATTTTGTAATTCTGCTCCTGCATCCAGCAGTGAATCTGTTACTATTTCATCTTCTCCCAGAGCCTTCCCTCTTTTCCTGTTTTTAAGACAAATATTTACTTCGTCTGGTGTTACCTCAGGTATTTCACTTGTGTCAACTGAAAAGTTAGCTAATGATACTACTGTCTTTGATGCATACTGTTCTTTGTAAAATTCTTCAACTCTCTTCACCATCTTATCTCTGCATTTAATTATTTCACCATTTTTTCCTTTCAGTGATGTAATTTGTTGCTTTCCTAGTGCCATTTTACTTTGGACCTGTTTCAGACTTTTTCCATTTTTGATGGTTTCTTTGATCTGAGCCATATTTCTCTTTCTTTTTTCTTCTCTTTGTCTTTTGTTGATAAGCTTATTTAATTCCACTTGTTCTATTTCATCTCTCTTTGTTTTTACTTTCCTTTCCTTTCGTTTTTTCATAAGCTCGAGTGTCTTTTCTGAATTTTTTTGGGTTTGGTTGTATTAGGTTTTCCTGCTACTTCCGCTGATTCTCTTAGTACTTTTGTTAGTTTGTCATTCAGCTCATCAATGTCACATTCAGCATTACATAGAGCCTGAAATCTGTTCTTTATTTCCAACTGAAAGGCTGCTTTGTTTTCATTTACATTTATTGGGCATATCTTTTTATCTTTAATCATCTTCTTTCTTTCACTTTTGAAATTGAACCTGGCTGTGCAACCCACCATTCTTTGATCACTACCTATATTAACTTTGTTGATAACTGACATTTGTGATCGTGTTATTCTTATCTGCTATAATGAAGTCGATTTCATTCTTTGTTTCTCCATTTGGGTTTCTCCAGGTTCACTTTCATCCTGTTCTGTTGTGGAAGAATGTGTTCATTATTCTCACGTTAAACATTTCAGCAAAATTTACCAGCATACATTCCTTTCTCCCACTCCAAATTTTCTCATACATGCTTCTCCATTTTTCGACTTCCCAACTTTTTCATTGAAGTCTCCCATGAGTATAGTACTGTATATGTTGTCTTTTCTTCGCCCATAATCTGGGAGATGTCATCATAGAATGTTTCTGTTTCTTCATCTGGGCTTTGAGAAGTTGTTGCATATACTTGTATTACTTTCAGGGTATATAAAGGAGCGCTGTGGTGTTGATGTGGATGTGATAGGAAGCGTTATTAGGAACACACTGAGGTGGTTTGGCCATGTGGAGAAGATGGAGGGTGAAAGACTGACGAAGAGAGTGTATGTGAATGAGGTGGAGGGGGGAAGAGGGAGGGGGAGGCCGAGGATGAGATGGAGGGATGGGGTGGAGAGGTATATGAGAGAGGGGGGTGTGAGTTGGGAGCAGGGGAGTGAAATGGCGGGGGACAGGGCGACTTGGAGGCGATTTGTTTGTGGCCACCCCAAACGGGATTGAGGTTTCTGGCAATAGATAGATAGACTTTCAGGGTATATTTTTTTATGCAGTCTAATGACAACAAATGCTGCTCTGCCAGATACACTGCTGAATTTAACAATGTTGTCTGCAAGATTTCTGTTAATTAGAAATCCTACATCACTAAGTCTTTCATTTTCCCTTCCTCTGTAGTAAAATAGGTGGTTACTGTCTTCGAGCTGACTTACTTTTTCTCTTTTCTGTGGATCTCACTCAAACCTACAATATACCAACTAATGTTTTCCAGTTCAGTAATTAGGTTATCAAGTTTGTAATCTTCTGCAAGGCTTCATACATTGTATGCAGAGATCTTCATGGATTTCAGTTTGTTTAATATCCAAGAGTCTAATTTTCCAACACAGTGCCTACTCACTTTCGGTGGCACACTGCCCGTAAGCACAGGAGGCAGTGTGGTTGGACCTTGAGTAGACAATAATCCAACAGGAATGCCCGTCAAATCATTTGCAATAGAACTCATGTTTGGTTGGGAGGATTGTGGCAAATAATCTCACCTCCCTGGCATATAGTTTCTGGTGAGATGTGATTTTTGTGCCACCTTATTCATTATATTTGGTGAAGCCCTATATATCTATAGGGGGTCCCATGATCTGCGCTGTCTAAGACGGTACCTCGTATATCTACAAGGCCTTCCCCTATCTGCCACCCGGGGATGTGCCAGGTAGCAGTGGGATCCTGCCCCAGGATATATATATATATATATATATACAGTAAAAACCTCACTATAACGGACTAATTGGGGTCCAAGCCGTTCCGAAAAAAACTAAATTCCGATAGAAGCGACACCTGGACTTCCCCCAGCAAACCAGGACTTTTTCCTATATAACGGACATTAGTCCAGATCACACGACCAGTGGGTTAGAGCGCTCCACTCTGACCGAAGGGTCAGAGGATCGAATCCACCCAAGGGTCATTGGTAGACATCAGGAAGGGCATCCGGTCATAAAATGCTACACGCTCCAAACCAAAGTCCTCTACCCAGGGGCAACGCCTAAGCCCTTATCCAAAAAAAAGGGGTACCTGGCGTAAAAAAAAAAACTCTATTACAGTTCTGTACTGTATTAAACATGCACAACAGTAACCAAAATATGATAATACTGTACTGGACACTGAAAAACATGTCTTTTATTAACCTTGTTGTGGTGAATGTAGCTGCACTGGTCAGGCAGTCCGGATCACTTCTGGCTTTATCGGACTTTTTCCAATATATAAGAATTTAGTCTGGTCGGCTCTTCACTCCGATAAAAATGAATTTTGGTCTATTGAAGTCCGTTACATCGAGGTTTTACAGTACTGTGTGTGTGTGTGTGTGTGTATTTTATATATATATATATATATATATATATATATATATATATATGTATGTATGTATGTATGTATATCTTACACACTCCTTATGGGGCAGCACAGGATTAGATAGTGGATGGATGGATATATATATATATATATATATATATATATATATATGTATATGTATGAGAGAGAGAGAATAAATGTGTGTATGTGTATGTCAGAGGTAATGGCGCAGTGGATGAGGAAGTGGACTGAGTGTCCTAACTGTTGCAGTAGCGGCAGTGGCAGCTGTAGTGGCCGCAGTGGAAGGCAGTTCTCACACAACATCCATTCCTCACTCTCTCCATCACTACTCTCGTCTTCACCACTTCAGTCACAGCCACCACCAGCGACAACCACCCCAACAGCAACTCCTTCCTGTAACTCAGCCAAGAAATGGGCGAGGAAGTAGTGGTGTGTACTCTAGTGTTGTAACAACAGAGATGGTAGTGACTACGAATGGTGAGCAGCATTGTCTTGTACAGGAGGGGTCAAAACGTTGGCGATGCAAACGCTGTAATGTACGCGGCCATGAGAAACGCACCAGACTGCGTTGCCAGCAGTGTTGTGTTGCATTATGTGCCTCTTGTTTCCAGTATTACCACCAGGAGAAGGACAGGCGAGACAGCCATTCATATGCAACCACATGTGGCAGAGCAGCCTTACCATACACCTCTCAGTTGCAACACATGTCCAACCCTGCACCAGAAGTTCATGTTAACATTTTTCCACATTAATGTTGTTGTTAATGTTTATTAATTTGTTACACCATAGTTGAGTTCTATAGGCTGTATCTTTCATTTTGTTCAGCACCGTTTGTAATATGAGGTCTGTCCAAAAGAAACCAAACTTTTTAAACGGCACACCAACTAGCCAGCCTCGTATGATCGTGACGGGAGTGCTGTGTAGCAGTGACCTTGAACTTTAGTCTAACACTAGCCACATCTCATCACGCCATGTCACTCGGTCATCAAGGTATATGCGCTTGATTGAGTGTGTACTGTATTTAGTGCACTTGGCGAATTTTCTATTTTTTCTTCCATCATTTGAAATTGGCGGCCTTTCAAAGTGGATTTCATCTTTGGGAACAAAAAAAGTCTGCCTGGGCCAAACCCAGAGAGCAGGGCAGCTGGGGGATGATAATCATCTTGTGCTTTGCCAAAAAGTCGTGGATAAGAAGCAACACGTTAGCAGGTGCATTGTTATGGTTTCACATCCAAGTTTTGTTTGTCCACACCTCAGGCTCGTCCTTCGCCACTCTCAAACGCTTCAGGACATCCAAGTAAAATTCTTTATTGACAGTCAGACCACATGGAACTAACCAATGATGAACAATGCCCTTCCAGCAAAAAATATATACTGTATGTATATATCATCATCGTCATCATCATCCGTACCTCCTTTTCCACCCAAGGGCAGGGTGAGGAGTAGCAATGTCCAGACAGCACAAACTTGCCCAATCCAAATAGGCCACACTTCCATTCACTCATCATTCAAGCCCCGGAATCCTGGCTCTACCGGATACTCTAAAAACATTCACCACATTCTGCAGCTTCACACAAACATATCCGATTGAGTCAATCCGGACGCTGCCATGCTCACAAGGGGTGCCAAAATTTCTGACGATGCACTTCTCCTCACAATGTTCATCCAGCCAGCTTGATCTCTTGTCAGTTCCCTAGCCTCACCGACTTCCAAACCTCTCTTCCTCAAACACTCATCCACCGTATCTCTCCACCTTCTCCTTGGCCTACCTTGCCTCCTCCCTCCTTCAGATTCGCTCAGGTATACCTTTTTCACACTCAGTTGTTATCCATTCTTTCCAAATCCATACCATCTCAGGACATTCTCTTCGATTCTGGTGTCCACCGACTTCCTCACAACACACCTTTCACGAATCACATTATTTTGTATCCAATCCACCTTCTGTACTCCACATACATTCCTCAGCAGTCCCATCTCCACTGCTCTTACTCTTGACTTTTCATTTTCATGCCACACCATAGTCTCACACCCATATGCTAGAGTTGGTACTAACACTCCCTCATGTAAGCCTCGTGCAGCTGCAGCACTCAAGCCTCTGTTTCTTATCAAGGCCTTCATTGCACCAGCAACTTTTCGTCCTTGTGTCACTATACTTTCAACTTCTTATGCACGTTTTCCTTTCTTTTCTATCACTGTACCCAAGTATTTGAACACTCTCACCAATTCCAGTCTCTCTCCATTCACTGTGACATCACACTGGGAGTCACGTTTTCTCTCAATAACCATCACTTTACTCTTTTCTACATTTACTCTCAAGGCACAATGCTCACAGACATCAGCAAAACTCTGCACTAGCCTACCAAGCTCTTGTCCGGTACTTCCAAGCAGTACTGCATCATCAGCATACAACAAATCTGAGATATTCCATCTATCACCATTCATTACCAGCGCCATCCCTCTCTCCATTACTCGTGATTTTACTTCTTTCATCACTCTATCCATATATATATATTGAACAACCATGGGGACATCACACAACCTTGTTGCACGCCCACACCAATCGTGAACCATTCACTTAGATGCCCATTAACCCATACACATGCTTCGCTACCAATATAAAGACTCTTTTGACAGCACCTAGCAGCTTATTATCTACACCATACATGTGCAAAACTTTCCACAATCCCTCTCTGTCTACTTTGTCATATGCTTTTTCCAGATACATGAATGCCATAAACACCTTATGTTCCTTCTCACAAGCCTTCTCTGCTATGTCTCACTGCAAATACTTGATCCACACATCCTCTGCCACTCCTAAAGCCACCCTGTTCATCACTCAATAGGACTTCTGATATCTCTCTTACTTTGCTTTTAATAATTCTTCCATATACTTTCCCTACCACACTCAATAAACTTATGATATCTCTCTTACTTTCTCTTTCATAATTCTTCCATATACCTTCCCTACCACACTCAATAAACTTATGCCACGATAATTCTTGCACTCACTTTGATCACCTTTATTTTTGTACAGGGGTACAATCACAGCCTTTTTCCACTCTGCAGGCACAGTTTCACTCATCCATGCCTTCTTACATATCTCCAACAAGCACTTCATTCCACTCTTTCCACTACACTTAAGCATCTCTGCATACACATCATCAGCCCCAGCTGCTTTCCCATTTTTCAGCCGTTTCACAGCGCTCTTCATCTGTGCGAGTGTCACATCTCCTGGCACTGCATTCCTTCTCTGCACATCTCCAAAACCAATCATGTTTACAGCTACATTGCTTTCTCTATTCCCATTCATCAGGCTTTCAAAATATTCTTTACATCTGGTCCTTACTTCATCTCCATGGGTTAGTAACCTACCACCTGCATCCTTCACACTATCACATTTCTTTCTGCTTTCACTTCTACATTTCCACACCTCTTTCCAAAATAACTTCCTGTTTTCAGAGTAGTTTGCATTCATTTTTCTTCCCAGATCATCATTTACCTCCTCTTTTTTCCTCTTCACTAGTAATAATTAAAGAAAATCAACATCACCGTCACATTAGAATGACTGTTGTGCTGTTTTAGTTGCGATAATGATGTTCCAACCCACTGCGATGACTGCCTTTTTGTTTGAATATCATAGTCGTACACCCATGTTTCATCACCTGATACGACATTTTTCAGAAGTTTTCATCAGCACTCGAACAATCAAACAGCTCTTGATTGACTGTGACACAGTTCTCCTTTTGTTCATGTGTCAGCAGATGCGATACAAATTTTGCAGCAGCTTGATGCATCTTCAGTTTTTCAGTTAAAATCGTGTAGCACAAACTTTTACAAATACTGTAAGGGCAAACCGCGATTAACGATACCCCAAGATGCAGTACCCTAGAAAAATGATGGGGGTTGAAATACCACCCAACCCTGCCAATCATAGGCCTGCCCCTGGCTTTGTGATGGGTTTTTATTTATTTATTTTGTTTATTTTTTTCGATTTTGATGATATTTTAGACTTAGATACAGGTGCATTGTTATGGTTTCGCATCCAAGTTTTGTTTGTCCATACCTCAGGCTCATCCTTCGCACTGCCTCCCTCAAATGCTTCAAGACATCCAAGTAAAATTCTTTATTGACAGTCAGACCACTTGGAACTACCTAATGATGAACAACATCCATCCAGCTAAAAAAAATAATAATAATAATTAAAGAAAATCAACATCACCTTCACATTTGAATGACTGATGTGCTTTTTTAGTCACAGAAATGATGTTCTAACGCACTGCAATGACTGCCTTTATGTGTGAACATCATAACCATACACCCATGTTTCATCACCTGGTATGACATTTTTCAGAAGTTTTCATCAGCACCCGAACAATCAAACATCTGACTGACTGTAACACAGTTCTCTTTTTGCCCATCTGTCAGCAGACGCGACACAAATTTTGCAGCAGTTCAATGCATCTTCAGTTTTTCATTTAAAATCATGTAGCACAAACTTTTGCAAATACAGGCCGACCCCAATTTACGATACCCCAAGATGCGATACCCTAGAATAGTGATGGGAGTTGAAATACCACCCAACCCCGCCTATCGTAGGCCTACCTCCAGCTTTGCAATAGGTTTTTGTTTATTAATTTTTTTATTTTGATGATATTTTAGATTGTATGTCGTGTTTAGGTTGATTTATAAACTGTTTTAGTCGTAGGTGGAGTGAATGCTGTCATTTGGGGTACGGATTCTCGCCCATCAGATGAGGTACAAAAGAGTGTGGACAACTAGGCAACTCAATAAAGAATTTTTTGTGTTGGACCATTGAACATCTGACCTAACATGAAATACAGAATAATAATTTTAAATAAATATTAATAATTATGAAGCCTTAAAGAGTAAATATTTCATTCATTAATGAAAACTATAAATCATGTATTTACATTTGGGCTGTTCAAGGAAAAACACTTTGAAAATATAAAAGAATTTCTAAATAAATGTTGGAAGGTAAGAGAGAAGAAAATAAAACTCGGCAACCAGAACAGTAACTAAAACGACATTAAGAGGGGCTGTTGAAAACAGCATCATCGATTGATAAAATCATGAGTTTACATTCGGACTGTTCAAGGGAAACACTTTAAAAATACAAAGGAATTAAAAAATATATATATATACTGGAGAGGCGGAAGAGAGAGTTATATGTAGAAAGAAAGAGAGAGGTGAAAAGATTAGTAAGAGAGAGTAAGAAGAGAGTGGATGAGGAATTTGGAAGGAATTTGAGTTTAAAGTGGAGGGACTGTAAGAAAATATTCTGGAAAGAGTTGAAAAGAGTAAGACAGGGTGGAAGTGAAGTTAGCAGGGGAGTGAAAGATAAAAATGGTAGATACTAGTGGAGAAGGGAGACAAAGTGAGCAGATGGAGAGAACACTAAGGAATTGTTGAACGTAGAGGATGGAAGTAATGTGAGTATAAGTGGCTGGGGAATGGCTGGGAAAAGGAGGGAGGTGAGAAGACAGGAAGAAATCAGTAGGATAGAAGTTGTGGAAGCAATGAAGAAAGTTAAATCGGGGAAAGCCCCAGGATTTGATGGAGTGTGTGGTGAAATGCTGAAGCATGGGGGAGAGATAGTAGAATGGATGTGGAAGATGTGCAGATTGTCCTGGGAGGAAGGTAGAGTCTCGGAGGATTGGAAGTCAGGTATAATTATTCCCTTGTACAAAGGAAAAGGGGAAAAAGAAGTGTGTGGTAATCATAGGGGCATTTGTCTTCTTAGTGTAATAGGAAAAGTGTATGGTAGGATACTTATTGACAGAGTTAGAGAAAGAACAGAGAAATTAGTTGGAGAAGAACAGGGAGGCTTTAGGAAGGGAAGAGGTTGTGTAGATCAGATATTCATTCTTAGATCTTTAGTGGCAAAGTTTCTAGAGAAGGGAAAGAAGTTGTATGCGGCTTTCATGGATTTGGAGAAAGCATATGACAGGGTGGATAGACAAGGATTGTGGAAAGTGTTAAGAATATATGGAGTAGATGGGAAGTTGTTGAATGCTGTGAAGAGTATGTACGATGGTGCGAAGGCTGCAGTGCGTGTGAATGGTGAACTAAGTGAATTTTTCTCTTTGAAAGTTGGGTTGAAACAGGGATGTGTCATGTCTCCATGGTTGTTCAATCTGTACATGGATGGGGTAATAAAAGAGGTACAAGGTAGGGTAGTGGATGTTGGAGTGGCCCTGGTGAGAGAGGATAGTGTTTGGAAACTCCCTGTACTGTCATTTGCAGATGATACTGTGTTGTTGAGTGAACATGAAGGGGAGCTGCAAGGCTTGGTGGATGAGTTTGGGAGAGTGTGTAAGAAACAGAATCTAAAGGTGAATGTAGGGAAGAGTAAAGTGATGGTCTTTGAGAGAGGTGAAGTCAGTGAATGTACAGCGAGGTTGGATGGTGAGGACTTGGAAAATGTGAGTACGTTTAAGTACTTGGGTAGTGTGATGAGTAAGGATGGAGGTTTAGAGGGTGAAGTGCTTGAAAGGGTACAGCAGGAAAGAAAGGTTGCTGGTTCTTTGAAAGCAGTGATAAGAAACAGGGAAGTGAGCATGGAAGTGAAAAAGTTACTACATGACAGTATTGTGATACCAACTCTAACGTACGGAAGTGAAGCTTGGACGTTGTCGGAAGGACACAAGTCAAGAGTGAGAGCAGTGGAAATGAGTTATTTAAGAGGAGCCTGTGGAGTCACATGGAGAGACAGGCTGACGAATGAGGATATAAAGGAGCGTTGTGGTGTGGATGTGGATGTGATAGGAAGCATTATGGGGAACACACTGAGGTGGTTTGGCCATGTGGAGAGGATGGAGGGTGAAAGACTGACGAAGAGAGTTTATGTGAGTGAGGTGGAGGGGGGAAGAGGGAGGGGGAGGCCGAGGATGAGATGGAGGGATGGGGTGGAGAGGTATATGAGAAAGGGGGGTGTGAGTTGGAAGCAGGGCAGTGAAATGGCGGGGGACTGGGCAACGTGGAGGCGATTTGTTTGTGGCCACCCCAAACGGGATTGAGGCGCCTGGCAATAGATAGATGTACTGGAAAATAAGAGAGAAGAAAATAAAGGAGCTCAGGAACCAGAACAGTGACTAAAACGACAAAGACGGGCCATTGAAAAGGCTATCCTGATTGCATTCCCTTTCAAAGCATCAATGATTCTCCATCACATCAGTTCACACCTTGGACGATTCTGCGTCATTTATATATTATTATTATGCATAACAGATGTTTATTTAATTGTCCGAGGACCTTCTGATGGTGGGATTGTATACAATGCTGCTGCTTGTTCTCTACCAAGTTTGGGTATGAGTCGGAGATCGCATTCTCCAGTGACCTTGACTGGGTACAAGCGAGACAGGTGGTGGTTTTAGACTTAGGTCGGCTTCTTTTGCAGCTGTTAGGCCATTTCGTTTGCCTTTAAACATTTTTTTGGACTTGTTTGGGTGGGTTTAGGACTTGGTTGGGGAAACCTAAGGCTCAAAAATGCATCCCTATACTTTACATGTTAAATCTGCCCCGAGATATGATACCCTACTTAGCGATGGGTTTTTGCTTAACCAATTGCATCGTTAAACCGGGGTTTGCCTGTACCTGCTTCATCAGGTGATAATTTTCACATATCACAGCATGCACTTTCTCAACATGATCATTGCCCAGATTTGGGATTGTCTTTGGTGGATGTTCTTCCCAATTTGAATCACGGGTACCACTTGTGACGTTGCATACGGTTCAAACAATCCTCTCCATAAGCCAGTTGCAACATTTGAAAATCCTTCATAAAAGTTTTCCCCAGTTTAAAACAGAATTTCTTACAAACATGTTGTTCTTTAGGATCCTTCATTGTTCAGCTTGCAACAGATTGCCAAATGCACTAAACACACATTCACTCAAGCGTATGTACAGTACCTCGATGACTTAGTGACATGGCATGATGGAGCTAATGATAGACTGATGTTCAAAGTCACCACTACACAGCACTCTTGTCGCAATCATCTACGCTGGCTAGTGGGTGTGCTATTTAAAAACCATTTTATTTTAATGTTATTATTTTTTATTTATTTTTTTTTAGATACAGACCTCATTTACCATATTGTACTGAGTATTATACTGGGAGTGTAATACTATATTACCAGTACCATTCATGGGCAGTTTAGAATTGTATTATTTATCATGTACTGTACTGTATACTGTACAGTAGTGCACATTTACTTTTTATTGTTTTCTCTCATGTTTATTTATTAGTCTAGTCACTTTTCATATAGTTTTATTCAAGGGTGTGTCATACATGTATTGAAGTAGAAAAGAGGTAATATTTAATGTTCTTGTGATGTAAAAATTTTGTAAATGGGGCAGTTACCAGGGATTTTTATAAGATTTTCATTCACTCCAAGCCATAATATGCACATTCCTACATCTGGGTCCTCTGTGTCTATAAGGGTTTAGTGAGAGAGTTGCTGTAGACGCTAAAATGATAGATGGGTGTTATGGCTGTAACTGGTGGTTAAAGTATGAGCAGACTGTCAGAATTTTCTTCCTCATCACCTATTTCTGCATCTCTGAATCAATTTATGAGTTTAGTACCTCAACAGTATTGCTTGTTGTTTTGGCTCAGACTTATTGGGATGTAAACCAGGTGAACTGCAGGGTGAAACTGCCTTTCTCATGCAGTGCACCATCTTTCAGTAGGTAACTGGGCAGTGGAGCTTCCCAGTTATATTGGTGCCATTTCATGATGGCATCTCCTTCCAGCACACTTAGTACAGTACCTTACCATTGTTGCTTGATGCATAATGACTACCAATGATAAACATCAATAAAAGGAACTCTTAGAAAAGGATTTGGAACATGAACAAAAAGAAGTACAGTATTCACTTACCTTTAATGATGGAATCATGGTGGGATCTGTAAACAGGTAGTCATGGATGATAAATTTTGTAATTATTAGCTTTTTTTTTTTTTTTTTTCCATATTAATATTAGTATATATGAATAAAATAAGATATAACTTGAGGGAGAGAGACTGTGAGGGAATTTTGTAAGTGCTTGTAAATGGTAGGGCATAGGGGCAGGTACTAAGCCCATGTGAGCTTTACTTGTGCACATCCTTGTATGTGACTGTGTCAACCTGGTGCATTGTGTATCTTGAATCCACTAGTGTTGACCCAATTAACCCATAAGAAAGCTAATGTGTTAACCATAGCTCAAGTCTGACATCCATTATCCTACTGAAACTTTTGTTTGACAGCGGTTAGCCTTGATAGGCTTTTTAAAGACATACCATACAACACAGAGGTAAAACAGCCATAAGACAGTAACACCAAAGTGGTTTAACCCGTACCACGGTAGGGGGGAGGGGAATGATACCCCTCTACGGTCCCCTCTCTCTCTTTTTTTTTTCGTCGAAATGGGGTTAATATATCCACATATGATCCTGGTACTAATAATAGTAATCACTAAAGCGAGAAAGTTGGTTAAATCGAGTCATGTTGGTGCCAGTCTGCCATTGAAATCTTCAAGGTTACTGAGAGAGCAGAGTGGCTGTGAGCCTGTGAACCGACTTTAGATTTTTTTCTTCTCTGGCTAAATGAGCTTAATACATCAATATAAGATCCCAGGCATACACAAAATTATTTACCAAGGCCAGAAAATTGGTCAAATTGAGTCAGGTTTGTGCCACTTGACCTCTGAAATTTTCAAGGTTACTGAGAGAGCAGAGTGGCTGTGAGCCTGTGAAGACTGTCACTCGCCTCCTGCCCTCCTAAGTCAGTTTTGTAAGCATAGCAGAGAAATGTCTGAAGTTAGTGAGATACGTTATTACCTCCCATTTTACTTTGGTTGCTTGCAATGACTTCTCAGTGCTGCAGAATGTGGATCTACGTTGCTAGCGTGGTACAGGTTAAAGCAATAGAAAATGTGCATTGTGGATTCATTAACCCTGAAAGTATGAGCCATACTTGCAGTCTTTTCATGGTTGTCTAGGTGCCTTAATATAGCTTTGTTGGCTAATACTGAAGTGACATGCTTCCAAGATAGTTCTGTAACTCTCTGCATTAAAATGCACCCTGGCACGTGGCAAAGCCAGACACAAGAAATCCCATGAGATGACCACTGGGGGATGGTGCAGAACATTGTGAGGATGGCACGCTTGCAATTTGATTTTTTTTCACTGTGGATATGTTGGACAGTGTCACGTACTGCAAGTGGGAAATGGGTAATGATAAAATTAACTGTACATCATAAAAAAAAAAAAAACTTATCTTGATAACAAGGATATATTGGGGGATGACTGCACAAACCAAACTAGGGCCAGGATAATTTTCTGATCATTTTGATGCAAAGAAGCAAGGTTCTTTGAATTTGGGGAGGATTCTTTCACATTTACTAAGCCCATATGCAATTGCAGATTGTGTAGAAGCAAGGTTGCAGAACTGAAGCCCATTGACTCAGGGGGTCAAATGTATGCAGTTGATCAAAAAAGTATCTGCAATTTTTGTCTCTTATAATTTTAAAACAATGGGCAAAGCACTTACAAATAATTCCCAGTAATATGAATGTGTATGCCAGTTGTTTTTATCAGTACACCATGGAGAAGAAACTTTATACATAATATGAATACACAGTTCTTTCAGAAGTACCTGTATTTGTCGTAGGGGAAAATGGGAAAAACAACAGCACTTATCATGAAACCATCATCACCTTGTAGATGATACTTTTTTGATTGAGTGTGCAGTTACATTTTTGCTGTCCTCATTGAAACTAATACAGTATCTGCTAATCCCTTGGTAGCTTATTATTTTTACATATTGTAACATGCTATAATGTATGTCTTTATTGTAAATTACTGTGCAGCACCTTCAACATTGGGTATTGTAGGACTGTAGTTACTATTTTCATCCTGTGATATATGTAGCTTTATACGGTATTTTATATTTTTGTCCTTGGAAGATGGAGTTTAAATAGCAGATTTGGCAAAAATTGCAAGTTGTATCAGATACCTATAATGATAAAGACTATGAAGTCTCCTTTGGGTGAGCATGTAGTACAGACTAATGAATGCATTACTAAAACTGGGTGTGCAAAGGTGTAAGCAAGCCCCACAGTTTTGATGGCTGTTTATGGAATACCTTTTCTTTATTTGCCACAGCTTGAACTGTGTCACCAGTCTTTCCTAAAACTTATGTTATACTCTAATATTCTTGCTTGGAAACAAAGTTCAAGGTATGATAGGTGGTTGGGCACTATTGATCTAGTGGTTGGGCACCTTTGATCCTGGGAGGTCTGGCTCCATACAAATGATGTATGGATATAAGCTTGGTAACCAGCCACACTACCATCAGTCCCTGGCAGAAAACTCAGCTGTGATTTTCACGTCATAATCTCGGTACATGGATGTGTTTGTTTTGGAGGCCTTTGCCATTCTTCAAGGTTGTTTTGATTTAAATCAGATTATTGAAATCAGAGTGAAAAATCATGATTCAGTCAAAATAGATTTTTTTTTTTTTTTTTTTTTTTTAATACAGTAAAAAGGAAGAAAATGGAGAACGTGATTGATGTGTATTGATCAGATGCATCAAGTCTTCCTGTCCTGTACCGTTCTTGTACTGATCCTGTATCAAATCAGGCACCAGTGAACCACCACCTTCTGTTATAAGGCAAATATTCAGAAGTTAAACACAGGAAAGAAGGCTTTTTTGTTGATGATGATAATAAATGCGATTATGATCATTGTCGACATATGAACTCAACTCTTCTTTGAAAACACAGTAGTATGATTCAATCTAATGATTATGATACAAATTTGACAAAACATAAAATACAGGTTGGCAGCTTTCATCAGTATCTGACACACAGTGATGAAGCAGCATGAGTAACCTCCCTCATACAAAGGAGTGCTAGCCTGTGGTGCATTTGCTTGCCCCCACATCCCATTCACATTATTATTTTGGAAGTTTGTTTATTTGAACCTTGATATATAATCATGTCCAATGGATGCATTGCAGCAGTTGAAAGGAAAAAGATGCAGTATGGTACTCGTTTGATAGAATTCCAAAAATTGATACCAGAATATGGTTTCACTTAACTTTGGCAAAGATTTAGTACAAGAAAATGTGTTCATAAAAGTGGGGCAAAAAAATATATATTTAAATCATAAAACTCCCATTTGAATAACAAAAAAAAAAATTCCCAACCTTGCCATGCACGCACATGCCTTGTGGTGACTGGGTCGTTAGAGAGCCAATCTACTGTCCCAGTGGATACTGATTTGAATCAGGACTGGAGCAGGGAACAGTATAAAAGATTGAATTTCATTAAAATAGACTTTTCTGATAAGTATGATCTGCTGATATGCAAAAAACACCTCTGCTAATACCAATATGCCTGTCCTTTGGAAGACAGCCGTAGCACATATTCAGTATTGATGGCGGGTGTTAGCATCAAAGTGGTGATGTAGTGTATGGTACACAGGGGAACTGCTGGGCCACAGGGAGTGGGGTTTTGAAGCCAATGCCCAATGTCAGATGCATTAAAAAAAAAAAAAAAGGAGGGGGGAGGGGGGGGAAATAATAGAGATATTGGGTGTCATTTAGCACATGTAACGCTTGTGTCCCACCTACAAGTCGCACAGGCAAGTTTATTGATTCTTCCAGGCTTTTTGTCCATGTTCATCACCTTTCGTGAATAAACAAGCTTTAATGTTAGTTTATGTTTCTACCCCCTCCTGTCCGATGACGCATATATCTTCATTTCAGTCAGGTCACCTCCAAGTTATATTATTCATCATAAAAGCAATATCTTGATCTGAAAAGGTTACAGAAGGCTTGTAACCCTTGCAACTCAAATTAGTCTCTCCTAAGTTGAATAAAATTGTCTGTTGGAGGCAATGATACATTGAAAAATGCATCTTTGGAGTCAGGGGGTTAATATACATATTTTATGCATATCACTGAGATGAGGTGGATGCTTGTTTGAAATACTATATACTGTACCTCTAGTCCGAGTAATACATTATTTGGAGCTTGCAAAACTTTAACAAAATTGTCATTAGCAATGTAAACAATGTAGCCTCACTTTTGGAACAAAAATTAATTGTGCTGCATAAGTTCAGCTAATATATATTTTGTAAGAAAGACATATGTCATGTGGTGGCAAAGTAAGTCATGTGTGTATGTGAATGAGACTGTCAGTTTTGATCAGGATCACTTTTGTCTGTTGATCATACTCTCCCCCCCCCCCTCCCCACTGCTGGTAAAGGATTGCTGTACTGTACGGTATTATTGTAGAGAGAAGCCTGTAGAATATTGATCTAATTTATAATTTTTGAGCAAATTGAAATACAGTACTGTAATCATAGATGACATGCTTACGAAAGGAGTGATCGTGAGGTAAGAAAAGAATATAGTTTTGTTTTTTGTCTCATATAATTTTATATATATATATATATATATATATATATATATATATATATATATATATATAAAGTATATATATATATATATATATATATATATATATATATATATATATATATATATAGAGAGCAATATATATATATAAAGTATATATATATATATATATATATATATATATATATATAAAGTATATATATATATATATATATATATATATATATATATAAAGCATGATTATGTAGAATGTATTTTTTTTTTTTTAATTGGCTGTTTTGTTTTGTTTTGTAGCCGTTTCTTTAGTTTTAAAAGGTACTGATATTGTATTGAAAATATATGCTCTGTAAATGATGCAGTACTCTTTCTTCCTAATTTGCTGTTTTAAGCTACTGGTTCAGTAAAAGTTCTGTAATGTGAAGTACCGTTGAGGCAAATATTTCAAACATTTTGTTAAATGGTACCGATATTGTAATGCTTCCTTTCAACATGATGCGGTAGTAGATGTATCGTTGAGTAAGCTCAGCGTTTTTTTTTTTTTTTTCTGCTCTCTTGTTTTGTTAATCTTTTGTAGTTCAGAAATCCTTTCTTGCTGTGGTGTTAGTATGATATGTGGCCCATTTGGTATATGTACATTGCTGTGGAGTAGTGAGAGCTGGCCAGTTTGGCATCTCTGTGACTAGCCTCCCAGCGTGGACCTGCCCCTGCCAGCCCAGTAGTCACATACTGTTTTGCTACTTTCAGGCACCTTCGCGCGCCTTGTAGCGGACCACATGGGCTCGGCAGGCGGCGTTCACAGTTCCCCTGGTCAGGGCAGGTCCCCAGGCAACACCAGATCCCCAAGTCAGGGGATATCTCCTAGTCTCATCAGATCCCCAGCCTCACCTAGTGCAGGGTTGCACTGTAAGGGATCTGTCCAGTATCACCAGTCAAAGACACAATCTCAGTCACACTTGTTTATGTGGTCCCCAGGAACTAGTGGCTGTTCCACTCCAACTGGCCGATCACCAAGTCTTGATGGCCACTCTCCCTCTCTAACACCTTCCCCTTTAGCATCCCTTATGCCAGGTGTTTCCAGCATTAGTGGATCTCCAACTGGTAACACTAGTGGAGCTGGACACCAGCCTTCCTCAAATACACGCTCCACATCTGGTACTGGAGTTGCATCGCCAATCATCTGTGACATTTGCAATAAGACATTTACTTCACGCTCAAATCTTAACAAACACAAACGCGTACAACACTCAGGAGAAGAATATGTCTGTCCTATTTGTCGCCGTACATTTCGAAATCGATACTATATAAAGGAACACGTCTTGTTGTGTTCTACAGCAACACAGAAGAAAGCTGCTGCAGCTGCTGCATCGGTTGTGATGATTGCGTCACCATCACAAGGAGGATGTACCCCTACAAGTGGTGAAGCCGATGGACTTGGTAGTGCCGAGGCAATACAAAAAACTGATGAAGATGTTGTAGATGACAAGCCCACTGATCTGGTTCTGCGACGCACTGCATCCCCAACCTGAACTTGTCACATTGTGATTACTGTAGCTTCTATACATGTATTGAATTTAAAGCCAGATTCTGTCATAACTGGCCGTGAAATGGTCCAGCAACTTAGCGTGATGAAGATTGCCAAAATGTGTAAATACGCGCATAAAAGTTCTGTGCAGTATATTCTAATAGTGTACTGTAAAAGTTTTTTAATGTCAAAAGGACAGTTCAGTGCAGTGTATACCCCGGTTTAATGATGCAGTTGGTTAGGTAAAAACCCATCGTTAGGCAGGGTAGATATGTAAAATAATGGAATGCGTTTTTCAGCCTTGTGTTTCCCCCGAACCAAGTCCAAAACCCACCTGAACAAGCCCAAAAACAAGTTTAAAGCCAATCTAAATGGCCTAGCAGCTGTAATAGAAGCTAACCTAAGCCTAACACCTGTAAATAACTCACCAAAACCAACAAATAAAATCTGAAAATCGTCAAATATAAGTCAGGAAAAAATCAAGCTTAGTAAACTGTATCCCAAAATGACCATGTTCACCCCTTCTGTGGCTAAAACACATTAATCTAAGTCTAAAAACAGTTTAAAAATCAATCTAAACACACAATTTTAGTATAAAATGTCATCAAAATTGGTTAAAAAAGTCAAAAGCCATCGTTGAAGCAGGGTTTGGCCATTGTTAGGCGGGGTATGGTGGTATTTCTACCCCCATCGTTAAGCCGGGGCATCGCATCTAGGGGTATTGTCTGTCAAGGTATACCTGTAGTTTACTGTTAATCGCAGGTTTGGTAGGACTGAAGACATAATACAGTTACGGTCTGTTTAATCAGTTAGATACCTTGAAGCCTTCATATCTTTAGAGGGGTATCGTATATCGAGGTATGCACATAGTTACCTTTAATGTTAATCGCAGGTTTGGTAGAACTGAATACATAATTCAGTTGCGGTCTGTTTATTCTGTTAGATACCTTGAGGCCTTCGTATGTTTAGTCTTTTGAATAATGGATCAAACCCGGCTGAAAAGAACATACTGAATAATAGGTAGTGTAATATCAGTTGGCAAAAACAAGAAACTGTAGACTACTTGTTTTCCAGAAGGGCATGACAGTTACCAAAAGGGTATAAAAAGGTAGCACCAAAGTAAAACAAGCGTAGAGCCTTACATGCTTTCAGAGTTTTAAGTATAATGAGAGTACAATACAGTACAGTTCTGTATAGTACATATATAATGTGCCTGACTGCCTTCCAGATAAACGAGTACTGGTATCTGGATACATGGATACAGTATTTACTGTTTGTATTCTAATAGAATCCTTTACATATAAAGGTGAATACCATAATGATGTAACATTTTTGTAGCGGTTTTCATAACTTTTCAATGAGTAATTAGAGGTTGTTGAAATTTTTGGCTCAAAGAATTTATTAATGTAAATAAAAATATATTTTGCACCATAGCATTTCCATATATGCTGTGAGCACAGTTGCCTGAATATTGTGGGAGTGTTATTGCTCTGGCCCCAAGTTCATTTGGATATGAACCTGGTGGATCATGGACAGAAATTTCCTTCTGCAGTCTGCAGTCCATTGGGGGGATAAGAAAGGAGTTGGGGGATCCATTTATAACTGGCCGGTGGAGCTGCCTTGTTATATTGGAGCCACTGCATGAAGAAGTCCTTCTCCATTGTACATTGGGTGTGGATAATAGGAACAGTATATACCAACTGTATGTTTGTCATTAGCCTGCATCTGGTACCAGTGTAAATGTTAATCCCTTCACATTTATGATATCTCATGAAATATTATTCTTATTACCATTCTATCAAAAACATAATGAAAGTGATAATATGTAGGACAGGTGGAAGTACTGTCAAAGCAAAAGTGTCCATGTGCAGTTTGCTGCAAGAGTGTGGGAAGCAACTCCATTTAGTGCAGTGTTTGTGATAAGCAGGTGCATAGAGAGATAAAGTGGTATTAGAGGTAGGCTGCAAAATAATGCTGATTTTGTGTGTGTAGTATGTAAAGGAGAGCATGCAGAAGCAGAGAGGTGGGAAATGTTTAACCCCTCCGTGGCCGCCGGCGTTGAATGACGTTTAGCTGATCAATGGCTGCCTGCGTCATTTGAGCGCGGCCTATAAAAAACTGCAAAAATTTTTGGGAAGTGAACGAACGTTCTGGATTTCTTCACACTGACCTACACTACATTCCCATACACCTCATCAAGCAGTTGAAAGCCTGCTGCTGTGATAAGTGGTTTTTCAATTTTTTCGCTCCTAGCCATGCCTAAACAAGCACGACTACACCCATTACCTCGACCCTGGCAGAATATATCATCTTTGTCCTCTCTTGCAAAACACACGCAACCACCTGTTTACGATTATGAAGTAATACAGGCACATACAAGAAAGACATGATAAGTGAAAAATACATTTTTGTCTTGGTATCTTTACCTATTTGCTCAGGTTTGCTGTAATGGTTTGGATCATTTGATGCAGTGCAACTTGTAGAAAACTGTGGAAACCTTCGGGAAGTGAAAGAAAATCTGGGACATGAGACTGACCTTGACTTCACCCTCTCACACATCAGCTGTCAGTTCACCACTTGCTGTCGTGACGAGTGGATGTACAATTTTTTCGCTCGTGGCTATGCCTAAAAACACATAGTTACACCCATTATCTTGACCCAGACAGAAGATACAATCTTTTTCCTCCCTTGCAAAACACATACAACCACCCTGTTTACGAGACAGCAATATATATTGCGAAAATAACAAGGTAAAATGATAAAGATGAACTTAAAATGATAGAGATGAACATGTTATTATGGAAAAAATATGTTTTCCCCCCATCTGTAAACCTATTCATTTCTGCTTTGTATCTGTATTCGTAATAATTAGACTTCTGAAACTGCATTACGATTCTATTTTTAGCCATGCTTGTGGTGTGGGAGCTCAAAGTTGCGACGCAACTTCCGCATTGCTAATCGGATCTGACCCTCCACTTTATTCTCCTATGGCAGAGTCTAACCTTGGAAGACATGCAGGTTTCTCATTTAGGACCGAAAATTCAACTCTTTCGCTCCCTTTTCCAAACATGGGCACAACGATAACGTAAAAATTAACTCGAAACTACTATAAACATATTTTATATCAAAAAGGTGAAAAAGTATTCATAACAATTTTTTCTCCAGCCATTCCCAACAGATTATGTACTGAAATCATTAGATAACATCATATCTCATATATGCACAACATTTCAGCACTATTCTTATTGTTTTGGGAGGTAAAAAAAAAAATAACGACTTCCCAGACGCGTTGCAGCAGTGCCCCTGGGCGGCGGATATCGGTTGCTGATATTTCTGCAACTTCCGCGCTCCATTGCAAGCCATAAAATGCGTCTAGGAAGCTGGGATTTGCACTGTTAGGTGCATCTGAACTTTCTCTTCAATATGGCAAGAAAAAAAAAAAAAATTGAAACTTCAAAAAATGGCCCCGGTGTCGGCCTGGCATGCATGGAAAATTCCAGGCCATCGGCCATGGGGGGGTTAAACTTACTGGAGACTTTCTTGCTTGTGTGGAGGGGTTTTGTTATTTGGGGGGGACTTGATATGTGCAGGAGGTGGGGCTGGAGTTAGCCCAGTGTCAAGAGTGAGGAATAGGTGGACGAAGTTCAGGGAGTTGTTGCCCCTTCTGGCATTGAGAGGGCTTTCCCTCCATGCAAAAGAGTCCTTGCATGCAGCATGTGTTAGGAGTGTTATGCTGTATGGTGGACAGTGGAGGAGGAGGATATTCATAGGTTCAGATGTACAGAGTTGAGAATGATTAGAGATATTTCGTGCATCCTTAAATGACAGGCATTGAGGGAGTTATGAATGTGAATAAAGAGTTGGTAGGAAGGATGAGAATTGAATGTATTATTTTTGTACTGAGGAGGGGTATATTGAAATGGTTTGGCCATGTGGAGAGGATGGACAATGACAACAGGGTGTGGGAGTTGAAATTTATGAACATTTAGGATAGAGTTGTGAGAGGCAGATTGAAAAAAGACTTAGGATGAGATCATAGAGTGTTACTATAGGGATAAAGGACAGTATAGATGCTGCTAGAGATTGAACAGCATAGAGTGCAACCATTACATAATCATGTCTGATGCAGGCAAGCATGTTGGAACCTTTAGAAATGAGTGAACACCAGACAATATTTTTTCAGTCTCGGAGAGTTTCTTTTTGAGCTGGATGAATTTAATTTATCTTTCATTAACCCCTTCACTGTAAGGCATCTCTGCCAAGTTTAGCAGCATTGTAACATTGTAGAAAGAGTAAAATATGGTGCGGGAGAGGGATGCCTTCAGCCTGTGACACTGATATGACCAGCAACACCGCTGCCCCGTTATACAAATGTCCATCATCTTTCATCCTCTCCCCTGAAAGAATGATGGTGGACTACCAGAAGAGGGCAGCTTATGCTGGCAGTCCCCCTGCTTTTTGTTAAAATGGGCCTGAGACACAGTGACAGCCAGGGAAGAATATAAGGTACCATCTTGCTGGGTTAAATGGGCACTTCTTGCCCAGTATAGGATGGAACAACTATCACTGTAGTATATGTGCAGGACACTGTTTGTTGTATGTCTGGTAACTGAACCACTTGAACGTGGGTGACTTCTCCTTTAGTTTATTCACATTTTCATCAAATGATCATATTAATATAGGTAAGACCTCTTGTTAAAGGGGTTAGGGAAGTTTGTATCTAATCCCTCCAATTCAGAGAGCCTGACCTAAGCTAAATGAACTTGTCTGAAGATAGCAAGAAGAGCTAGGAAAGACATCATGAGATTCAAAGGGTTACTCTGTAAAGCCAGCCAGGTTTCGTATCATCAGTCAGAACAAAGATTGCTGTCTTAGATTCTTATCTTGGTGAAACTAAATGGATGTATATCCAAATTTCTATAACAGTTATAATTTTAGGATAAGAGTAGATAAACACTGGCAGACATAAGTAGAAATTTTTTCAGATATTTGAGTTTTCTGGGCCAGATTTTGATGATCTTTTTAGTGGCAATGGGCATTTCTTCGGGAAATTGCAGAGTTTGAGGTACAGTAAACCCTTGATATACAGAACCCTGTTTAACTAATTTTAGTTTTAATGGCCAGCTTGAGCTAGCCAAATGTTAATTTCATTTAATGAATTTTCATTCTGTAAAAGACTGGATGCACAGGAAACACCAACCAGCTTGGAATCCACACACACACACACACACACACACACACACACACACACACACACACACCACACACACACACACACACACACACACACACACACACACACACACACACACACACACACACACACACACACACACACACACACACACACACACACACACACACACACACACACACACACACACACCTCTTTCTTTCTCTCTCTCTGTTCTGCATCCCACAGAATGCTGCATCAGTCTCTGGGTGACCAGCATCGTGTGAGGAGCCTTAAATAGAGCATTTATTGAGAAAAAGAGCCATTTAGACCTAGCTGTATGTTACTGTGTATGACTGTACAGCCAAACAGTGTTCTGTATTTAACGATCTTTGTTAGGTAAAAGCCACAGCTCTTGGGAAATTACCAAACAGCATGGCGTTTGGCTTTAACAGATTATCGGCTTTAACATGAAGGGTCTGATACCAATTAGTTCATTATATCAAGGGTGTACTGTATTATTATTATTGTGGTAGGTGGGGGCACTCACCATCCACTTCTCGATGTAGTGCTACTCATGGGTGTCTGCCCTTTCCTCTCCTCCACCCTTCCTACCTTCCATCCTCTTCTGTCTTACTTTCCTTCATTCTTTCCTCGTCCTTCTGCCTACGGGTGACTTTACATTCCCTCTTCTGTCTTTCTTTCCTTCATTCTTTCCTCTTCCTTCTGCCTGTGGTTGACTCAGCACTGAGTGACAAGCCAAATGGTTTCCTGTACACCAGGAAACTATTTACTATGTTGGGTGGTAACCATATGACCAAATTTTGGCACCTGGTGGTTTAGTGGGCGATTGTGGCACTCCAGTCGGATTGAGCTGGTGAAGGTTTATATCCAAGGAGTAGTTGGGGCTTATTGCTCACGTAATGCCACTCCGGGATGAGTGAGGCTGGTCACTCTCATCTTAAATGTCAAGACCAACTTGCCTAGCCCCAGGCTTCTACACTTCTCATGGGGCAGCATAGGATTCGATGATGATTATTATTATTATTATCATTTTATTATTATTATTATTATCATTTATTATTTTTAGTATTATTATTATTTTTATTATTATTATTATTATTATTATACCCCTTTCGGGATTATAGCGTCTGGCAATAGATAGATAGATATTTTTTTATCCTGTCAGTGCAAACTGTACCAGATTTAATCGTGACTCAAACACTTTCCTTGCTGTCTACAATCAGTAGTATTTTCTGTACTGTGATAAGTGATGCAAGATTCTGTATAGATACATGCTGTCTTAATCTTGAAGCTACCAAATGAATAGGGTGATATACTTAACAACTGAACTATTTCTTTGTTATTTGAAAAGTTGATAGAAATAAATATTTAAAAGTGGTCTAGAAAAACAAATCTGGGGCTCATATTATTGTCAGCATAGGAGACTTTCTAGAAACTCTCCTTTATTTTGCTTATTACTCATCTGTTATTCTGTTGTATGTTATATGTATCTTTTTATTAGTGGGTGACAGAGCGACTTCGAGGCGTTTTGTCTGCGGCCACCCTTTGCAGGATTAGGGCGTCGGGCTATAGATAGATAGATAGATTATTAGTGATAGAGGTATGCATAGATTATATGCTGGAGATTAGCTGTTGTTGATCAACCCCAGTCTGACTGAACAGATCCATCTGCAGGCTAGCAGCTGCTCCTGCAGGGCTGTCCCATGCAGTGAACCAATGTTCCCTTGCAGCTGACAGACACCTCGTCACAATGAGGGGATGGGGGAAAATGTAGAATTTTCATTCCAGAATGGACACTGCATTTGTGTCTCCACCCAGTTAACAGGGCCGCCATAGCTGGCTGTACTTCACCCTGTAATTTGGTTATATAGCTACCACCCATTGCTGTAAATGGTTTCTTGGGTTACAGGAAATCATTAGGCCTGTTGCTCAGTGTAGTGCCACCTGAAGTGGAAAGAAGAGTAATAGGAAGTGACACAAGGGAAAGGGAGAAGTACAAAGAGAGGATGGCAGACACAGAGATAGAATGAGAAATGGAAAGGAAGAAGCAGGGAACACTACATCAGATGAATGGATGATGGTTGCCCTGAATACAAGAAATAAACATGTAAGAAAAAGATGTTAGGAAGCCATGTGAACTGACGAGAATGTGGACCACAATCTTTAATGTGCATGTTGGTGTCTGTTCTGTGTTAGTCCTTTGCTCAGTCTAGGTTAACTACAATCATGTTAACATTTGGTAGATCTCATTCTTTTTAGCGGTTAATGTAATGGATGATGAAACTTCATTTTTTTCTTTTGCAGCGTTGCCCATGTTTATATGGGGTTGCTGTTAGTGACTAGTCATCTCCATTCTCCTCTGTGTCCAAATGCTTTCTCTGATATATTCTCCCTCATATCTCACTGTGTACTGTACTGTACAGTCCATCCACCGCCTCCTTGGCCGACCCCTTCTCCGTCTACCCTCCACCTCCCTGCCCATCACTCATCTACCCACAGTCCTCATTCCTTCTCATTACATGTCCGTACCATTGTAGTTGCCTCTGCTTTAACTTCTTTGAGATTTCCACAATCTTAATCATTCCCCTAATTCTCTCCTTCCTGATCTTATCCATTCTTGTGATCCCACTCATGATGAAACTAGTGGATTATAATCTTTGGTTTATACTTGAAGTGCCTTGGATGATTATTGAATATATTGCAGAGTTTATCTTGGAATTATGTTGGGCACTACTATATTTAATGTGCAAATGAAAAAGACATCTGGATATTTTATTAAGTGATATATCAGGGAAGATTTTTGCTTTGATATACAGTTTATATGATATTGTATAGTTAGTTTAGGGTATATTAATAGAGTTCTCTTTCAATACTTTTAATTTCATGATTGTTGTATTTATTGTTTTCCTAGTGCATCATTTCTCGTAATGTAATAAAATGGACATGGTTGTACAGCATATGCTCCTTTAGTAAGTGCATTGCTGAATCTGTAAGGCTGCTTTTGTTGGCCTCATAAAATCCTGTGGACTACTATTAGCTTTCAGAAAAGGTTGTTAGAGAAATGATTAGGTGTTCTTCTTGCATATCTGTTATTTCCCTCAAAAGTCTAGTGGTACTACAATAGGAGGTTTGCCATACCTTCCCATTTGTATTTGTTGTATGACTACAGGTAGAAACTATGTGTTTTTTTTCATTTGGAGAGTGGCAGTGAATTTGATACTGTTTTATACATAAATAGAATGGCATGTATGGGTGTCCTCTGAGGAAGCATTTGGTGTACTGTATACCAGTCTTACCAAATTTATTGTGAGAGTTCCTGCACTGTGTGGAGGTATGAACCGGAGTGGAAGGCATCATGTTTCTTCCAGTGCTCTGTCCCTTTTTGTAAGTAAGATTTTAAGTCTTAAAATATAAAGAACATTGCATTATTCTGCATTTTATTATCATTATGTTATGGATAAACACTTTCCAGCAAATGTATTTGCAGTCCTATGACTAAATGAGGAACTAGTATAGCAGAATTTGAAGCATATGTCATAGGGTGTTGTTAAGCCTTATCATTTATACAGGAAAATGGTGCCCACTCATTTGCTGTCACTATTTTATATTGAACCAAAAAATTGATTATTTAAGGTTGTGTGATGTACCATAATTTGTGGTGTCTGTTTTGCTATTGACTCTAATGGCCATTGCCCTAACAACATTGTTGAATACTTACATGGATATAGATGTACCACAAAGAAGGAAACAACTGCCACATGACAGTGTGTTGGATTTGGGGTGAGGGGGCTGAATCTCGTCCCCTATATTGCCCCCTTCCTCCTCATAAACATCAGCAAAAATAAGTAGTTTGTATCATAGAAAGTGCACTTCAAGATTCAGCAGAGGAGAGACAACCCCTTACCTCAAAGTTCCAATCTAGCAACAAAGTGCCTTCAGTTTTCAAGGTAATAAATTTATGTATGGAAGTACTTACAGGGTAAATTGAGTTTAGACACTACATGAACTACACCTGGGATATGTGGGGAAGTGATGTTGCCTCCAGTGTTGACCCTGTTAAGATAAGATCTACAGGTGTCAGTATAAATAAGTGAAGCCTCATACCTATGTAGATACAAGCTTTAGTAGGTCATGGGCACCTTAGGAAGTGAACATAGATGTTGGGGGAATGGGTTGTGACTCAAACCTTGACTGTTTCCCCCATCCACATGTAAACAGTTTTGTTTATAGAGGCTTCACCATACTTGCATTCATTGGCATTGGTCATGTCGTGGCAGCCCTCTACACGGCTCAATCTCTGGCAGCCTTCCTGTTCAGTCCCCTGTCCCTGAAGTCACACTCAGTGACCCCATTTCAGGTCTTTTTTCTTTTGCAACCTTACTCTCAGTGTCCATGCCCCTCACTTTCTGCACTGAATTTCCATCTTACATTTTCTCATCATGCCCAAACCATTGCAGTCAACCCCTCTTCATCACAACAGTAATACATTCAAGTGCCATCCTTTCTCTCAACTCTTCAGTTGCATTTCTAACTCCCCAGGCCAATCATTCAGTGACACACTTCACATACTTCTAATCATTATAATTTCTTTGCATTTTAGCCTATGAGAGTACCCCTCCATTACTGCCAAGGTCTCACTACCATGCAGCATTACACTCCTAGCACATGCTGCGTACAAGGACCCCTTAGCACAAAGGGAGAGCCTTCTCAGTGTCAGGAGGGGCAGCAGCCCGCTGAACCTACTCCAACTACCTTACCCTAGTGACAGAGCTAGCTCCAGCCCCACCTCCAGAACATAACCTGTACCCCAAAGAACAAAACTCCTCCACATACTAAAGAGACTCCAGTAAGATCAGTCCTTTCACACCTTTTACACCCACCACAAAAAAAAATTGATACTGTACCTCCTATATTTAGCTAGAAAACTTCAACATGACATAACTCTGATAGGCGAAAAGCCACTTTAAAGTGATGTTTTTCCGATTAGAGTTAATATTTTTTACTTTTCTACATCACTCAAGTACTTTCCAGGCATCCTGGAATATGTCAGGTGAAAAAATAATGCTAGGAAGGTGTAGGGAAGAAACTGAGAATTTATTCGCGCATCAGTGAGTCTGGGAGTTGCCAGATGTACATTAACAGCCAGATTAACTCGGGAGGTGCTTGGAGTTTATCTATCTATCTATAGCCCGACAACCTAATCCCGCAAAGGGTGGCTGCAGACAAAACGCCTCCAAGTCACTCTGTCACCCACCATTTGACTGCCCTCCCCCCCCAGCTCACTCCCCCCTCCCTCATATATCTCTCAACCCCATCCTTCCACCTCATCCTCGGTCTTCCCCTCCCTCCACATCACCTACATACACCCTCTTAGTCAGTCTTTCATTCTCCATTCTCTCCACATGTCCAAACCACCCAAGTGTATTTCTCCTAATTTTCTCAGCCACATCCACATCCACCCCACAACATACCTTCGCTTCTTCATTCATCAACCTGTCCCGCCATGTCACTCCATGTGCTCCTATCAGATAACTCACTTCCACTGCTCTCACTCTTGACTTGTTGCCCTCTAGGAAGGTCCATATTCTGCTTCCATACGCCAGGGTAGGGGTCACAGTACTGTTATGCAGTGACTTCTTAACGTCCATACTCACCTCTTTATTTCTCATCACTGCTTTCAGTCAACCGACAACCATCCTTCCCTGCTGTACCTTTTCAAGCACTTCATCCCCAAAAGTTCCAGCCTTACTCATCGCACTACCCAGGTACTTCAATGCACTCACATTCTCCATATCCTCACCATCTAACTTCACTGTGCATTCTGTGACTTCATTCCTCTCAGACACCATAATTTACTCTTGTTTACACTAACTTTCAGATTCCTCTTCCTACAAACTGTCCCAAATTCATTCACCAAACCGTGCAACTCCCATTCATCTTCACTGAACAATACTGTATCATCAGCAAACAGCAACACCGGAATCTTCCACATCTCACCCTCATTCATTAAAGCCACTCCCGCATCCACTGCCCTACCTTGCACCTCCTTTACAACCCCATCCATGTATATATTAAGCACCTATGGAGACATCACACATCCCTGTTTCAGCCCGACATTTAGATCAAAGAACTCACTCAGCCCTAGCTCCTTCATACGTACTCTTCACAGTACTCAGCAGTTTCCCCTCCACACCATATATTATTAATACCTTCCACATATCTTGCCTATCTATTCTGTAATAAGCTTTCTCCAAGTCCATGAAGGCAGCATACACTTTCTTTCCCTTCTCTAGATACTTCTCCACTAAACATCTTAGAACAAATATCTGACCTACACACCGTTTTCTCTTCCTAAATCCCCCTTGTTCTTCTCCAACTAGCTCCTCTGTTATATGCCTAACCCTATCAATAAGTATTCTACCATATTTTTTTCCAGTCACACTAAGAAGGCAAATACCCCTGTGGGTACCATATACTTCTCTCTCTCTCCTTTTCCTTTGGATAAAAGAACAATTATACCTGATTTCCAGTCCTCTGGAACCCTTCCCTCTTCCCAAGACAATCCACATAACTTCCATATCCACTTCACAACAATCTCACCCCCGTACTTCAGCATTTCACCACACACTCCATCAATTCCTGGGGCCTTTCCCATCTCGATCTTTTTCATTGCTTCCACTTCTTCCACCCTACTGATCTCTTCCTCCCTCCTCTGATCTCCTCCTCCTTCCTCTGATCTCTTCTTCTTCTCAGCCATTCCCCAACCAGACTCCTGGTCATCCTCCTTTCGGGACTCTGGCGAAATCTTTGCCATTGCACTTGACATCTCAAAGGCTTTCGTTCGAGTCTGGCATAAAACTTTAATTTCCAAACTGCCCTCTTACGGTTTCTATCCTTCAATCAGTTCCTTCATCTCTAGCTTCCTTTCTGGTCGTTCTATAGCCACTGTTGTAGACATCCATCGTTCTTCTCCTAGATCTATTAACAGTGATGTTCCTCAGGGCTCTGTCCTATCACCAACTCTCTTCCTTTTATTCATCAATGACCTTCTAAGCTGTACATCTAACCCTATCCACTCATACGTTGATGACTCCACCCTTCACCTTTCCATTCAGTTCCCGCAACGTCCATCTCAGCAGTTACTTCAACAAACAAGGGATGAGGCTATGGCACACCTAATGTCTGACTTGGCTCGTATCTCTAACTGGGGTAAAAATAATCTGGTTGTTTTTAATGCATCAAAGACTCAGTTTTTGCACCTATCAACCAGAGAAAATCTTCCACAGGTATACCCACTAATGTTTAATAATATTCAGCTTAATCCTGCATTATCCTTGAACATGCTTTGGGTTTCATTTACTCGGGACTTATCTTGGAAAGATCATATTACATCTCATGTAAAATCTGCTTCCAAGAGATTAGGTGTGCTAAGCCGACTCCATTCCTTCTTTACCTCTGCACAATTGTTGACTCTATGTAGGGGTTTTATCCGCTCCTGCATGGAGTACAACTCTCGTGTGGGGAGGCTCCTCACATACAGCTCTTCTCAATAGGGTAGACTGAAAGGCTTTTCGCCTCATTAACTCTCCTCCTCTTACTGACTCCCTTCAACCTCTGTCTCTTCATCACACTGTTGCATCTTTATCTCTTTTCTATCGCTACTTCAATGGTCACTGCACCTCTGAACTGTTTGCATGCATTCCTCCATCTCTACGATAGGCATGTAGCACCCGTCTAGCAGCAAACTCTCATCCCTTTTCTGTCCATCTCTCTAAAGCAAGAGTTAACCATTACTCCCAGTCCTTCATTTATGCAACAGATCAACTCCGGAACTGTCTCCCTCTGTCTGTATTTCCTGCTTCCTATGATCTCCAGTCTTTCAAACGCAGTGTGTCCAGGCATCTTGAAATGATTGGATCTTGAATTTGGATCTCTCTGGTATTTTGTTCTTCTCTTGGAAGGAACAGTTTTGCGGGCTTGTTGCCTTTGGTTCCTTCATCCTCACATTGAAAAAAAAATATATATATATATATATATATATATTTATCATCATTCCACCATGCTGCCCCTTGCACACCCCTGCATCTCCTCCTCACTCCACAAACCACCTCACGCGCTGCGCCTATCTCTTCCGTGAATATCTTACATACATCTTCCACCCTTTCCATCTGCTCTAACTCGTACCTTCCCAGTCTTTCTTCCACTGTGCCCTTATACTTGGCCATTTTCTCACTGTCTTGCAACTTCTCCACTCTTCTTACAGGAGCTGTTTCCTCCTGTGTTCCCCTTCATCTCTTCACCCATTTTCATCGCAGCCTTACCTTGGCCATCAGTAAGTGATGGTCTGAGATTCCATTCCCCCCACCCTCTCCACACTCTTGCATCCAACACTTGTCTTCTCATTCGCTCATCGACGCACACATAATCTGTCATTGCCTCTCATTCAACAAGTTCACCGTCCATCCTCCTCATGACTCCTCCTGTACACCTGTGGATCATTATATGCCAAAAGAAGGTGTTGGCTATTGCCAACCCCCTACCAGCACAGATGTCCACCAAAGCATTACCATTCCCATCTGCTTCAGCTGGCATGCCCCACTGACCAACCACTCCATCCACTCATACATTCCCACTTTGCTATTTGTGTCTCCAATCAAAAACACTCTCTCGCTCCTCTCAAACTTGTCCATATTTGCTTCTGCACTTGCTCAAAACTCATCTTTCACTCTTGCCACTTGGTCCTCTGTTGGTGCATACACACATACAATCACCCAAGCTTGTATACCTACTTTCATCCTCACCCATACAATCCTTGCACTCATTGTTCCATACTCTCATATATTCTCCTTCCACTTCTTGCTTATCATCAGACATACTCCCTCTCATGCCCTCTCATTCTCATTAACTCCTGCACATATTCCTAAACCTTATTCCCATTCTCTCACCCTTTCACCTTTCCATTTAGTTTTAGTCAATCCACATACATCCACTCTTGCATCCTCAAGCACCTGAACAGTCTCTCTTTTTTTCATTTCATCATTCACTCTTCTCACATTCCATCTCCACACCCTTAGAATGTCCTTTGTCTGTTCCTTAGTCCAAATCACTTCAATGTATTTCTCCTAGTGCTTTCTATGACATCCACATCCACACCACAACACTCCTTCACTTCCTCATTTATCAGTCTGTTTCTCTGCATGACTCCACTTGTTCCTCTCAAATAACTCATATCCACTGCTCTCACTCGTGACTTGTGTTCTTCCAGCAAGATGCAAGCTTCACTTCCATACATTAGGGTTGGTATCACAATACTGTCGTGCAGTGATTTTTTTTTACTTCCGTGCTCACTTCCCTGTTCCCTATCACTGCATTCAAAGAACCAGCAACCTTTCTTCCCTGTTGTACCCTTTCAAGCATTTCACCCTCTGAACTTCCATCATTACTCATCACACTACCCAAGTACATTAGTTAAATACACTCACATTTTCCATTTCCTCCTCATCCAGCCTCACTGTACATTCAGTGGCTTCATTTCTCTCAAAGACCATAACTTTACTCTTCCCTACACTCACCTTTAGATTCTGGTTTGTACACACTCTCCATAACTCTTGCCCAAGCCTTGCAGTTCCCCTTCATCTTCACTAAACGACAGTACAGGGAGTTTCCAAACACTGCCCTCTCTCATGAGGGTCACTCCAACATCCATTGCCCTACCTTGTACCTCTTTTATAACCCCATCCATATACAGGTAGAACAACCATGGGGATCTGACACATCCCTGTTTTAATTGAACATATAAATAAAAATTCGCTCAGTTTACTATCCACATGCACTGCAGCCTTAGCTCCCTCATACATACTCTTTATAGCATTCAACAACTTCCCATTTACTCCATATATTCTTAATACTTTTCACATTCCTTGTCCATCCACCCTGTCATATGCCTTCTCCAGATCCACTAAGGCCACATAGAATATCTTTCCCTTCTCTAGAAACTTTTCCATAAGGACCTATGAATAAATATCTGATCAGCACAACTTCTTCCCTTCCAAAAACCTCCCTGTTCTTCTTCAACTAATTCCAGTTATTTCCCTAACTCTGTCAGTAAGTATCGTACCATATACTTTTCCTGTTACACTAAGAAGACAAATGCCCCAATGGTTACCACAAACTTCTTTTCCCCATTTCCTTTGTACATGGGAATAATTATACCTGACATCCAATCCTCTGGGACTCTACCTTCCTCCCAGGCCAATCTGCACATCTTCCATATCCATTCCGTTGCTATCTCTTCCCCATGCTTCAGCGTTTCACCACACACTCCATCAATTCCTGGAGCTTTCCTCATTTTGACTGTCTTCATTGCATCCACAACTTCCATCCAACTGATTTCTTTTTCTCTTCTCTCTCTCTCTCTCTCTCATCATCATCAGTTTGAGTATCCACTGCAGGACCGGCCTATCCCGACCGAAGTCGGGACGATACAGCCAATGTATCTCCACCAAGTGGCTTAGGCTGTCTGGTAGAGATTGTATGTAGGGTGAGACGTGCTTGTAAGTGTAATTGTAATTTTGGATGGCTTTGGATCTGGGTGTAGTCTGTGAACCAAGTGTAATTGGCCCGTGCAAGCCGACTGGGTGCAAGCATACTTTATAGTATGTGACACTGGTTCAACCACAGCACCCCTTGTGTCCACCAATGCAGTACGTTGCCGGATGAATACTCCCAAAGTTTATTACCCTGGCGGGGTGCGAACCCTGGTTCACCCGTGTATGAAACGCACACTCTGCCACTGTACCACAGAGGCTTCATATATACATATATATATACAGTATATATATATATATATATACTGTATATACGGTATATATATAGATGTAGATATGTTTGTATGTATACATAATTTTTCAAAGTTAACCTGTGTATTAGTGAGTTGTATGCACTGGATGTTACCATGATGTTGTTATGGTAAGTGGACTGACCATGGTTAGTGCATTGTCCACCCAAGAAATTATGAATATAAAAATATGAAAGTGGACCAGGTGACTTGCAGCTACAGTACAGTATTTAGTTTGTTGATTCTTCTTGCCACCTCCTTAGAGATACATCAGAGGATGATGAAATCTTCATTCTCATGGGCCAGTAATGGTCTTGCCATGTCACGAGTATCTCCTTATGTAAAGACCGAGGCAAAATAGTTATTTAGAGTGTTAGCCATATCCAAGTCTGAGATTTGCATTACACTTGATTGATCCGTAAGTGGTCCAATACTACCTTTGAAAGGTTTTCCACTGTGTACCTGGTTGAAGAGTCTTAAGGGCTGTGTTTGCATCATGATGCCACCTTGATTTCCTCATTTCTTTTAGCCAACTTTATCAAGGATTTCACTTTCCTACATACAGTTAGGAAGGAGTCTAAATTATTCTGGTCTTGGCTGCTTTTTGCTCTAATGTATGCAACCTTTCTTTTATTGTAGTGACTATTTCATACTAAATCATTTGGTTGAACTGATCTTGGCCCTGTGGACTTAGAGGGTATGAATGCAGTCTGTCATTTGGAAATTCTTCTTTAAATAATACCTTGCATTTACATTACTGTCCCCAAGTCCAGCACTTGTGAAACTAAAACCTGGAAAGTCATCTCGATGGAAGTCATTTTCTTTTCTGATCTATTTAAAAAAAAAAAAAAAAAAAAAAAAAAAAAAAAAAGACAATCTAACCACGTTGTGGCCACAACCTCCCAGTGGTTCACCAACAGGCAAGCTGAAAACACTTTCATCTTCCTTAGTGACACAAGACTCTGGATACTATTGCTTCTAGTTGGTTCATTTACCCACTGGGACAAATGGGTAACTACACTGAGTGACAAGCCAAATGGTTTCCTGTACCCCAGGAAACCATTTACTATGCTGGATGGTAACCATATAACCAAATTACAGCACCTGGTGGTATAGTGGGTAATTAAGGTCCTCCAGTCGGATTGAGCCTGTGTAGGTTTATATCCAAGGGGTGGTTGGGGTTTATTGCTCATGTAATGCCACTTAGGGATGAGTGAGGCTGGTTACTCTCATCTTAAATGTCAGGACCAACTTACCTAGCCCCGAGCTCCAACGCTGCTCATGGGACAGCGTAGGATTGAATGATGGATGGATGGACAAAAAATTTTCATCAGCAAAGTACAAGATGCCTATCTCCAGCATCTGCTGTTCTCTCATTCTAGTTTACATGACAGTTGAAGTCATCAAAGACATAAACTGCTTTACTGTTTTTGTTTCTAGTATGGTGCCTTACAGTAAAATCTTCAGCAGCTTTAAGTCCCCCCAGGTTTGTGTTCATGTGCCATTCCAGTCAGACAGGAGAGTGAAAATGTATGCCTGGATACCAGGACTGGCAGAGCAGAAGGTCACTAAGTACATATCAGTTACTGTGGTAGTGGCATGCCTCAGAGCGATCAGCCTCTATGAGTGGCAGTAACCTTTTAATGTAGTTATATTTAGTGCATACCATGCTCACTTATAAAGTGCATTAATAGATATCAGTAATAGCAATAATCTTGTTATTAGACTGAGGTAATAATTCTGAATAAATTGAAGTGTTGATTGATTTAATTTTGGGTAAATTTAGCTGAAGTAATATGAAATTTTGCTTAAATAAAGAGAAAAATTATAGTCAGAGGGACAAATTGTTGGTTAGGAATGGTTAATT
Organism: Coenobita brevimanus; assembly: GCF_032717465.1. Classification (NCBI taxonomy): domain Eukaryota; kingdom Metazoa; phylum Arthropoda; class Malacostraca; order Decapoda; family Coenobitidae; genus Coenobita; species Coenobita brevimanus. Next base: position 46,705,644 of record NC_136961.1, read on the forward strand.
GTGAGAATTTCCTATCATGGACGAAAATGAAGAATGTTCCTCACAAGACATGAAATATGAGAGAATTGGGTCATCTGACTCACATTATCGTGATAGTTTGGCAGACCAGTTAATATTGATCAAGGAGGTTTGACTGTTTATTTTTCAGTAACCTGTAAGCATTTGCAACACCCCCCAGTGCTCTCTCTCTCTCTCTCTCTCTCTCTCTCTCTCTCTCTCATTTTTGTGTGGAGTTGGATTTTCTGAGGAGTCAGAATTCATCCCCACCATTTCTTATGAATATGATGGTGGGAAATTTTTTAATACAGGCTAAATAGTTTATAAGCTGACTTTCTATATACATATCCCTAGCGTATAAAGGGATATTTTTTGGTTGTTAATGTGCATGCAGTATAGGCCATGTAGGAAAAAGGGTAAAAAAATACTTTTCTTAGAGAGGTGCTGCCCATAAGAGGATTCTAACTTGTGAATGTACTGATCACAGTCCACGTTTCACATTGTATGAATGTTTTTTGTTGCCCATAAGGGAATGTACTATGAGGAACCACTGTACAGTCTTACCTCGGTGTGCAGTGGGTTTATGTCAAGTGAAAACACATGGCAATGGAGGTCATTATAAAGTGGGTTCAGTGGGGATGTGTTGTGGGTCAAGGGTCACTTAACATAAAATCTAAAAAAAGCTTTACCCTTTCAGTTATGCTGTCAGTACCCTCGGTAGCACCACACTGTCAAATATGGGTAGCATCCTTACCAGACATGATTTACAAATCCAAGTTTCAGTATTTCACGCATATAAAAGCTCCCACCATCTCACTTACTATTGCACACTGCACTGTTCATTGCACACATTCACTTATTTGGTGATAGCAGTGGTGTTTCATGGCCTTCCATGCATGAAATGGAATAAAAGGGAGATGATCATAGCAAATAGAAATGCTGGATGGCCATCTTGACTCAAACATCTGACTGTTGGCTTGTGCAGGGGCACTGTGTTTGCACAGTATTGTCGTATGCAGCCACCACAGTTATCTTAGAAGTGAATTTTTCTGTTATCACAAAACTGGGTGTAACTTTTAGTTCATCGTTTTGTCAATTTATCACATACCAAACTGACATATTATGAGGCCTGACTGTGCTTTCATGAGGTATGCTTCACTTGAGTAGCACATACTGTAGTTGAATAGGTTTGTCCTTTGTATAACCCATATAATAAGAGTTAAAAGTGAAAATTCCCTGTTAAAGTCATATTAGTTACAATACTGGCAGGCAGCGTTCTCGAAGAGTATGCCAGTTATTAGAATCAAGATGGACCTCTTGGTCTCTTGAGAGGCAGAAGGTGGGGTTGATTGAGCTATCATGGTATTTAGTCAACAGATCTGTCTGTCTATCTATCTATTGCCAGACACCTCAATCCCGTTCGGGGTGGCCACAAACAAATCGCCTCCACGTCACCCTGTCCCCCGCCATTTCACTGCCCTGCTCCCAACTCACACACCCCCTCTCTCATATACCTCTCCACCCCATCCCTCCGTCTCATCCTCGGCCTCCCCCTCCCTCTTCCCCGCTCCACCTCACTCACATACACTCTCTTCGTCAGTCTTTCACTCTCCATCCTCTCCACATGGCCAAACCACCTTAGGGTATTCCTCCTAACGCTTCCTATCACATCCACATCTACACCACAATGCTCCTTTATATCCTCATTTGTCAGCCTGTCTCTCCATGTGACTCCACAGGCTTCTCTTAAATATCTCATTTCCACTGCTCCCACTCTTGACTTGTGTCCTTCCAGCAACATCCAAGCTTCACTTCCATACGTTAGAGTTGGTATCACAATACTGTCAAGTAGTAACTTTTTCACTTCCATGCTCACTTCCCTGTTTCTTATCACTGCTTTCAAAGAACCAGCAACCTTTCTTCCCTGCTGTACCCTTTCAAGCACTTCACTCTCCAAACCTCCATCCTCACTCATCACACTACCCAAGTACTTAAACGTACTCACATTTTCCAATTCCTCACTATCCAACCTCGCTGTACATTCACTGACTTCACCTCTCTCAAAGACCATCACTTTACTCTTCCCTACATTCACCTTTAGATTCTGTGTCTTACACACTCTCCCAAACTCATCCACCAAGCCTTGCAGCTCCCCTTTGTCTTCACTCAACAACACAGTATCATCTGCAAACAACAGTACAGGGAGTTTCCAAACACTACCCTCTCTCGCCAGGGCCACTCCAACATCCACTACCCTACCTTGTACCTCTTTTATTACCCCATCCATGTACAGATTGAACAACCATGGAGACAGGACACATCCCTGTTTCAACCCAACCTTCAAAGAGAAAAATTCACTCAGTTCACCATCCACATGCACTGCAGCCTTAGCACCATCATCCATACTCTTCACAGCATTCAACAACTTCCCATCTACTCCATTTATTCTTAATACTTTCCACAATCCTTGTCTATCCACCCTGTCATATGCTTTCTCCAAATCCATGAAAGCTGCATACAACTTCTTTCCCTTCTCTAGAAACTTTTCCACTAAAGATCTAAGAATATCTGATCTACACAACCTCTTCCCTTCCTAAAGCCTCCTTGTTCTTCTCCAACTAATTCCTCTGTTCTTTCTCTAACTCTGTCAATAAGTATCCTACCATACATTTTTCCTATTATACTAAGAAGACAAATGCCCCTATGATTACCACGCACTTCTTTTTCCTCTCTTCCTTTGTACAAGGGAATAATTATACCTGACTTCCAATCCTCCGGGACTCTACCTTCCTCCCAGGCCAATCTGCACATTTTCCACCTCCATTCTACTGCTATCTCTCCCCCATGCTTCAACATTTCACCACACACTCCATCAATTCCTGGGGCTTTCCCCAATTTAACTTTCTTCATTGCTTCCACAACTTCTATCCTACTGATTTCTTCTTATTATCTCACCTCCCTCCTTCTCCCAGCCATTCCCCAGCCACTTATACTCACATTACATCCATCCTTTATGTTCAGCAATTCCTTAAAGTGTTCTCTCCATCTGCTCACTTTTTCTCCCATCTCCACTAGTAATCTACCATTTTTATCTTTCACTCCCCTGCTAACTTCACTTTCACCCTGTCTTAATCTTTTCACCTCTTTCCAGAACATTTTCTTACAGTCCCTCCACTTTAAACTCAAGTTCCTTCCAAATTCCTCATTCACTTTCTTACTAATTTTTCACCTCTGTCTTTCTACATATAACTCTCTCTTCCGCCTCTCAACTTCTTCCACACCCCTATTGCTCATTCATTCATTATATGCTTCTTCTTTTGTGCCACAGCCTGTCTCACCTCTTCATTCCACCACACTGTTCCTTGCACCACCCTCCAACTTCTCTTCATCCCACACACCACATCACATGCTGCACATACTTCTTCAGTGAATATCCTGCACACACCTTCCATGTGCCCCATCTGCTCCAGTTCATATTTGCCCAATCGTTCCTCCACTTCTCTCTTATACTCTGCCTTTTTCTCATCCTCTTGTAACTTTTCCACTCTCCTTACAAATACTCCTTCTTCCTGTCCTTCCCTTCTTCTATTTCTCCATCTTAAATGGATCTTGATTCTGGCCACCACCAAGTAGTGGTCAAAAAGTTCGCTCCCCCAACTTCTATAAGCTCTTGCATCCATTACACATTTTCGCATCCTTCATCCACACACACATAATCAACCATTGCCTTCCTTTCATTCAGTTCACCACCAACTCTTCTCACTTGCCATGTATGCCTGTGGATCATTTTGTGCCTGAAGACGGTATTGGCTATCACCAACCCCCTCCCAGCACAAATATCCACTAATGCACTGCCATTCTCATCTATCTGAGCAGGCACACCCCACTCACCAACTATTCCATCCACCTTCACATTCCCTCCTTTACCATTCATATCACGGATCGAAAACACTCTCTTATTCCTTCCAAACTTTTCCATGCACACTTCCACATTTGTCCAGAACTCTTCTCTCACTCTGCTTGCACAATCTTGCATTGGCGCATACACACACACAATTGCCCACATCTGTATTCCAACTTTCAATCTTACCCACACAATCCTTGACTCAACTGATCCATACTGTCTTATGCTCTTCTTCCATCTTTTACTCACAACTATACATACTCCTTCTTTTGCCCTCTCATTTTCACCTATTCTTGCACATATACCCCATCCATACTCCCATTCTCTCACACTCTCACCTCTCCATTTCGTTTCAGTTATTCCGCATACATCAACTTTCGCACCCTCAAGCACCTGGACAATCTCTCTCTCTTTCACCTCATCATTCGCTCCCCTTACATTCCATGTTCCAATTACCATGTCCTTTGTCTGGTCCTTGGTCGTCATCTTTTGGTCAGTCCTTGTCCGAGGCTTATTGTTTGTCTTTTTAGTTAGTTGTTTTCCGGGGAGAGGCACTAACCCTCCGCCAACCCTTTTAGTCGCCTTTTACGACAAGCAGGGATACTGGGGGAGTATTCTTAACAAAAAAAAAACCTACCCCCAGGGGTAGGGGAAATTGCAGAACTTTATGGGCTCACTCTCCCCTCCATCTCCCTTCCCTTTCATTTTCTCTTTCCATTCTTACTCATCCACATCCTGAACTTCAGCCACAGTACTGCAGTTTTTCATTCCACCTTTACCCTCATTCCAGCAACTGCTATGTGCATTTGTGTGCATTTAGTCCTCATCATAAGTCAGGGATATGTTACAAAATATCACAACTTTTCCCACAGTTACAAAATATCACAACTTTTCCCACTGCTGTAAATGGTGGGAAAACTGACAAATCAACCTCATAGGTGACAGTGGAACACTAATAGGCAGTTTCTGTTGTTTGGCACAGACTTCATACCAAAAAAACAACATCAGAGTGTCATATTGTGTGGACTTTTTATACTTTGTCTCTTCATCCCAGAATTGGTTAGCAGCGAAATCCCAAATTTGAATGTACTGGATCAAAAAATGGATGACTGGAATAGAATTTGAAGGGCTGTTTCATTGCTTGATTTACATCTGCCTCTAATTAACTGTGTCTGTTCTGTAGTTTCTGAATTGAAAGCAGTTGGCCTTTTGACACTAGAGATGGTTTGCACAAAAAGAAGTCTTGGAGTACAGTGGAGCATATCCAGATCTGGCTCGTATGTAATGTTGTAAGCTCATAAGAAACCTGTAGTGCTTCAGTACAGGTGGGTAGAAGTTAGGTAAGGTTGTAAGAATATTGGTGTTGGAGTTACTAAGCTTGACTGTTGAGTTTGCTTCTGGTGCCGTTAGAGGAATAATAATATATAGTAGCTGACGCGTGTTTCTTGTTGCAGGGCACGCATGTGTTGGTGAGTTGGGCCGCTGGGGGCAGCACGCCTTGCCCAGTCCCCCACACTTGGTAGGCGGGGTTGCTGGCATGGTTAGTGCCTGGGAGAGTCCAATGGTTGGTCTTGGGGAGAGAATTAGAAGTGGCTGTGGGGGAAATGGAGGGGGTCTAGGGGTACTGCTGGATTTGCTGGGTCGTGGAGGGGAGGAGCAGCCCCCTGTAGAGGATGTGACTGTCATGGCTGCTCCCTCAGTGGGTCGAATGTGTCCTGTGTGTTCTAGGTATATCAGTAATCCTAGTAATTTACGCAAACACATGCACCGGGCACATGGCACTCGCACATACTCATGCCCCTCTTGTCCAAAAATATACCGTGTTGCTTGTGACCTACGGCGTCATGCCCTTGCTGCACACAATATCAGAATGGAATCTTATGGGAATGGGTCCACCTCACCCCCATCCCACTTCCTTATGCACAATGTCGGTTCTAGAAGTGGAAATGTTGTTAGCGAGGCTATTGGCCCGAGAGAAAGAGAAATTAACCCAACCATAGAGTCAGTGATGCAAACACCCACTCCAGACCTGACACCAGGGTATTCTTTTCCCAACACATCCCTCAGACCTTTTACTCTGGCCAACTAACAACACATAGCTAACATTCCAACACATCCCGGGCACATGGCACTCGCACATACTCATGCCCCTCTTGTCCAAAAATATACCGTGTTGCTTGTGACCTACGGCGTCATGCCCTTGCTGCATACAATATCAGAATGGAATCTTATGGGAATGGGTCCACCTCACCCCTGTCCCACTTCATTATGCACAATGTCAGTTCTAGAAGTGGAAATGTTGTTAGCGAGGCTATTGGCCCGAGAGAAAGAGAAATTAACCCAACCATAGAGTCAGTGATGCAAACACCCACTCCAGACCTGACATCAGGGTATTCTTTTCCCAACACATCCCTCAGACCTTTTACTCTGGCCAACTAACAACACATAGCTAACATTCCAACAGATCCCTGAGACCTTTTACTCTGACCAACTAATCAACACATAGCTAATGTTTCAGTACATCCCTCTGACCTTTTACTCTGGCCAACTAACAATACATAGATAACATTCCAACACATCTCTCAGACCTTTTACTCTGGCCAACTAACAACACATACCTAACATTACTATGTCACTATTTCCCTTTCTCGTTATCCTCTGAATCCTAATACAGGAAACTCGCACGGAACACGTGGGTTTCGTTCCTACCGTGCCGTGTTAGTTGCAAAATCGCGTATATTTAAACTACTCCATATTTTGCTCCCTAGACCCCCCAAATGTGTTATTTTGCTGTTATCTGTCACTGGTAATCACTAGAAAGCACTTTAAGTGGTTAGAAGGTGTATTTAATGTTATAACTCACAAATACAGTACTCCACAGCAAAACTTCAACACACAAATACTGTACGTAAACACAAGGAAACATTCTGACGCCGATCATAGGTAATCATATAAATCAGGTTAACTGGTACTGGGGCTTTATTTAATGCTTTATCATTTTTGAGTGCTTTAACTTACAAGTACATACCAGAACAGTACATATTTAACTTAGAAATGCAGTACTGTGGAAAAGCTGTACAGCAAGTCTTTAACGAACAAACAAAAAAGGCAATATTCCGACGCCGATTGTGGGTAATCATATAAATCAGGTTAACTGGTTACAAGGCTTTATTTAATGCTTAATTGCTTACAAGTACATACCAGAACAGTAAATATTTAACTTACAAGTACAGTACTGTAGAAAAGCAGTACAGTAAGAATTTAACGAACAAACAAAAAAGGCAATATTCCGACGCCGATCATGGGTAATCATATAATTCGGGTTAACTGGTTACAAGGCTTTATTTAATGATTTAACTTTATTTAAGTGCTTACAAGTACAGTACATACGAGAACAGTAAATATTTAACTTACAAATACTGTACAGTACTGTGGAAAAAACGAACAAATAAAAAAGGCAATATTCTGACGCCTATCAGGTAAACTGGTTATAAGACTTTATTTCTTGCTTTAACGTTATTTAATAGAACTTTACGTTGCACATAAACTTACCAGAACAGTACAGTACTGTAAATATTTAACTTACAAATACTGTGCTACTGTACTCGGGAATGTCTCACTCACTGAATAATTTCCCGCCTAGATCGTCACGTAATCAAAACAAACCGCGCGCTGCGGTGATGTTCGAGGATTTGATCTTTCAAAGGCCTCTCCTGGTTAATTTGTAGTTTTCATAATGGTTCTTTAATCTTACGTTGTCTTATATGTATCCCAGCCCTTACCGTGTATAATTGCGAGCGCGTTCCGTGAGATCGTGTTCCGTGCGAGTTACCTGTACTGGATGTACTCTACCGTACCTGGAGGTCTTTAAATGTAATTCTCTTTGGTACAATACACAGTCCATAAACACATTCTGGTATCTTAATTTCACTCTTGAAGGAAGTGAATGAATGTAATTCATAATGGACCACAGAAATGAAATGTATTATATTTATTGCTTCGGTGTGATACTATTTAAACTTATAACCCTACGCTCAGGTGTTAAAGTAGATATTTATTTTTTTACCCAATGATTTTTAAAATCACCATACTTTAAGAAATATAGATTGTACAACCACGTACAGTATTAAGCTTAATTTATAATCCAAAGATATCAGTAAGGAAGTATATTTATCTATTAAGTTATATTTTTGCAAGGGAGCAGAGTCTTGTCCTATGCAGTACTGCATACAGTATTATTTCCAAGCTGAATAAATTGCTTCCAAATAAGTATTTGTGGTTGTGATATATGCCCAAAAACTAGTTGTAAGTTATGCACCATATATCAGTATGAGGTCATGGATTAAAGTTTTCATTACACAGTGCATTGGACCAGCAGTTTCATGATCCTATGGAGCTTTTTTTTACAGTACAGTGTTAATTTTTGCCTTATAGTTTTATGGCATTTTGCTTTCCCTGGCACCTAACTGTATTACAGTCAGTTTGAATTAATACAGTACTATATCAGATATGCCAATTATATTATTGGGTATTATTTGCACAAGTTGTTGTATGCAGTATCTTAAAGTTTAAAAATTGCATAATTTATCCTGTGCTCTGTGCAGATTGTCATCATTTCATTGTGACCCATTTCCATGACCTTACTTAAACCATATATGGTACTGTGTTGTGTTTGCTCTTTTCTACATATTAGTACTGTATATAACTTATAAAAGATGGTCCTTTACAAAGAGTGAAAATAGCTGTTGCTTATACCATAGAAACTACTGTAATCATTGCATTAGGCTGTGCGAATACTGTACCTGTTGCATCTAGTTTTTGAAAGAGCACATGTAGATGTTTTGGCTACTTGGATTAAATGTACAGTCAGTACATGATTAAAAGTGTAAGCACATCTGAAATATCTAATTTTATTTTTCCCAGTGTTATTGGTGGACGTGGGGAAGTGTGATGCATATAATTTCCAATATCTTATGATAGAAGCACATTTTTACACTGCATGATTCACTGTGTGAATGTCACATTTAATATGAATTATAATTTGGTTTAAAGAATGTCACAGATTCTGAAACATCATGGTCATACATCCTATGAATTAAATATACAGTAGACCCTCATTTTGAGTAGGTTCTGTTTGCATGGAACACGTTTTATGTGGTACTATCAGCCTCTACCTCAACCCATTCTGCATGATGACCAGCATATTTTGCTTGGTAGAATGACATGCCAACATTCGGTTCTTCCCAACCACCATTCAAAGTGCCTGCCTCTGATGAATTTGATGAGTGACTTTGAGGACCTTCAAGCTTAGCATTGGCCTTGAGGGGTCAGAGACGAGTTAAAATTCCATTTATTTTTGAGGTAAAATTCCACATATTTGTCATGTATTACCATTATATTGTTGTTCACAGACTTTCTTGTACCTAATAATGATCAGTGTATTTTTATGCATGTGTTAGGTGGGGGTATACTTTTTCCAGGGGGACTGGAAAAATTGTTTGGTTTTTATAGAAACATTAGCCAAAATCAATGATTCTCAAGGAAAAATTTGTGCAATACAGTTTACATAATAATTTCTCATGATACATTGATTGTGCAAAACGAGGGTCTGTTGTATAAAGAAGATGAGAGGCTTTATGCTGAAAACTTGAGATAGAGCTTTAAAGGAACAGTAATAAAAAGTCTGTCAAAATGAAGTCTTCCCACATTTGATGTGTACTGGTAATATTTGTATGGTCTTTTCTGAGTTAATTAAATCAATCTAACTACTGTATTTCCAATTTCCTCTCAAGAGTGACAGTACAATGCTGTTTCTTCTTTGCACCTGGTTCCCCGGATGCTGGAGATGATGCGGGGCGCTGGGGAGGCATGACTAAAATACGAAAAGGTGAAGAATAGCGAAAAACAGCGTAACTTACAGTGAAGCTGAGAGGAGAGGACAGACGTGACTCGACTGGGAAGCGCGTGAAAATGTGTTTACCAGAGAGGGGTTAGTTCGTTTTCTCGCCGCAACAGTGTAGCACTGTGCAGCACGCCCATTTTGAATTTTTCATACTTCCTCTCGTATTGTTTTTTGTACCATCGACATGGATACTTTTGTATTGTGGAATTTGCCCTACATTTATTGCTTTCGTACCATCAGAAATTTGTACTTCAAGTTTTGGTATTTCAAGGACTCACTGTATATATATATATATATATATATATATATATATAAAATCATCATCATCATCATCATCAGCTGTTTGAGTATCCACTGCAGGACCGGCCTATCCCGACCGAAGTCGGGACGATACAGCCAATGTATCTCTACCAAGTGGCTTAGGCTGTCTGGTAGAGATTGTAGGCAGGGTGAGAAGTGCTTGTAATTGTAGTGTTGGAGTGACTTTGGATGTGTGTGTAGTCTGTGAACCAAGTGTAATCGGCCTGCGCAAGCCGACTGGGTGCAAGCATACTTTATAGTAAGCGACACTGGTTCAACCACAGTGCCCCTTGTGTCCACCAATGCAGTACGTGGCCGGGTGAACACTCGCAAAATTTATTACCCTGGCAGGGCGCAAACCCTGGCTCACCTGTGTATGAAACACACACTCCACAACTGTACCACAGAGCAGATGGGGGACATGGAAGGTGTGAGCAGGATATTCACTGAATAAATATGTGCAGCATGTGATGTGGTGTGTGGGATGAAGAGAAGACGGAGGGGGGTGCAAGGAACAGCGTGGTGGAATGAAGAGGTGAGACAGGCTGTGGCACAAAAGAAGAAAGTGTACAATGAATAGACGAGAAATAGGGCCGTGGAAGAAGTTGAGAGGCGGAAGAGAGAGTTATAAGCAGAGAGGAAGAGAGAGGTGAAAAGATTAGCAAGAGAGAGTAAGAAAAGAGTGGATGAGGAATTTGGAAGGAATTTGAGTGTAAAGTGGAGGGACTGTAAGAAAATGTTCTGGAAAGAGGTGAAGAGAGTAAGACAGGGTGGAAGTGAAGTTAGCAGAGGAGTGAAAGATAAAAATGGTAGATTACTAGTGGAGATGGGAGAAAAAGTGAGCAGATGGAGAGAACACTTTAAGGAATTGCTGAACATAGAGGACGGAAGTAATGCGAGTATAAGTGGCTGGGGAATGGCTGGGAGAAGGAGGGAGGTGAGAAGACAGGAAGAAATCAGTAGGACAGAAGTTGTGAAAGTAATGAAGGAAGTTAAGTTGGGGAAAGTCCCAGGAATTGATGGTGTGTGTGGTGAAATGCTGAAGCATGGGGAAGAGATAGTAGTAGAACGGATGTGGAAGATGTGCAGATTGGCCTGGGAGGAAGGTAGAGTCCCAGAGGATTGGAAGTCAGGTATAATTATTCCCTTGTACAAAGGAAAAGGGGAAAAAGAAGTGTGTGGTATTCATAGGGGCATCTGTCTTCTTAGTATAACAGGAAAAGTGTATGGTAGGATACTTATTAACAGAGTTACAGAAAGAACAGAGGAATTAGTTGGAGAAGAACAGGGAGGCTTTAGGAAGGGAAGAGGTTGTGTAGATCAGATATTCATTCTTAGATCTTTAGTGGAAAAGTTTCTAGAGAAGGGAAAGAAGTATGCGGCTTTCATGGATTTGGAGAAAGCATATGACAGGGTGGATAGACAAGAATTGTGGAAAGTATTAAGAATATATGGAGTAGATGGGAAGTTGTTGAATGCTGTGAAGAGTATGTATGATGGTGCTAAAACTGCAGTGCGTGTGGATGGTGAATGAACTGAGTGAATTTTTCTCTTTGAAGGTTGGGTTGAAACAGGGATGTGTCATGTCTCCATGGTTGTTCAATCTGTACATGGATGGGGTAATAAAAGAGGTACAAGGTAGGGTAGTGGATGTTGGAGTGGCCCTGGCGAGAGAGGGTAGTGTGTGGAAACTCCCTGTACTGTTGTTTGCAGATGATACTGTGTTGTTGAGTGAAGACAAAGGGGAGCTGCAAGGCTTGGTGGATGAGTTTGGGAGAGTGTGTAAGACACAGAATCTAAAGGTGAATGTAGGGAAGAGTAAAGTGATGGTCTTTGAGAGAGGTGAAGGCAGTGAATGTAAAGCGAGGTTGGATGGTGAGGAACTGGAAAATTTGAGTACATTTAAGTACTTGGGTAGTGTGATGAGCAAGGATGGAGGTTTGGAGGGTGAAGTGCTTGAAAGGGTACAGCAGGGAAGAAAGGTTGAAAGCAGTGATAAGAAACAGGGAAGTGAGCATGGAAGTGAAAAAGTTACTACATGACAGTACTGTGATACTAACTCTGACGTATGGAAGTGAAGCTTGGATGTTGTTGGAAGGACACCAGTCAAGAGTGAGAGCAGTGGAAATGAGTTATTTAAGAGGAGCCTGTGGAGTCACATGGAGAGACAGGCTGACAAATGAGGATATAAAGGAGCATTGTGGTGTGGATGTGGATGTGATAGGAAGTGTTAGGAGGAATACACTGAGGTGGTTTGGCCATGTGGAGAGGATGGAGGGTGAAAGACTGACGAAGAGAGTGTATGTGAGTGAGATGGAGGGGGGGAGAGGGAGGGGGAGGCCAAGGATGAGATGGAGGTATGGGGTGGAGAGGTACATGAGAGAGGGGTGTGTGAGTTGGGAGCAGGGCAGTGAAATGGCGGGGGACAGGGCGACGTGGAGGCGATTTGTTTGTGGCCACCCCAAACGGGATTGAGGCATCTGGCAAGACATATATGTATATATATATATATATATATATATATATATATATATATATTTCCGGGAATGCTCGTCGGCGAAGAGGTGACGGTGCGGCCTTATTCTTTACCAACATCCGCGGCCTTACCACAAATTTAAACTCAGTTCATTTTTTCCTTCAGTCCATATCCCCTTTGGCCCTTTTCCTCATAGAACCACAAATCTCACCCTCTACCGATATATCTCCATTTTGTTTTCCCGGTTACCATCTCCTTACAAACTTTCGAAACAAGGGCTGCACCTGTTGTTATATCAAATCCCAATATGCAGTTGATACTATTTTAAACTTCACTTCATCCAGTTTTGATTACTCATTATATAAATTAAATTGCCAAAACATTACCAAATATATCTGTGTAGTTTATCGTTCCCCCAATGCTTCTTCGGAACCCAGTGTATTTGATTCCATATCCACTCATTTGAGTAACCTTGACCTTGCCCTTGGCAATGAAATTACCATTTTGGGTGATTTTAACATACACATTGTTGAATGGTTATTGCATTCTGCCCGGACTGACGACGCTGGTCTAGAATGCGAGCTGTTTGCGGAATCATTTAATCTCACCCAGTTGGTAAAGCAACCAACCAGAATACCTGATAATCCTGACCATAATGCCCATCTCTTGGATTTATTCTTGACAAATAATCCAGATCAATACAGGATAGAGGTACTGTCACCACTTGGATCCTCTGACCACAATCTCATCAAAGCCTCATTAGTTAACCCTCCTACACCTCCCCATTCCGAACATGTCAGGGTGACCCGATGGCACTTTGACAGGGCAGACTGGGATGGATTTGGAAATTATCTTGCTGATGTTCCATGGCAGTCTTTCTTCTCTAGTGATCCCAATTCTACCCAGTCCCACATTTGCAACTTAATACTAGCTGGTATGGATTTATTCATACCAAGTCAACAATTCACTAAAAGATCAAACTCTCCAAAATGGTTTGATGGCAATTGTGCCAGAGCAACAGCCCAAAAGTCATTAGCATATAACTCTTACTTAAAATCAAAAACATCTGAATCACTCTCCCAATTTAAAATTGCTAGAAATCATGCAAAAGCTGTATTAAATCTATCAAAATCAAACTTTCTTCAAAAGCAAGCGTCAAAACTACTTAACAACCCTAATGACAATAGAATATTCTGGTCAACCCTTAATTCTTTCAATAATAACTTTAACAAGTCATCTTCCATTCCCCCACTAAAATCTTCAGATGGCAATATTACAAATGACCCACGTGGGAAAGCAGATATCTTTGCTAGTACCTTTGCAAGAAACTCTACCATTGATGATACCAGCCAGAATGTCTCAGTACTGGAACTTGATTCTCCCGAAATTGCCCCACTTAAAATACAGACAAGATTCGTAAAATCCATCCTAGACAATTTACCTACCAACAAAGCTCCAGGCCCAGATGGAATTCCGCCAATTGTTTTGAAAAAGTGTTCCCCTGAACTTGCCTCTGTCCTAGCTAAATTATTCAGACTATGCATGCGTACTTCTTTATTCCCAAATTCATGGAAAGAAGCCAATATCCACCCAGTTCCGAAGAAAGGAAGTTCGTCTGACCCCTCCAATTACAGACCAATAGCTGTCACATCTTCTCTTGGTAAGGTATTTGAAACTTTAATTAATAAGCATATTGTTAAACATCTTGAATCCAACAACTTAATTAGTGATAGACAATACGGTTTTTGCCACGAAAGATCCACCATTGACGTACTCAATCTCTTAACTCATACCATCCATCAATCAATTGATCTTTTTGGAGAAACTCATGCAGTAGCTCTTGATATCTCTAAAGCTTTTGACAGAGTATGGCACCGTTCCCTGCTGTCCAAACTCCCTTGCTATGGACTAACGTCTTTTGTTCCTTTGATTTCTTCTTATCTTGGTGGCAGGAAAATAAGAGTAAAAGTAGATGATGTATATTCGAATTTCCACTCAGTTAACGCCGGTGTGCCGCAGGGATCAGTTCTGGCGCCAACCCTATTTCTGGTTCATATTAATGATCTCTTATCTGTCACTCACAATCCCATTCACTCATATGCAGATGACTCAACACTACATAATTCATTCACACTCAGACATCCATTTACAAAGTCTAATATCTCTACCTCTCAACTCAGTACAGCCATCTCCATAAATCAAGATCTATCTACAATCAGTGAATGGGGACAAAACAACCTTGTCTCTTTTAATGCTAGTAAAACTAAATATATACAGTTTACCAATAGACAGATATTACCAGATTCATACATTACCTTCAGTGCTACTAATATTCCCATCTCCAAAAGTATTGAAATTCTTGGTGTCTCACTTAACAGTGCCCTCAGCTGGACCTCTCATGTCAGATCACTTGCTAAAATCGCCTCAAAGAAACTTGGATTATTGTACAGAGTCCGTAACTTCTTCACCGATGAGCAGTTAGCTATAATTTATAAGAGTCATGTGCGCTTTCAGCTTGAATATTGCTCACCCTTGTGGAATGGTTGTGGAGAGGTTGCATTAAGACAACTAGACAAAATTCAGAATAAAGCTGTTAGAATCATTAACAACCCTGCCATTACATATAAACTACCTACCCTGCAAGTAAGAAGGAATGTTGCCTCCCTTGCATTATTTTACAGATAATTTTTTGGCAAATGCTCAGACGAAGTTGCGTCCATGGTGCCACCTCTCCATGCCTTCCCTCGTGCTACACGGGCATCTGGTAGCGCTCATGACTGGAATGTCACTCAACCATATTGCAGAACTTCTGCCTATCAGAATTCTTTCATTCCCCGAACTGCATCTCTCTGGAACTCGCTTCCCCAGAGTTGTTTTCCTCCAAATTTCAACCTACAACTGTTCAAGTCTAACTGTTACAGATATTTTATGAACAGAGGACACCAGTAATCTGGTGTATGGATTTTTTTTTTCCCCCATTTGTTTTTCCTTCCTCCGTTCTGTTATTTAAATATATATATATATTGATATATATATATATATATATATATATATATATATATATATATATATATATATATATATATATATATATATATCAAAACAGGTCCAGTCTCTATCCACTATAATGCTATAATAGCAGATGACCTTAGAAAGAAGAGGATAATCCATGTGAAATAAACAACTATATTTGTACTGAGAGGATTCAACACCATGTTGCTAACATGCAATCAGTTCCACATGCTGTATATAACATTACTGATGAGAATACAGTAACTTTCCTTTTTGATGGAAATAATTTCACAGCTGACAGCAGAATTGTCAGTGATCTTTTTTTCATATTACCATTATCTGTGCTCTTCCCTACAATTCTGAAAACTTCAGAATCAACAAAGGGAGACAAAACAGACGATGACAGTGATATGTGCATAAGCAAAAGATGAAATTATAAAGAAAACATGAAACTGGATACAAGCATAACAAAAGGACAGTGTACACACAGGAAAATGAACACCACTAAAGTGACAAGATGAAAAGGACAGTACACAATGATGATTACAATTACTGTATACTGTACAGTATACACAAATGTGAACAAGAGATAGCAAAAGAGAAAAGTGAAAGAATATACAGCTTTAGAAAAGATGTGAAAACGTATAGCACATTGTTCTACCTGGTGTAAGATCCGATCCCCTTTAAGTTCAACTGACTGCCGCGAATAGTCAGACTGCAGCACTGTTTGAACAGTAATTGAGGTGACTTATTCCTACCTCATAACTAAGGTTCACTAAATTACCAGACTTCATATGCAGGCTCTGGGCATGGCCCTGTTCCATCAGGTGAGAACAAACTGACTATAGTAAAGCATAAGACAGGAAGGCAGGGAATGTGCAAACACGGTTAATGGAAGACTACAAAGAGTAAAATATGTGATGATAATCTTGCCTGGAAATGAGTCTTAGCAGATTACTGGGAAAAGATGCTTTGGTGAGAAATACGAAAACGGAGAGAAGAATGGACTGCAGAAGGAACGTAGTTAGAATACTGCTTGAAATGTGGGGTAATGAGAGGGCATTAAAAGAAAGAAAGCATTTAAATAAATATTTGTAGGCTGATTAAAAATCAATCTGTTGATTCAAGGATCATCTGCAGTTTCATCTAACCAATGCTGGTGATAATTAGTATTAACTGGTCAAGAGATACTGTTCACTCTTGCAAACATAAATATATATCAGTAATACAACTGCCCTTGAGTTTTATATTATTTTATTTTTAATGAGCGAAGAGCTGAAATAAGACGAAGTGAACTCTGAACGCCAGACTGCTTGAGGTGGTAGAGTAGGGCTGTGTAAACACACCAGTGACCCTCATTCCCTTCCCATAATTGTTTGCAATTTTTTTTTTTTTAGCTCACCCTAACTCAGCATCACTGACACCAGTACAGTTCAGGGCCAGCAGCATGAAAGCGATAATGCAATACATTATTGTTTGTATCAGTCCTCTCTCTTTCACTCATACACATAAGAATAAACAAGAAAATGAGCAGTAAATGTACACTAACTCTAAGGAGCAGAAATAACTGTGCTCAGTCGGTCCAAAATATATTGGGAAGAATGATACCGAATGAAGAATGTGGAACAGAATGCTAACCTACTAGAACATGTGGGACGAAACAGTAATTTTTTTCTGATTAGCAAATACTTTTGTTCCATATCGTCTCTTAAAATTGTAAAACCCATAATCTTTCGTGTAAGCATACAGCCTAAAGACCATACCAATTCAGTTCATATTCCTCTAGTTTGTCTCTTATATTTTTCTGACTATTTTGAGGGTGTTAAATTATGTTCTTTTGCTGAAACTAGGGCGCATGTAACATAAGCATGTAAACATCGGCGTGGAGTGGAGAGAACACCTGACTGATGGGGTGGTAGAGTAGGGTCATGTACACACACCAGTGACCTTCGTTCCCTTCCCGTAATTGTTCACAGTTTTTTATAATGCCCTAACTCAACTTCATTCACACCGAAACAGTGAAGTGTTGTTCAAGGCCGGCAACTACGAAGGGGTTAATGGAATACTGTATGAAAAATTCAAAATGGGCGCGGTGCATAGCGCCTCACTGGCTTGCCAAGAGAAAACGAACTAACCCCTCTCTGGTAAACAAATTTTCGCTCACTTCTCAGTTGAGTCCATGTCCCTCCTCTCCTCACAGCCTCACTGTACGTGGGGATATTTTCGCAGCCCTTCACCTTTTCATATTGTTTTGCCATGCCTCCCAGGTGCCCTGCATCATCTCCAGCATTGGGGGAGCCTGCTGCAAAGCAGCAGCAGCACCGTACTCTAATTCTGAAAAGGAAATTGGAAATTATAAGACCCCATGAGGAGGGGCAGGGAGTCTCAGAGATTGGGCATGCTTTAAGCCTTGCTGTTTCCACCATTGGAACTGTGACAAAGAAAAAGGAGATGTACAAGAATATGGCCACCTCCTTCTCTACAATTGTATACAGGTATTGCTTACTTCTTAATAGGGGGGGTGAAGTTTAGGTGGGGGTCCGAGGGGGTCCTGGGACGCATCTCCCCACTTTTATGTGTATTTCAATGGGGAAAATCGTTTCGTTTTACGAAATTTCGAATTATGATAGTTTTTTTTTTTTTGTCCCTATCCCATTCTTATATCAAGGACTCACTGTACAGTATATCTATCTATCTATCTATTGCCAGACTCCTCAATCCCGTTTGGGCTGACCACAAACAAATCGCCTCCAAGTCGCCCTGTCCCCCGCCATTTCACTGCCCTGCTCCCAACTCACACACCCCTTTCTCATATACAGTATATATATATATATATATATATATATATATATATATATTATATGCAGTACCCTCACATCCAACACGCGTTTGTCCAGCACGATTCACATCCAGCATGGAGAGCAAAACATTAGTACGATTTAATACAATTTAATTGCTGTAATACGGGTGCATTAGCATAACACGTACGGAGCTCTGAGAAGTGGGCGAAATCCGCAGAGTTCGCCTCTAGCTCGATCACCCCCGGTCCAACACGGTCATACTGGACGTTCCTGTGATGCTGACAGCCAATCAAAACTTCTGATCAAGTTGCCTCCCCCACCCACTATTGTGACGTGATCATGATGTCGCCCAATCAGAAATGCTTCTGCTCTCACGTGATGTTTTGTTTAAATTTCTCCCGCCACAGTGCCACTCAGTCGCATAATTCGCATTGGAAGGTGCTTTTTTCTCGCTGGATTTTCTGCCCTTGCTATTGCATTTTATCCTGCTCACGATGCCTAGGAAGCCTTCTGAGAACCCCAAGAAACGGCGGCACCTCCCTCAGGCCACTAAGCTAGAAATCATCGAGAGGAAGAAGAAAAGGGAGAGAAAAGTGGACATTGCCAAGGTCTACGACGTGAATGAAGCCAGCGTGAGGACCATAATAAAAAACCAAGACAAGATCCTGGCAGCAATGAAGGCTTACGGAGTGCTAGGACAGGCAGAAGCAGGACCTTCCATGGATGTGGATGAGGATAGTGATTGTGAGTGTGATTTCGCAGGATTTATGAGGGAGATTGAGGAGGAGCAGCAGCCATTACCTGCTAGTGACGCCAGCAGCCATCCTCCGGGGACCCAGTAGGACTACCTACAGCCTTGGATACCACCTTCCATTCCCAGCAAGCCCACCAACACTATCCTAAAAGGTTAGTTATCATTCATAGTACAGCACCATTTATTATAATTACAGTAGTACCAATATATGTAAAGGTATATGGTAGGTATTTAGGGTGACTTTTCCTAGGGTTGCTGACATAATTCATTTTTCCCCATAAGCTCTGTTGTTTGTCCAACACGGGACCTGTGCATGACAATATTACCGTGTTGGACGTGAGGGTACTGTATATATATATATATATATATATATATATATATATATATACACACACTCAATCCTCGTAAATCGCGGCAGTTTGGGTCTGGACCACTGCTGTGATTTAAGAATTCTGTGATTTATGAATAATAACTCTTATGTGAAAAATTAAATTGGGTCTGGACTTCGGCCAACCTGCCCCCAGAGCACCCTATGTACGCCGATCTAGGCACCATCAAACACAAACATACAAATTTAGGAATACTCAGTGCATGTATTAAATAGAAATAAGCAATGTTCAGGGATCTCACCTTAATCCTATGATGAAATTGCGTAAGTGAATGGAGTAGGGTGGTGTTGGGAAGAACTTAGAACCTCTCAGCACTCGTTCTTCCCATACTCTTTCGCCAGCTTTGAAAACTTCTCTCCCTTCTCAACACAACGAATGAGCTCCAAACGTTGACTGTACGACAACGGCGGCAGCTTCTTGACGCCATACTGCTTAGAGCGCTTCATTGGGGGGTCAGGAGGAGCCATGGCAGGTAGGAGGTGGGGGGGGGGGAAGGCAGTTAGCTCTCGTACTCCACAGCAACGGTCTGTAGTGTGCAGACTGGCGGGACAAGAACAACAACTACATGGCGGCATTAGTATGCACACTTGCCACCAGGGACGCGTGGTGATTGGTTGTTGGGTCGCAATTTTCAGTTTAAATGCCGCAGTTTACAGTTCTCGGAAAAGGCCCACTTGGGTGCCTAGGTCCACGATTTTCATGACTTAACAGTGATTTAAGATTGGCGGCAGTCTGACAGCCACTTAGCTGTGATTTACGAATCCGTGATTTGTGAACACGCAATTTACGAGGATTGAGTGTATATATATCACCAACTCTCTTCCTTTTATTCATCAATGACCTTCTAAGCTGTACATCTGACCCTATCCACTCATACGCTGATGACTCCACCCTTCACCTTTCCATTCGGTTCCCACAACGCCCATCTCAGCAGTTACTTTAACAAACAAGGGATGAGGCTATGGCACACCTAATGTCTGACTTGTCTCTTATATCTGATTGGGGTAAAAATAATCTGGTTGTTTTTAATGCATCTAGTACTTGGTTCTTACACCTATCAACCCGACAGAATCTTCCACAGGTATACCCACTAATGTTTAATAATATTCAGCTTAATCCTGCATCATCCTTGAACCTGCTTGGGATTTCATTTACTCGGGACTTGTCTTGGAAAGATCATATTACATCTCTTGTAAAATCTGCTTCCAAGCGATTGGGTGTGCTAAGCCAACTCCGTTCCTTCTTTACCCCTGCACAATTGTTGACTCTATACAGGGGTTTTATCCTCCCCTGTGTGGAGTACAACTCTCATGTGTGGGGAGGAGCTCTTCTCAATAGGGTGGAGTCAAAAGTTTTTCGTCTCATTAAATCCCCTCCTCTTACTGGCTCCCTTGAACCTCTGTCTCTTCATCGCACTGTTGCATCTTTATCTCTTTTCTGTTGCTACTTCAAAGGTCACTGCTCCTCTGAACTATTTGCATGCATTCCTCCATCTCTACGACGGGCACATAGCACCCGTCTAGCAGCAAACTCTCATTCCTTTTCTGTCCAACTCTCTAATGCAAGAGTTAACCATTACTCCCAGTCCTTCATTTATGCAACAGGTCAACTCCAGAACTGTCTCCCTCTGTCTGTATTTCCTGTTTCCTATGATCTCCAGTCTTTCAAACACAGTGTGTCCAGGCATCTCGAAATGATCGGATCTTGCATTTGGCTCTTTCTTGTATTTTGTTTTTCTCTTGGAGGAAACTGTTATTGCAGTCTCATGACCTTTGGTTCCTTCTTCCTCGCAAAAAAAAAAAAAAGGCTGCTTCCCGCCAAACCATGAGAAGTAGCTGAGACAGGACGACACTCCCAATTTACTCATCCACACACACACACACACACATTCATTTGCATCTTAGCTTCAAGGGGAGAAGGGACAGATCCTCGCCACACCACACCGCACGAGGGTCAGCTGCCAAGTGCAATCAGCTACATCCACAGCAGTGCCTGACAGCAGAGCTGGTTTACCTCTGCCTCATCATAATGGACCCATCCCCGTACCTGTACCTGACCTGATAAGCTGATCAGACCAAATGTGGGAGAATATCTCCTCAGGGCTGTGTCACCATTTATTCATTCACAATTTCTCTCCATTCCTGTCACCCGCTCAAGAGACATCTCTCTCGCATCCAACGTTCTCATCACACTGTCCATCCATCCTATTTGTGGTCTTCGTCTCAGCCTTACACCTCCCACATCCAATCCAGTTCTCATTTTTACCAGTCGCTCATTATCCATTCTCTCCATATGGCCAGACCATCATAAAACCCTCTGCTCAACTCAATCAACCATCCCCTGGAAAACACCAGTTCTTAGCACTTCATCATTTCTCACTTGTTCCATACACGTCGCTCCACACATACTCCTCAGACATATACCGTATATATATATATATATATATATCTATCTATATCTATATCTATGAGGCCCCTAATAACATAGTGTTCCGAACGCCACATGTTGAAAACGAAGAAAAATGCAGTTAAATTTGCGTAACTTTCAAAATGCCATAACTTTGGAACTAGTGAATATTTTTTAGTGCTTTTTATATATATATATGTATATATATATATTTTAGCTTGAAAATCATACTTTCATGTCATGCTAATCTTGGTAGAAGAGAAATTAGTAGCATTCTGAAAGGTACAACAATAGCTGCGTTTTTCTCTAGTGTGGTTATTGAGAGACAAAACGTACTCTCAGTAAGCATTTTTAACAACCAGACCAACCGAAGATATCAATGGGAAATGTTTGCAAAAGCAAAAGCCCAGTGTTCCTGAGCTTCTTACTAATGTTTTGTGCCCACATCTCTGGCCTCCTTGCTCTTTTTCTGTTATGAGAAGGACCAGCAGCTTTTTGCTCAGTACTAGGGTCACTCATGTTCTCGAGACAATGAGAAAAAACACTAAAACAGCTATGAAAATAACCAGTTAATCCAGGCAGTGTTCTATGCTGGCTGGTAAACAAGAAACTGCATCACGTCACAAAAGATTCCCAGATCACAGTTGCCATTGTCTTGCTGAGCTCTCTGCCTTTCCCATTTTATGTACATTATGGCTAACTTACCTTTAAAATCATGCAATTTTATGCTACAATATTCCATTATGTTAGAATAATGGTACAATAATTAATAATGCAAAAAAAAAAAAAATGCATGACTGTGAACGTAAAGAAATGCTAGTATCTGGTAACACCAGACAACACGTTGCTGGGAGGCACTTGATACATTCTGTGACCAGCATGAAGGCTTGTTGACACACTGAGGTGAAGCGGTCAGTAAGACTCTGTTACAGAATGGGAATTTGGACCCTAATGCCAGTTGCTTTCTGTACCTCGTGGTTGCTTTCCAGATCAAAGAGGGTTTGGGCTACATAGTGGTATACTTAACTCGGTTTTGCCTGCTGTGGCGATCAGTACACTGTTATTAGGGGCCTCGTATATATATATACTGTATATAAATAGATAGATAGATACAGTATATATATATATATATATATATATACCTGTATATATTTTTTTCACAAAAGTAGCCAAAGAAGTGCAGTATAATGTTGTTGTAAACCCCTTTGACTTATCAATAAAACATCATTGCATTGGACTAGATTGAGAATGATCCAGTCTGACTACTACAAAAATGCGATATCAGTGAAAGATGTTAAAGTTTTCCTAGTTTGAGGTATTGTAGTGTACAATAATTCAGTAATAAGACTGTGGGAAATTACAGTATTGTGCCTAGTAATGAATCCTTAATAAGTTATAAAGCAAAAAATAGTACACTTGTGTACTGAATACTCATGACTTTTCAACTATTAGCTTGAGACTGATGTAAGAGAAGAATGGCTGACAATGTTAACATGTTAGAAGAAAGTGCAGGCTGGTCCATATATTACACATAGTAATTCTCACGTGTTGCAGGGATGGCTCAGTCAGCGTCGCTAATGTCTACCCTTCATCATTTTCAGCTTCCCATGACCCTTTTAATTCAGTACAGGGTTTTCTTTACATACATTGATGGCATGGTTAAGTGGTAATTTCATGACGCAGCCCTAATGTCTGCAGTTCTTATACCAATGGACTGAGTTGTCCATGTAGCACAAGATGTGAGAGTGAAGTTAATGGACCACCCTGTATATGATTATTTAAGGAGGTTTTACTGTACAATACTAAATTTACTTTGTAGCTATTATGAATGATATATTTTAAACTTTTATTTAATGATAGGCTGACCTAAGTTAACACAAATTCATAATACTGTAATGCAGATACAGTACATTAACTACTTTCTTTGTTCTTAAAAGGAAAAAAAGGTTAAATATAGTGAGAAATGTGACTGTTGTAGGTAGGGTTATGGGAGGCAGATCGAAAAAGACCTGAGACAAGGTCATAAAGTGTGAGGCCTCTGGGAGAAGGGACCGTATAGGTAGGCTGCCAGATCTCTGCAGCATGGAGAACCGCCTTTATGTGGCCAAGGCCAGTATATTAAGGCATGAAAGAGCCTTTGTAAAAAAGACATGAAATGATAGTGTCAGTGCTTTATAAATTCTGATTACAGCACTAGGTTATCACGGTATTATTGGGTTGTATTGTGGTACATTAATCCAAGATGAAATATTGTAGGAAGGTGTATGGTTGTGTTTGACCTTCAGAGGTCTCCCTTTATATAATCCCTTGTAAGCATCCCGAAATGTAATAAAACAAGCAAAACATATCTAACATACTGTGATAAATGTCGTTTACAACATTGTACCAGTGCAGGGATTATTAAATATCATATTAAACACTGTTTAGACATTGCAGGAAACTTAATGAAGCAGTGCTTCAAAAGGGCAATGGTTATATATAACTCATATTTTCTTTGACGGACATAACCATTTTTATCATCTATTTGAAGAAAAATGTAAGCAGTTTATACAGTGTAATTTAACATATGGTAAAAGTTAAACTAAGATTACTAAAGTAGTTTTCTACATTATAAGGATACAAAGACTGGAAAACTGGGTGTAATAGATGTGTTTTCTTGATCTCTTTACAGATGGGGCAGGGAGACTCTTCGGTAAGTGATACTTTTGTTGCCATAGCCATTGACTCATGGGCAGAAGACTGGGGACTACACGTTCGCTCTGACCACCACTGAAACCTGTTCAGCTCACTGCCCGCTGTCATTCGTTCTTCCTCCCCTCTTATTTAAGATATGTTCAAATGCAAATACAGTAATTTGGCACCTGATAGCCATGACCTTCTTGTGTTTAATCAGTTTATCATTTATTTGTGCCTTAAACTGGCTAGCTAATCAAAATTCAGAGTAATTAATCTTATTTTGCTGTTGTAAAATTCACATAGCATGGAAGTTCATTAGGAGTTCTTGCCCAACTTTTGCACAAAGTACCTGCACTGGCCTTAGTCACAGGAGATTTTAAATTAACTGAATTGTGAATAAGAAATTATATTCTGCATCGTATTGCCACATTAGTATGAAATATTAAAATTCTGTGTATCACTAGCGGTTCAGTCTAAAATATGCATGATCATAGAGAGAAAACTATTTAAATTTACTGAGCACTATTCTTTAATGGGACTAGATACTATGACACTTGAAAATATCAGACTCTTGACATGACTTCATCAGACTTGTACCATCATTGTTATAGTTTTCCAGTCTTTGTATCCGTCATTTACAGTTCTGTATAAATGTATTAGAATTTAATTTCATGGAAGTGATACTTATATTACAACTATTTCTGAGAACAGAACTTTGATAGTTTCAAAAGAATGACTTTAAAGCTTTGAAAAATATGTAGTGTATGTGTGTGTGTGTATTTATATATATATATGTATATATATATATACATACACACACACATGCGTACAGTACATAATAATTTCTTCACTTATCAGAACATATTATTTACATTACACATATCTCAGAGTTCACATCTTTTTTACAGCCAACATCCGATTCCCTCATGGAATTGAATATAAACGAAAAAGGACAGCCTTCACACGACACATGATTCTTGAACTTGAGAAGGAGTTTTTGCTGAACCATTATCTCACAGGAGGCAGGAAACGCGACATTGCACAGAGATTGCGCCTTCCTGAACAACAAGTGAAAATTTGGTTTCAGAACCGAAGGCAGAAGTGGAAGAAAGTTAATAAACAATTAAAAGCCAATGACACGTCAGAAGATGGCAGCTCAGACCCTTGTGCTTCGCCTCGATCCCAGGGAGGATCAGCACAGCACTTGGTACATCCCCGCTATTCACAGCAAGTGTCATACTCAGACAAACAGCAGACTAGTCAGTCAGAACAACAATCATCTCCCCACCAAGCACTGCAGCAGAAAGGAGGCTCCTCAAGTTCTGGCCAGCAACAGCAACAACAGCAGCAACAGCAGCAGCAGCAACAGCAACATCACCAGCAACAGGCAGGACAGAGCTGGGCCAGTCACCCAGCATCATACCCGCACCTGGGTGGGAGGATGGTTCCCCCTGCCCTGGTGCCCATCTCTGTGCCATATCCATTAACTGCCACCAGCGAGACACGACCTCCATTGCAGAGTCCCACTTGGTCATCTAGCCCTGGTGCCACACGCGAGTCATCACAATCTGGTTCTACACGCTCATCAAGTTTTGATTCACTGATTTAGTCCAAGCTTTTTTCCTGCAAAAATATCCTCTGACTCAGGTGTTTTAACACTATTCTAAACTGATATTGATTCCAAGGATCTTTCTCCCTCCTTATCCAAGTCTTCTTTTCTCGGAAACTATGTACCTGGATACAAGTGGCAGCTGTGTAGTTCTGGGATATGAAGTAGCTGTGTGAATAAGGAGGAAGAAATATGGGTCCAGGATGTTGACAGTTATAAGCCTCGCAGATGTGTGCCCCAATATAGTGTATGATCCTAAAAACTAGCATTGTACATGTTATCTTTTAAAATGATTACATGGAATTTTGGTATCTATTATAATAGAATTACAGTATTTCCATTACAAAGGAGTGAACGTATCAGTTTTATAGTGAAAACTTAAGTCAGTGTAAAAGACTGGTAGCATTTGTGTGGTATTTCCATTGGTATAAAATAATTTTGAATCCATATATTGACAGTCTCTCTTGGAAGCTTACACCATAGTAGCCTACTGTGTCTTGCAGGTCTTTGAAAGTCAGGATTTCCTTAAAAGTTTATTAATTAAAGACATTATCTTTATTCAGACATTTTATTGTTACTTTAAAATCATGTGAACACAGTTCATCATTCATTATTATCAAGACCTCTTCTCATTCCCAAGAATAGGGTGAGGTACTGTATATTCGGGAAAGGTATCAGCAGTTGGGTAATAAGTCATTATCAAAATTGTTTCATTTAATTTATCACATTAATTTTAGTCATTCTTGGATGTACAGTTTCTTTTTTTAACACAGGACTGTAAGAGGTTTTTAAGAAATTTTGTCTCACAAACCATTGGCAGTACTCATTTTCATGAAGACAGATTTTGATGAATTATCCTTTGGGTGTAGTTAACCATCTTAGCCAGCTGCACAAAATTGTTAATTAATTCAAGTCTGATTAAAGTAAAACACAGTACAGTATAATGATATCCATGGTGGTTATTCTGTATATTACATTATTAAATTTTTCATTATAGATGGAACTGATGGAACTAATAGTTTCTGCATACAGTAGATAGTTTCAGCCAGTGATTAACCTGTTTAATCTGGGTGATGTTCTTTTCAGTATATTCTTGCTGTGACCAGATTATTCAGCTTCAGAAAAGCCTCTTGTATTTTGTAAGTTTATTAATGCTGTATCAGACCTCTCCCATTTGCAAAGTCTGCCCTAAGCTGAGTAAAATCATCAGGAGATGGCAGGAATAAAATGAAATACTGTACAAGTCTGTCTTCAGGCTCATTGGGATAAGTGGAAATGTCACTTGCTTGGGGTAAAAAGAAATTTGCCTTGTTTGAAGGCATAGTATATATATATATATATATATATATATATATATATATATATATATATATATGTATGTATGTATGTACAGTATGTATGTATGTAGTGAACTCTCAGTTATCCAGCATAATTCAGCCAACCCTTGTGCCGGATATTGCATGGTACTCTCTCCATCAGCTCAATGTTCGGCATCAAGCTGGATAATGTGTTACTCTCTGTCTCGACCCTGTATCCTAAAAACTCTCCTATGAGTAAAAGACGAAAATTAAGCATAAAATACAATATAGTATTGATATACACTAGTACAGTATTACTGAACTGTACATAGTGTACAGTGTACTTTGTGTGTGTGTGTGTGTGTGTGTGTGTGTGTGTGTGTGTGTGTGTGTCTGACTCTGGGCGTAGGCTTCACAGCCTGCTTCCAAGGCCCAGTAGTCCTCTTACATACCATACACCTCATCCATATTGAATACATGCTAGGGCTGTCTCATACAGAACTGGTGTATTGGTATTAGTGGGAGTATTTTTTATGACATGTCGGCGGGTCTTCTGGTAGATCAGTAAAATCTGCCTTTATGAAATTCAAATCCATAAACTGTTCCCTGTCCCAGCGGGGATTTGAACCTGGGTCCGATAGGACTGCAGGCCACCTCTCTACCGATTGAGCCACCGCCTTCCTACTACATTCACCTGTGTGTAGTGTTGGCATCAGTGGAAGGTAGAGTTGTACACTATGCAGTACAATGCAGTGCACTTAATCCCGTGTGGTCTAGTGGCAGTAATTACGTGTACGGTAATTGAAGAATCACGATAGAGCACCAGGACACGAAGCACTGAGAGGCCACAAGCTTTGCAGCAGCAGTGAGCGAGGCATGGAAGCCACAGAGTAAGTCATAGCACAAGGGTTTTGCATGGTCATAAGAGCAAAGTGCATAGATACATCTTCACTGTATGAGGTTCACGGAAAGGATTGAAAGGCAACGGTTGGCTCGGCAGCCGGGTGGGCTGCTTCCGCAACATATTCTGATTGGCTATCGTGTTGTGGGGTTTTCCCGGGCACCAGTTGACTAGTGTGTCATAGTCGGATGACACTCCTTGTTGCTGAATATTGCATAGAACCACTGGCTGCTACCCATTTTGGTGCTGGACATTGCATTATTTCACTGGATATTGCTTTAATGGAGCTAAG
The DNA here is from genome assembly GCF_032717465.1 of Coenobita brevimanus. NCBI lineage: Eukaryota > Metazoa > Arthropoda > Malacostraca > Decapoda > Coenobitidae > Coenobita > Coenobita brevimanus. The sequence continues at coordinate 46,734,361 of NC_136961.1, forward strand.
CAGAAAGCGCCAAATATTACTTTGGGCCAGATATTGCAATGATGGATAATTGAGACTTTAATTATGAATTGTCCATTCTGATTTGGAGTTGCTTGTGGTCAAAAATTGCACCCTTCCATACCAGCCTATATTCCACCTTTAACTCTTTTAAGTGCTTTGTCCCCTTTTTCTTTTATAAGGGCTAAGGTGTTGCCCCAGAGTAGAGGACTTAGGTTTAGAACGTGTAGCACTTTATGACTGGGTGCCCTTCATGATGACTACCAGTGGCCACTGGGCGGACTCAAACCTCTGACCCTTTGGCCAGAATGGAGCGCTCAAACCCACTGAGCCACAGCAGCTGGTATGGATTATAATTAATGGTGCTGGAGTTAAAGTGAGCGAGTATGGGGAGGTGTGGAATGATGTGATTTTTTACCAAGTGTAATTCTAATTTTGGAAAGGATTTTAGTTAGTGCCTAGTACCTTAATGGGCAAGTCAGAGCTGTACAGGTATAGAGAGCGTTTCATTACACAGTTTGCTGTATTTTTCTGTGCACCACAAGAATTTAAATTTTAACATCAGCTTATTAGTTCTTGATATGGAAAATCATTTTTATTTTGTTATATCCAGTCACAGAATATTTGTAATATAGTAATTTAGAAATTCAGTATTATATTAGGTTTTTGTCAGATTCCAGGTGAAATTTGAGTGTCATCATGCAAATTATTTGGAAAAAGATGCTTGTAAACCATATTTTGCATCACTAAGTATAAGTACAGTAATCTACACTGAATAGAAAATGAGATCCACTTCATCCATAATTGAAATTTACATCACTGTCAGGCCATGTACATGAGTTTGGTGTGCAGTACTGTATTTCACTATCCAGTACTGTATTTCACTATTAAACTGCATATTCTCATAGTTTATTCTTGCTCCCAACAAGTGATTTTATTCAGCTTCTTGGGGAAGATTTATTGTGCTGAAGAGGTTAGTGAAGGCCATGTCAGACCCATGTTGTTAAAAAAAATCTCCTATGGTGAATAAAATCATATGGAGATAACATGTTAAGATTTAAATGTATGTCCTCAGATTAAAGGGGGTGACAGTAAAATAGTTATAAGAGGAGACCACCAATGACAGTTGCTGTAGACATGAAAATATAAAAACAGTGCTTGCCGCATGTTTACAGGACGGTAATTAGAATACATTTTTGCTTACGTTATTTTATATTATTTTTTTATTATTATTATTTTTTGTGGCATTTAATACTCGGAACAGATATAGTAAACTCTCAATGAACCTGCATAATTCAGCCAAGTCCTACACCGATTAACTTGAAACACCTGATATTGCATAGTACCCCCCATCGGCTCAATATTTGGCACTGAATCAGATGTTGCGTTACTGTCTGTCTCAACCCTCTATCCTAAAAACTTTCCCATAAATAAAAGATGAAAATTAAGCATAAAATACAATAAAGTAATGATATAATACAGTGCCGGTTTGCTACCATTTATGAGCCAATTGATACACCTTGACGCCAAATATTGCATGGAACCACCAGTTATGTCTTGCTTCAGTGCCAGACATTGCATAGTTTTGCCGGATATTGATTTAATAGAGCTGAGCCAGTAGTGACGGTTATTGGATTACAGTAGGCTGGATATTGCGACAATGGATAATTGAGAGTTTACTGTAGCTGTTAATGTAACGATAATTGTGAAACACTACAGGTAGTTGCTGGATGTTGACATTAGCTACAATAGCAGATAATTTAAAAGTTTATATATATATATAAATATATATATATATATCACTGTGCAATATAGCTTTACAAATGATCAACAAATATCCTTGAATTCTTAATACATGAATGATACCAGTGAATGGTAGTTGTACCTTCTGCATAGCCCAAGCATGGATATGTGTGGGGATGGTACCATAGCTCTGTACAGTGCAAGCAACCCATATCCTTTCCACTTCCCTCCAAGAAAAGATGGAATTAGACTGTAATGTTGTTGTTGTGGCCTTGGGCTCATCTGTATATTAACCCAATGGACTGCAGACTGAAGTTCTCTTTCTGCAGTCTACCATCATCCTCTCATTGGGGAGGGAATCAGTTGCGGGATGTTTGTACAACAGGCCAGTTATATGAGTATGAAGGCAACCCTCTGCAGCACCTAATATGGTTAACTTCTTGGTGAAAGTAGTCATTGCTGGATTGTGATTCAGTTCTTCCACTTCCCTTTCATGTATTACTGTACTTGGATCACAGCTGTGGTAATGGCGAATGGTTTTATTTTGAAATAAATGCAGAGTATTAGTTTATAAATAATTACAGTATTATATGTACCCATAATGATCCCAAATGCAAAAGATAGTACAGTATTTAATTAATATAGTATTTAAAATATATGGAAGAGTCCCAGTGCTGCATACAGTAAGCTTGTATCACATGGTGCCATTTTTATGTCCATTTTTCTTTAAGTACGGTTAATAACAGAAAGCATACATATTAAAATTAAATTCCCGTCAGTAAATTCACTTACCAATTAAGCCCAGTTTTCAGTAATGGGTATCTGGAAAAGTTGATATTCTGGAACATCCTCTGATTATATCAAGGACGTATTCCACTGGCAAAATATTTTGAACACAGTATTCCTGCAGTACTAGCAATGTATCTGAAAATGTGTTGATGTTGTTTATATATGTGTGGGAAAATAAGTACAGAATGGTAAAATGTAGAACCAAATTGCACCTGTGTTCTTATGGCATATATAGGTAGGGAAACCACCAATACCTGTTGTTGTTGTTGTTTTGGCCCCATGCTCATCTAGAGGTGAACTATCAGTGCCACCACACCAAGGAATCGCTCACCACTGCTGCAGCTTGAAAATGATTAACAACTTCCATGATGTATATCACCATGCATTGCAGTCATTGGTGCACATGCAGCTGCTTGCTGGCATATAGTATTTTTGTCACAGGTAAATATACAGTACAGGTGTAGGTCAAGTACAGTGCGGTGACTAGTATATATCCTCCTCTGATTCTTCTTAGTACATTTTACCCTAAGTGTTGTCATCACACACACACACACACACACACACACACACACACACACACACACACACACACACACACACACACACACACACACACACACACACACACACACACACACACACACACACACACACACACACACACACACACACACACACACACACACACACACACACACACACACACACACACACACACACACACACACACACACACACACACACACACACACACACACACACACACACACACACACACACACACACACACACACACACACACACACACACACACACACACACACACACACACACACACACACACACACACACACACACACACACACACACACACACACACACACACACACACACACACACACACACACACACACACACACACACACACACACACACACACACACACACACACACACACACACACACACACACACACACACACACACACACACACACACACACACACACACACACACACACACACACACACACACACACACACACACACACACACACACACACACACACACACACACACACACACACACACACACACACACACACACACACACACACACACACACACACACACACACACACACACACACACACACACACACACACACACACACACACACACACACACACACACACACACACACACACACACACACACACACACACACACACACACAGGTACAAATGGTAAAGCCAACAAGGTGAATGAAGGAAAATTGTACTGCGGTAAAATAAAGTTTTGGTATTTATATTTTCAGCAGTATAATCAAAGTTGCAAGACTGAGTGACAGTTCAGCCAACCAGCAGTTAGGTTTGCATTCTCAGAAGGCATAGGAAGTTTTGTAGCACCTCTTCATTATTTTGACTCACCGCAGCATTCACGTATCTTATTTAAGACATGTTGCTATTGATACAGTTGGCTTATCCCACCGGTGGCCATGAGTTAATACATTTATGTGCACCCCAGGATGGCCCCAGGACCATTTTTTCAGATTTTGACATTGATTTCTTTTTCTTACAAATGTGGAGAAAATTCTCTGGTACACCTGGCAATGTGTTTTTGAGCTTCCAAAACCTCAAAAATTGGGGAAAATGGTCTGATGCACCTTGACAATGCATTTTTTAGCTTCCAAAACCCATCCTGTGATTCACTGTGATTTGTGGAAAATTTCATAAAATTACTGCACATGCATCATTAATATGTGAACATACAGATGATAACCTTCGAGATGAACTGACCACCTGAGTGCTTGGGATGGTAGTGCAGGATCAGGTACACATACCAGAGACCTTTGTTCCCTTCCCAATTCAGTGTCACCAGCACTGGCACTAGAGGGTGTTGCTCGACACCGGCAGCTATTGAAGAATTAAATAACAAAAATCACCATTAAGGTGCCATATGCTGAACTAACCTGGTTAGCAGAGGATGCAAGGGACCCGTGTTAGATGACAAGAATATGACGTTTAGACACCAAACCTGGGTATTTCATTGCTGTTACCCCCTTAAAATGTAAATGTCCACACGCTTCAATATGTACTTAAAGTTAATGACTGGTATGTCAATCAGATTATGGTGCATAATGTGGAATAAAATCACACCACAGAACAATACAAAGTAAGGTCTGGCAACCAGAGGCAACTTTAACCCAAAAACTAGCTCATTTATCTGCTTTTCTAAACCTTACCCAACTGGTAAATGAAAGATTAGATATTATGAAGCTATAAATACCAGTACCTTTGTTTTGCTGTATCCCTAATGGTAGTGTTAACTGTAGTTCTGCTTTAACCATTGTGAGGTGTATGGTTGGAGACTGGGCTTCTGAAGTCCATAACACTGAAGGACAAGTGACTGATGCACACCCCTACACCCCTGGTGATGGTGGTGTTTTGATCGCAGGCTGAGCTGCATATGAGCCCGGTGGACTGCAGGCTAATTGTCTTTCTCCTTCTGTCCACTATTTTCTTTTGGAGGATTGGTAGGGAATTGAGGGACAATTGTACAACTGGGGAGCACCACTGCTAAGTTATATCCGCAACACTAAGAAAATGTCCCTCTCAAACACCTCTGGTGACATTGTTCATTCAAAAAGCCTTCAACTGCCCCATCAGGATGCAGATTGGCATGCCCATGGCATAGCTTCATCCAGCTGATGCCAAAGACCACTGGACCCCTAAGCATATTAATACAATAGTCCATTCCAAGTTAAAATTACACCTGACCATTACTCTCTTCCACACCTGCCTGTATGCCCTTACTATCATCTCTACACCATAATTCTGATGTGGAATGGACTATAGTATTTTTATATGGGCAGGTATTGAAGGGTACAGTCTTAGCTGGGCAAAATTAAAATTTGAAGTGGACTGCACTTTTGCCATAAGGTTGTTTGGTTGCAGAACTTAATTGGCAATAACAGTGTCCAAATGTGTCAACTTTCTGTATTATTAATAAGAGTATTGAAAATAGAATGTGATGCAAATAGAAAACAGAATACTGTGGGTTTGTGGACACATAACATGTTTTGAGTAGTTTTAAGCCTCGGATTCAGGCAGCATAGTGTTGAAATTCATCTATTGACTTGTTTGAAATTATGATCTTGGTCTGAAATAATAAGATAAGAAAGCTTGTTTTAAAATGTTATTTTCCATCATGACTTCAGTTTCATGTGTTTTCCGTGAGTAATGGTGTATTTATCAGTTCATTTATAATTATTCTATAAAACCAATAGAAAAAATATTTGACAGACTTTTTCTAGTTCAGTGCATTATATTGGCTTTATACCAACCCAGGTCAGTGTAATATTTTTTGGAAATAGAGTACATTGAATAGTTGGTCACAGATTTACAAAGTAATGTACGGTACTGTATACTGTACAGAATCTACTGAAGGCATAACAAAAACACTGTGTTCTTGCCATAGTTAGGGTTCCTGTACCTGTGTAATAAAGAAGGAAAACCTTTTGGATGTACTGTACAGTACCTTCTCTTCCCTTCTCACAAGCAGGCTTTAGTTTTGGGCAGTATGGCAGAGCAGTATTCACTTGTACTTTACTAAATGGACTTCTCTGTTGCAGCTATACTTTTGGCTCCGGGGAGCCAAGAAATTACTGAACAAATCTTTTGGACTTAAAAGAAAGTGTGTGGAATTTTAAGCTTGCATGTAATCATGGAATATGATTGGAGGGGGTGGGGGGGATGGCACTTTACTTATCACAGCTTCAGCCATTGTACTAGGATGCAAAGAAATTACTGTGCAGTATCTAACTATGCAGTTACATAATAAAATAGTACAGCAAGATGGATATTAGGGTTAACTGGTGTCAATTCTAAAGTCTAGGAATAATATAATCAGCACTGTTCAAGTTCTGATATAGGTGTACTAATAATCCATGCACCATATTAATGATTGTACTATCATTGAAGAGGTGTATTTTTAGTCATGACATAAACATTTGTATAGTACTGTACACATGTGATTGATATATCATGTATACCTTAGTTTTATTTGTTTCTAACAAAGCATAAAAATTTTGCTCTGAACTTTAACAGAATCCAGGGGGTGCCTTTTTTATTTATTTTTATTTTATTTTATTTTTATTTTTTACAAATTTTGAATTATTAATGTTTCTATATATTGATACTGTATACTGTGCATTCTGACTATGATAAATCTGGCTTTAGTGCAAGATTTTTATTGGAAAAATTGGTTTACTTTATCAAGATAAACCCTACATCTTGTCATGCTACATACTGTAAACTGTATAAAATAATTGTATGTATATGTACACACAGAATTTGTTCATATATATATATAAACATAAATCTATATGTAGGTGTAAGGAGCATATTGTACAGTAGTGTATTAAAGCAAAATCGTGGTTTATAATCTAGTGCAAATCATTGCAGCTGAAGGTACAAGTGCTTTGAAAATCCATTTGGCACATTTTGTAAGGTACATCATGATCATACACTTTAAAAACTTTCAACCTGAAGTCTGAAGTTCATCAAAATAGTCCTTTTGTGTAGTCTGAAATGTGTCTGGAAAACTGATGATTATGCTCTCCAATCTTGTGGTACTGTACCTTGGCTGGTCCAAAACAACTGCCTATGCACCTGTGATGTCACATCCTTCTCCTCCTTATCATCATCATCATCATCATCATCTCTGATGCCGTGCTTCTTCCTGGGAACCTATAAACAGGATGCCCATGACAGAACTTCCTCCACCTCACATACCTTTCTCACTTTCTCAAATACTTCTCAACCTCTGTTCTCTTCTTCTCTCTAACCAGTGTACCTGTACTATTCCACTCTCTTCATCTCCATTGTTTGAAAGAGATGGAATTATATGATCCTGGCAACAGATATCAGAGAGCCTAAAATATGATTGGGAAGGAATTATAATTCTTCATATAAAATTGTATGATCTTGATGTTGGTTACAAAATGTGGCAGTAGTAGTGATCCTGGTGTATAATATTTGATAGTTGGAGTGCCATACAAACTGAGAGTGGAGACAGTTTCTTAGGACAAAGTTATCCTGCTGGGGCCTTAGTAAGATAGTACTGTAATGGGAACAATGCACCAAATTTCAGTTGTATCCCTTATTCCCATGACTAGGTGAGATTCATTTAGTGCATTCTTGCTGCTGCCAAATGATTTTGTTCAACTTAAGGAAAGCCTCTATTATTGAAGGGGTTTATTAAGGCTGTATCTGATCCCTCCAGTTTGAAAAGTTTTCCAAATATGAGTATAATTATCCGGAGGTAGTAAGAGTGTATTGAACAAAACACCAAATTCAAGGAATATATCATTTACTTGGTCAAAATAATCTGCTGCTCATGAATGGATAACAGTAGATTTAAAATATTCAAGGTTAATCTCCTTCAATTCTTTGATGTACTTTTTATTTTTTTTATGTTCTTGTGGCCACAGGCTCACCTGTGTGTGAACTCAGTGGACTGCAAGCTGAAGTTGCCCTTCTGCAGTCAGCCATACTTCTTTTAGGGGATAGGAATGGAAAAGAGGGATATTTGTATAATCAGGCAGCAGAGCTGACCATTTATGTTGGTGCCACCACATGAAGGCATCACACTCTAGCACCTGTTAAATTCTTGCCATCACCAGGCAGTTATATTTAACTTGAGAAAACCCTTTCATATTGAAGGGGTTAATAGGCATTATCTCACCTCTCCAGTTTGAAAAGTCTCATAAGTGAAAGAAACCATTTGGAAGTACAGTAGCAAGAACATACAGTTAATAAAATATACATCACCTGATTAGCCCATTAAGACTCAGGATGTGATTTTCAGTTAGTTCATGCCATCTGACAGTTGTATTTAGCATAGGATGGACTTTTTGAACTAAGGGATAGATAACCCTTTCGGCATGAGAGGCCTTTCCAAAATTGAATAAAATTGCCGGGTAACAATAAGAATAAACTGAAAAGGTCACATGTTTTGAAGGGGTTAATGACTGGAATAGGGAGAATGAGTCTGAACAGCCTAACATAACATGTAATTTTGGAGTACTCAGAAGTAAAGAAGTTATTGTTTGAAAATTACTGCTGTATTCATTTCATGATTCATCAAGATAGCTAAAGATTTATAGAACTGTATTTTCTTACCTTTTGCTTAGCATATTTGTAGACTCATGTTGTTTATTATATATATATATATATATATATATATATATATATATATATATATATATATATATATATAATAGAGAAGACAACAATAAAATATTTGTCATGGTATTTCTTCAACCAGTAGAGATAACACTGAACATAATATTTGTGTGTTTTGTTTTCCAAAGAATGACATATTGAAAGAGATACAGAGGTATAGGTGGCTCTCATAGTATAGCTGGATTGCAGTTGTGGCACTTTATAAATGTATGATTTTTTCATAGAATTGTGTTGCATTGGAGTGTTTTGTCTCTACAGTAATACCAGTGTTGAAGAGAGGGACATTCTTGTGGTGGCATTGATATAACTGGGTGGCTCCACTGTCTGGTTGTTCAGATGCCCCTCACTTCCCTCCCATCCACTGAAAGGGTGATGGAGGACTGCAGGAGAGGGGTAGTTTCAGTTTTCAGTCCACTAGGCTTATATCCAGAAAAGCCTTGGTTCACATCAAGAACAGTAGTAGTTGTTCCATATAAAGAGTATAACAGATCACTCTGTTGTAGTTGGAGGAGTTGTAGTATATTTTATGAAGGCTTCAGTAACCTTATATATACGGAGTAATATAGTCATATTTACGTCAACTTTGACAGATCATATGACCTTATGGAGTGGATTATCATGCATGGAAAAACTGATGAGAGAATAAGCACTGAGGAAGAATGAGGTATGATATGGGAGAAATAACTGAACATGGATGAAAAGAAAGAAAAGGAGAGTGTTGCTGGATTTTTTTTTTTTTTTTTTTTTTTTTTTTTTTTTTTTTAAATGTGTCCTACTTTGGGCATAGGCTTCACAGCCTACTCTCAAGGCCCAGTAGTCCTCCTGCATACCACACACCTCCACATGTCACCACTTCGATGCAAACACCCACCGTCCATATTGAATACATGCTAGGGCTGTCTCAAACAGGACTGGTGTATTGGTATTAGTGGGGGTATTTTTACGACATGTCGGCGGGTCATCTGGTAGATCAGTAAAGTCTGTTTTTTTTATGAAATTCAAATCCTTAAACTGTTCCCTGCCCCAGTGGTGATTTGAACCTGGGTCTGGTACGACTGCAGGCCACCTTTCTACCGTTTGAGCCACCACCTCCCCCAAAACAAGGGCTGTACATGACTTAGATGTGTAATGGGATTGATTTGGATGTTCTGCTGGATTGATTTGGATGTTCTGGAAACAATTAAGAGAAGTACCTTGAGATGGTTTGTCTACATGGAGAGAATAAGAGAACTAGGAGAGTTCTTGTTGATGATGAGCAACCCCAGGCTGTGTGGCCAAACAGACCCATCAACCACAGGCAAACAATTCCCATTGCACGGCAATCCTTTGCAATGATCTGATGTTCCTTTGCAGCAGACAGTGCTTTGCAAGGTTTAGAGAAAAGGATAGTGCATGTGAGTGATGGGAGGGGAAAGGGAGAGGGGAAGGGGGAGACTGAGGATGGGGTGAAGAGGTATGTGAGTGAGGTGGGTGTGAGATGGAGAGAGGGCACTATGATGACAGAGGACAGGGTAGCATGGAGGTAAATCATTTGTGGCCATCCTTTCCAGGATTAAGATGTCCGGCTTTTTATTTTATATATGTATTTAATCCTGTATGATATTTAATTATAAAGTTTTAATAATTAAATATCACACAGGGTAAAATGTTAAATGCCAGGACCAACTTTCCTAGCACCGGGCTCCTACGCTTCTCATGGGGCAACGTAGGATTGGATGATGGATGGATGGATGGATATTTAATTTCTGTTATTGCTTCCAACGTTCTTTATTTAGCTTCCTTCAACCTTTGAGTGAGGTAAAAATTATATTTTTGACCTTAATGAGATTTAGTGAGTTACAATCATCCATCATCTTGATCCTCTTTTGTTATCCCACTGAGGATCCAGACATAGGAACAGGAAAGCATTGAAGAAGAACTATCAGCAGAGTAAATCAATGCACCATTTCATTCATTTTTGAAGGCTTTGAATTCTTGATTCCTCCTCACTGGCTCAGCATTGTTGTTATTATTTATTTACTTTATTTTTTTTTATCCCACAGATTGAATATATCAAGCCATTCTGTTGACTGCAAAGTTAGAAAAGGATTGCAATCCTGGTTATGTTTATCTGTATTTATACTTCATGTCTGTCATCACTTCAGTTGCTTTGACAACATCCATATATTACACTATCACACATTCACATGGCACATTGGGCCATCATCTTGACTGTCTATGCCTCTTTCCTGCCACAAAGTCACTCATACCCTTTTGAGCACTGTCCTCATATCCTTTGTTTGTAACCATATTGTATAACCTTACTAACTTTATACAGAGCATTAAACAGTGTGATTTGAGTCAGCATGTTGATGTTAGGTATTATTTATGAATTTTTGAGAGTACTATACTTTTCCACAGATGTATTTGCCATTTACATGGATGTGTTTGTCATTTGCATTGGTACATATAATGTTTATATTTTTATAGGTATTTGGAGGGTCCACTATAAGCACAGTAATATGGAGTTATTAAAAAGAAGTTGTCTTGAATAGAGATTTGTTATTGGGCTGTAAAGATGATATGTATCATCATCATCATCATCATTATTTAATGCAGTAGTTCCAGTGTTTGCACATTTCAGTCCATTCACTGAAGTGTAAACATCTGTAGTATGCTACTTTTTCCTTACCATACCAGTCTCATTATATTTAAACATCTCTTCACATTACCATGGGGTATTAAAACTGGAACTCTAATCATTGAGATATTAGTGTTTACTAGAGGAGTGTATGTGAGTGAGATGCAGGGGGAGAGGAATGGAGAGGTATACCACAGTTGAGGTGTAGGGATGGGGTGAGGAGGTATAGGAAAGAAGGTGTAAGTTGGAGAGGGAGGGGAGGCAGCCTCATGGTGAAGGACTTATTGGCATGGAGATGTGATGTGTAATGGGAGCTGCTTCCTCTGGGATTTAGGCATCTGACCACAGATAGATGGAACGATATATAGATACTCTTCAGCTGATGGTCAGTACAGTAATTGACGCTGATGTGTAACAGGTGTATGCTAGTCCAATGTAACTTTGTTGAATAACGTGAAGTTTTCTTCAGAGTGCCAGTATTGCTATCTTGCTCTTCAGTGAAGTCCATCTACACATTTATATATGAACCTCAGACAATGTAAATTTAACAAAGTAGTTCTTATGCAAAGATTTATGGTATATGTCATTTGGAAGACATAAGTTATATTCCATAAACAGTTATTCAAGAGTCTTATAATAAAATGAAAAGTACTCATTCATGATGTAAATATGCATGCACAGTATTGTAAGCAATATTGTATATCACCAGCTGCCATCTAAGCTAAGAACATTGTATAGTAGACACTTACCAGATGCAAACGAAACGAATACAGTAATGGTCTAGTATGAATTTTCTCTAGACCTTTAGATTCCACACACCTGTGAAGTAAGAAGGTATGTTTGGGTGGTGCCTACACCAAAGTTCCTGTAGAAATCATTACTAAGTAAAGTAGATGTTTTGATGCTACGCATCCTCTATTGCCTTACACTATATGAAGTCATACTTTTTTTATGGTTAGCGTTTGCGTGGTATCACCTGAATAATTGTATATATATTTGTTAATATTATTTAAAGTGCAAATTAAAGATAATTTTGGGTGACTTGCAATCAAATGCACAATTGTTTTAAGCCAAATAAGTATTAGGATAGGCAAAGGCAAGGTGTTTCTGATGCATGTTCTGATTAGTCTGCATGGACAGACTTTACTGTGGATTGTATTGAATATGTACAGTATAATTATGATAAGTTCATATGATTCATTAATAGGAATTGTAAATTATATATACTATAGCATAGATGTGTTGTAAGTTATTTGATTTGAAATATAATAATTGTACCATGTAGATTGTATGACGAAAGCTACATCAGAGTTTTGATTTTTCAAATAAAAATTCAACACTAAGTAACAGTGTAAATTTCTCCAACTCTGTCCACTGACAATAAGGCCTTGTGTTTGTTATTTGAGACTATTTGAAAGTGTATGTAGATTGAGCCATATTACAGGAAGAATAAGAGGCTTTGTAGCATCTCTTCCTTAGCAATTTATTTTTCATATTACACTGTAACATTGTCTTCCTATAACACATAGGAGAATATTGAGGTGAAATATTCAGAATAAATATCTGAAGAAGAGATGTTACAAAATCCCTGAAGTCATTTAGAATATGACCCCAAGAGTACAGTGGTGGTTGTTGAGAGAGGAAGTGACTCACAGTGTGCTGTTTTGGTTAACCATTTTGCTGTTATTGGTGAAGTCGAGTGCTGTATTTTATTCAGGAAAACACTAGACTTTGTTCAACTTAAAAAATTCCAAGTTTTCAATTTCTTCAAAAATAATCATCAGCCACCCTTTCTCTCCTATTGGTACACATAAGAAATTTATTTAGATTGATACCAAAAGATTTTACGGTATTCAGTTAAGAGCAGTTTCAGCAGTGAGAGGACTTAGAAACATAGTGTAATACAGACTGAACATGAATTAAACAGTTGAGTACAGTATCTTGTTTATTTCCTGGAAGGCGAACTGGAACTGAGAAGTAAACGTGAAATACCGGTACTTTTGTTGACAAGGTACTCTCACATGCACTTTCTGTTCTCATACTTTGCAAAAATAGAAAACACAAGTAAATAAAAATAATTTGTATATAAAAAGTAACTTGTATATTTTTCTTTGCTGCATTTTTACACACAATTTTGGAAGCACTGCAGTTACCCCCGTGTTCAAAACACTATCAGATTGAGTGACATTAGGTGTCACAGTCTTTGTAGCAGGTCCGTCTCAAAACAGGGGCTGTACATGACTTAGATTACTTTTGCTAACCAATACAGATACAGTTTAACGTAATGCAGAAGAAGCAGAACGTAGCTACAGTACCTTTTTATCCCTATTGGCAGGTAAGATGCGTTTGCGGTTGCTGTACGCTGTAATGCGTTTACTCTAACCTGACAAAATTCCTAACCTCTTTCAGCTCAGTTGATAACCAAGTTTAGTCAGATTGTTGGATCAGTTTGACCAGTCACCAAGGAGACTCATTCTTATCTCATAACTAAAGCTAATCGAATTTCATGTAAGCCACAACATAATACAGTTTTCAAGTTGTGGGGTTGACATAGTTCCGTCAGGTGAAAACAAAACCGACTATAGTGCAGTAAGGCAGAACAGTCCATGTACAACCCGGTTTTCTCCTTTTTTCAGGTGAGACGGACCTGAGAAAAACCTACGACAGAGAGAGAAAGGTGTGTCCTGTTTGTCAGAAGATGATCACTGCCAAAAACATAGCCCGCCACATACGTACTCACGGCAACCTGGCCAAGTTAGACTCAACCTACGAGGCCCTGGACTTCCTGGACTGTGCGTGGATCCCAGAGTGACGATCTGGCCCCTAACGCAATCGTACCGGATTAATGATTATACCACACCCGCAACTATATCAGACTCGCGAAACCTTTCCTTGCCAAACACGTTCACTGCTCCTCACGTTTTCTCTTATCGTCGTTTATCCTTAGCTCTGGTGCGGTGCAAGTTTTGTAATTCGACATGTGCATGGTGGCCTATTGGTGAATTCATAACATAAGACTTCCTTGCATACTTATCCCCTTCACTCTGATGATGTAATTTTTATTGTATTCTTGCTATCTCCTGGTGATAATATGCACCTTAAGATAGACTTTTTTATATTAACTAGAGGGGTCAGATTCAGACTTCATTAACTCCTTCACTATTCCGGAGCTCTACTCAGCTGAATAAAATTATCTAGTTAGTGGCTAGAACTACAAAAACACACCATAGTGGAGGAGTTAAAACCAATATCAGATTTATAAGCGAATCATCCTGATCTATCTCCTTCACAGAAGAGGTTTTTGTTTTCATACTGTCTTAAAATGTTGGTGTTCATAACTTGATTTACCTAATACAAGTTACCTTGTACTAATTTACTTCTGAAATCGGATTGGTGATGTTTCTCTGTATTGCAAGATTAACACTATTTTATTTTCTGTTTAACTTAATACATTTCATCAGTGCTGTTTAGTAAAGAATGTGCTGTGTTTATATATTGATTTTACCAGAAACTTATTTAAATTGACAGTACTGACTTACAGCATTATCAAGTCTGGGTTAACCATATCTTTTATTCTTGTTGGTTAAGGAAGGTTCCCACCACCTTTTCCTTATCAGTTTATTTCTGCACATTGCATGTTAATGTTCCTTTGCATTTCATTTGTTCTGTCATCATTGATATTAACAAAATACAAACAACACAGAATAGAATGTTAATGATTAATTTGCAAAATAACTTCAGGTACTGTAGTTAAGGATGTTGGTAGAAGGCCTACTAAGTCGACAAAAATAAGTGCCCATGTATAGTTCCCTTCAAAAGTTGTGTATCTCCTCCTATTCAGTAACTGATAGCATTACTGTATATTAGTTTAAATAATTAAAACTTGCTCTTTAATTAACCAAGCAGATTATAGTAATTACATGCAACTTGACCCAAAGTTATATAATATTGTGAGTTACCGAAGGCCAGAAGGAGAGACAGAACTTCTGAAGGCAACTGTACAGTATCACATGTACAGTACTGTGAATGAGCAGTTGTTTTTACCAATCCCCAAAGTATAGCATAGCCCGCTGATAATCCTTTTCATGAGAGGGTAGTATTGCTGTATGAGGTTTAGTCCCAAGAAAATGCAGTTTCACTTCAAGCATGGGATGAAGCTCCAGAAGTAAATTGTGTACTTTATTATCGCATCACATACAGCAAACAGAGAAAACCACCTTTAATTTTGGGTAGTTACTGTTGCATTTAGTAATAGACATTAAATTGCAATTTGTTTATTTATTTATTTTTTTATTTATTTATTTCCTTCAGTATGGCATCATTTTGCTTATAGTTTAAACAGAAAGCAATTAAGGAATATGATTTATACTACAGCAGGGCAATCTGACCCAAGCATTCGTATTATCGGAAAACTCTGCTTAGTTATGGAACAGACTCATTGATTTTATTTACATAATTTTTTAAAATTCATATATTTACTTTTTTTTTAGCATACTTGGTCAGAGACTCATGTTAGCACAATAAACTACAAATCTAAAAACTTGTAAGTGGGGTAACATTGTATTTCAGATACTCTAGTGTTCATATTCTTCACTCAAGAATTATTTTTTTACTTTGTAATACAGACCCATTTTGTTGTAACGGAAGGGGGGCCCATCCAAATGTGAACCTGGTGGGCTGCAGGTGGACGTTGCCATTTTCCTTTAGTCCACCATCCTTCTTCCAGGAAATGGGGAGTGCATTGAGGGACATTTGTATTACCAAGTAGCAGAGGGCATCCCTCTCCAGCACCAGGCTCATTTGACTAGTTTTTGTTTTGTCCAACAAATACTCCAACTTGCTTTGCTGGGTATCTTGGTCAATATCTTGTGTTGAATCAGGATTAGAAGCAAATAGTGTTGTCACAGACGAGATTGAGTGTTAAAGGAAAAAATAATCTATAGTGGTACACAGATAATGGTAGTGGGGAAGAGTTCACACATATTTACATAATCATGCTTGTCTTGATGCCATAATTATACAGTAAATAATATAGGATTTATCCCCTGTTTCTTAAACTGGCCAAATCAACTAAAAAATAAAAGACTTCCAGTCAAAAGGAAGAGTGCATTGTCTGCTACAAATCACATATACTTTGGGTGTATGTATAGGTGGGTACAATAATTTTTCCACTAACAACACGTACTGCATCTTTGTGAAAATTTAATACTGGATCTGCTTGAGTGAAATGCCTTCATGCAGTGTCAATTATATACAGTAATTGAGTGATCTGCAGCTTGGATACACAGATGTACTGAACTCCCTGTCTTCTGAAAGGAAGATGGTTGACTGCTTTAGGGCAGTTTCAGCCAGAAGTCCAATGGGTTGACATTCAGAGGAGCATGGGTTCACAGCAACAGTATTATTGTTGGTTGCAAAATATCTGTATAATAAGGTCCAAATACTGTACATGCTGCATGAGCAACCTGACATCAGTTTAAAATTTATCTTTCTTCATCAGTACTGTATCACTGAAACTCCATTGATATGTGCTGAAAAATGGTAATTGTTACTTGTACCAGCAGTTGTGCAGAGGAGTTGCTACTGTTATCCTAGTATCACTTGAATCTACTTGCTTATCAGAATAAGCATCACCACTTGCAGATCATGGTTTAGTGACTTCTTTTTTTTATTACGGCAGTTAAAGTAAGCGTATGCAGGATTGAACTCTTACGGAAGGTGAGGTCAGACATGCACAAATATTTCAGTTATTTGCTACACACACACACACACACACACACATATACGTGGTAGGTGGGGGCGCTCACCATGCACTCACTCGATGTAGTGCTGCTCTTGAATATCTTTCCTTTCCTCTCCTCCATCCTTCATTCCTTCCATCCTCTTCTGTCTTTTCTTCATTCTTTCCTCATCCTTCTGCCTACAGGTGACTTTACACTCTTTCTTCTGTCTTTCTTTCCTTCATTCTTTCCTCTTCCTTCTGCCTGTGGGTGACTCTACACTGAGTGACAAGCCAAATGGTTTCTTGTACACCAGGAAACCATTTATTACGCTGGGTGGTAACCACATAACCAAATTTTGGCGCCTGGTGGTTTAGTGAGTAATTACAGCGCTCCAGTCGGATTAAGCCGGTGAAGGTTTATATCCAAGGGGTGGTTGGGGTTTATTGCTCACGTAATGCCACTCAGGGGTGAGTGAAGCTGGTCACTCTCATCTTAAATGTCAGGACCAACTTGCCTAGCCCCAGGCTCTTACACTTCTCATGGGGCAACGTAGGGTTGGATGACGGATGATGGATCTATCTATCTATCTATTGCCAGACTCCTCAATCCCGTTCGGGGTGGCCACAAACAAATCGCCTCCACATCGGATGATGGATGGATAGATATATATATCGTTCATGACGTAAAACTCAATTGACTCTCCAATAAAATAATTGTGTGCTGACATTAGCATTCAGACAGAAGAGCTATCGTGAGCAGCAGGCAGCGTGTGGTGTAAAGTGTATTACTGGAGATAATATTATTTCTTTACTGTAGTTAGTGCCTAGCCTATGGAGGGCCCTGCGTAATAACCCCTTCAGTCTGGGGTGATGACGTGTTTAGTTTATCCTAGCTGCTACCACATGATTTTATTCAGCTTACGAAATTACTCTTGTATTGAAGGGGTTTGTCAAGGCTCTGTCTAACCCTTCCAGTTCAGAAAGTCTCTCCTAAGCTGAATGAAATGAGCTGGCAAGAATAAAATAAATTATGACATCCCTGCACCCAGTGGGGTAATGCTCCTCTACTCCAGAGACGAGTATGTGTGTAGAGGCCAATGTCTTCTTTCAGGGTGGAATGTGTCTACACTCCACATCATGATACCTCATGTTATATTTGTTCTGCTCTTGGTGAGGTATCTGTGATTGCTTTTCTGCATTCAATAAAGAAGTAGTTTTGCAAGGTGTGTTTGAAAACCTTTTGATAGGCAATACAGGGATTATGGTGCACTTTTAGTTATGTATGGATATGTGTATTACAGTATACAGTATATATGTACTCCAAATTCGACACAGAAATACAGCCGACTAGATATTCACAATGGTAGGGGAAGGGATCAAATGCCGTACAATAATGTAGGTCATAAACATCTCTTTCTTAGCCAGTCCATCCTATACACACATTTCTTAAATATTTCATTTCCACAGTTTATACGTGCGACTTCTGGAACTCATGCCATATCAAAGTCTCACACCCATATGTCAGTGTGAGCATTAGAACATTTTCATGGAGATCTCATGCAACCTCCATATTCAATCATCATTTTAATAGTAAACATTCACAGCACTGCCCCCAATATATATATATATGTGCAATTAAATCACTTAACACGTGATTCATAGATATGCTGATATCCACAAGGAAAAGGAAATACTATATATCCCGAGCACTTTCGTGTACAGTATTCACATCTTCAGGAGAGAGCAAAGTGAAGGAGAACACCTGTCATTTTTATGCAGGAAGTAGGAGGGGGAAAGTCCCAAGGGAGCTTACTAAGTCACTGACAGATACTATTGTTCTAAAATTACATCCTTATTTCTGAGTAAATAAGTGCAGTATTGAAATAAATAATATTACATACAGTACATAAAACATAATTCTTGATATACAGTACACACCGATGGATAACAATGAATTATATGCCTTATGGAGCATAACTGAGGAGCGTCGGAGCATTTTCTTAATGGATTATCATGGTGTGGGAAGAGGATTATCGTGCATGGGCCTATTTACCTACCCAGATTTCTCTCTCTCTCATAATTTTGCAAATTGATCTAATCAAATACAGAGTTATGCTTAATGGACAGCTGCACATATAATCAGTGTCATTATACATACAGTATGCATATGAATTATAGTAACACGAAAACTGATTCATGTTTTTAAAAAATCAGTGTTCATGTTACTATAATTCACATGCATATGTATGACATTGATTATATGTGCAGTTGTCCATTAAGCATAACTCTGTATTTTTCATTCATTCATTCATTGCCAGACGCCATGTATCCCAAAAGGGGCGGCCAAGGGCTTAGAGTTAATTGTTTTACAGGGAAGGGCACTAATCCTCCACCAACCCCACTTGACACGTAGGATTAGATTAAATTCGCAAAATTATAAGAGAGAGAGAGAGAGAGAAATCTGGGTAGGTCATCAGGCCCATGCTTGATAATCCTCTTCCTGCACTCTGATAATCCTTTGAGAACTTAATGCTACGACACTCCTCAGTTATGCTTATTGAACGGTATATAATTCATTGTTATCCATAAATGTGTATTTCAAGAATTATGTTTTATGTACTGGTATGTAATATTTATTTTAGTACTGTATTTATTTTGCTTGAAATAAAGATGTAATTTTAGAACAGTAGTATCTGTCAGCAACTTAGTAAGCTCTCTTGGGACTTTACCCCTCCTACTTTCTGTATAAATATGACAGGTGTTCTCTAACTCCTTCACTTTGTTCTTCCCTGAAGATGTGAATACACAAAAGCGCTCTGGATATATCGTGTTTATTTACATATACAGTATATATATATATATATTAGGGGTGGTGCTGTGAACGTTTACTATGAAAATGACGATTGAATACGGAGGTTGCATGAGAATTTCATGAATGTTGTAATGCTTACATTGACATATGGGTGTGACTTTGTTATGGCATAAGTTTCAGAAGTTACATGTATAAACTGCAGAAATGGAACATTTAAGAAATGTGTGTATAGGATGGACTGGCAAAGAAAGAGATGTTCGTGACTTACATTATTTTACGGCATTTGATCCCCTCCCCTACCATTGTGAATGTTTAGTCAGCTGTATTTCTGTGTAGGATTTTGAGTAGGATTAGTGTTTTGACATCAGATTTGTATTTGCTAGGGATTTTAAATTAAATTGTTGGTCTTTTTAAAAGTGCTGAGAAAAAATAGTGTAAATCAAGAGCATTGTTGGTGTTTTTATTTGTTTTTTTGTCATTATCATAACTGTGATTTTACATATACATCTTATATACCCCGTACTGTAATTCTAACCATGTATCTGTGTTTTTCTCTGTGTAGTGCAGCCAGATCTGGAAAAAGGATTGTGATGAAACTTGAGAGGATGATTGCAATTGGGTCACGGATGGACCCATTTGAGTTTCATGTTGATTGACAGTAAGGGTGTTTGGCCTGTAATAATTGTCCCCATTGGCTTTACATTACATGGAACACATCAAGCAGGGGTTGTCTGGCATCAAAGCAGTTATTTGTAGGCTTTGAGCAGCAGGAGGTGCAGTTGAAAAACACCCCAGATTTGAACAGTCAGATATCACACATAATCATGTTTTCCACGACAAAATGTATATTATTGGCATCAGTATGGGGTGGGCCAAAAGTTACTTTACCATAATATTATTTGATTAACACAGTTATATTACAGCTAACACACGGTTATATTTCAGCTTCCAAATTAATATGGATGCAAGATGGTGCACTTCCTCACTGTGGTAGGAATGTGTGAGAATTTCTCGGTAACATTTTCAACACATGGGTTGGAAGAAGGGGTACTGTTGAGTGGCTTCCAAGGTCACTTGACCTAACACCATGTCGCTTCACAGTTTGGGGGATGATTAAAGAGAATGTTTACTGACAAAGCGTAGAACACTTCAAGAACTGAAAGAAAGAATAACAGCAGAATTTGACAACTTGAAAAGTGATCATTCGTTGAGAAGAAGACTTTGCCACTCTGTGTCTAAGAGGTGCCAGTTTTGTTTAGGGGAAAGAGGAGGTCATTTTGAACATTTGATTTAACTTGATTTTTAATTTGCTTAATGTCCACTTCATTATGTTGAAATATAATCGGTGTACACGTTCTTTAGTTGAAATGTAACTGTATTAACAATATTATGGTAAAGTAACTTTTTGCCCATCCTGTATATAAGTCTGTGTGTTATGGCACCAAAACTATTGAAGCCAGATGCATAGTTTTTGAGCCAGTAGTGTGTAATTGAAATAACTCCTGTCAGGTGAGGGGAAAACATGAATAATTGAAAAATGGTTATCATCAACACACAGTTACGACACTTGAAAATTAAATATAAAAATATGGCACTGTTGGCACCAGTGCTGTTTTGTGCATTTGGCCGTGCATTAAACCATTCTGTTGCAATTGCAAGATTGAAACCAAACATGTGTAACTGCAAAGTTTAAAAATTTTTGTGAAGCCTTAGAGCCTTCTGCAGAAACATGTTTACAGTGACCCATTGGGACTGCAAAGCACTTGTACATGACAAAGTCTGTTCAGAAAGTATCCAACCTTACCCTTTAAAAAAATAAATAGCAAACCTGTTGAGCTAGACACTAATCCCCGTCAAAGTAGCCCCTCCTGACTTGACACACACAGCCCAGCATTCATTCCACTGCCTGGAACATTTTTCAAGGTCGGGTTTCAGTATATCCTACAGGTGCTTTGTCACATTCGTCATGATCTCTTCTCTCGTCTCAAATCAGGAACCCCACAGCAGAGCTTTGAGCTTGGGGAATAACCAGTAGTCGCACAGAGCCGTGTCTGGTGAGTATAGAGTCTGACGGACCTGTGGGATGTTGTGCTTGGGGAAAAATTCCTGAATCAGTTAAGAAAAATGGGCAGGAGTATTCTCATGGTGCAGCTTCCAACTTGTCGTTTGCCAAAGGTCGGGTCTCTGCCGCCAAACCGCATCATGAAAATGGTGGATAATGTTGAGATAGTAATATTTGTTGACAGTCTGACCTTCTGGTGCATATTCATGATGCACAACTCCACAGTAGTCGAAAAAAAAATTTCAATGTGCATTTCACTTTGCTGCGGACTTATCGTGCTTTTTTTTGCCAAGGTGACCCAGCATCCTGTGATGACTGTGCGTTGGTTTCTGGGTCATACCCTTACACCCAAGTCTCATCTCCAGTGATAACAGTCTTCAGAAATGCCGGATCATGATTTGCACCCTCTATCATGTCTTGAGCAACATTCATCTGCAGAGCTTGTTGTTCACCAGAAAGGAGCTTTGAAACAAACTGGTGGTAACTCTTCGCATGCCTAAATCATCCATTAAATTTTTATGTGCTGATCCATTGCCGAGTCCAATTTCAGTATCAATTTCTCTGACAGTCAGCCAGTGGTTTCCCATGACCAGACTGCAGACTTTCTTCGCATTTTCAACACTCCTGCTTGGTTGATTGCTTCCCAGGATGTGGATCGCTCTCGACAGACATTTGGCCATTTTTTAAGTGATTGTACCACTCCTTTATGTGTGTTACCCCCATGGCTTCATTTCACAAAAACTTGCTGGATCATCCTGACAGTTTCAACTTACATATCACCTAGTTTTGGGCAAAATTTGATGCAGTAATGTTGTTCGACTTATTCTGATGGAAAAAATAGTGACTTTGGCTTAAAAACGATTCCAGTGCTAGTGATCAGTAACCTGAAAAAAAAAAAAGAAGAAGAAGAAGAAGAAAGATGCGGAGTAAGGATTTTTTTAAATCAGAGGGTAGTAGAAAGTATGCGTATTTGGTAGGGTTATAGAATGAGAATGGATGTCAATATGGTGGTGGAAAGGTTGCTGTACAGTACAGCATATACATGTGGTGTGAGTGGGCGTGAAGATGGAAGGAATTGTGGTAAGCCAGAAAGATGGATAGATATGGCAAATAAGTGGAACAGAGTGAGGTTTGGAAGTTGAGAAAACTAAGGAGTTAACAGGGAATCAGTGTAAATGCATGAAGTATGTACAGTGTATGAAGATTCACATGACAAAGGTTGCACCTCAATTGAACCTGGTAGTTGACAAAATGAGGGTCTCTCACAAGTGTGAAGTGAATTGAAAGGGAAAATGCAAAGATATATACTGGGTATGTGCTGTTGGCTTTTGCTTTTGAGATAGTACCAAGATTGTGAAGACATGATGATGTGGAAATGATTATGTGGCTCACTTCACTGGGTACATTTTTTTGTGTAGCTCTGATTTTATTATTTTTCTTGTTTCTGGATCCTGCCTTACCCCATCGCTCAGGTGAGAAATAGGGCTAGGATGATGATGATGGTATGTATACAATATAGAAAAGATCATCATCATCACCATCTAATCCTGTCTTGCTCCATAAGAAGTGTAAGAGCATGGGGCTAGGCACGTTGGTCCAGACATTTAAGATGAGAGTGACCAGCCTCACTCATTCCTGAGTGGCATTATGTGAGCAGTAAGCCCCAACCACCCCTTGGATATAAACCTGCAGAGGGTCAATCCAGTTGGGGTACCTTACTTACCCACTAAACTACTCTGTACCATACTATGGTTATATGGTTACCACCCAATATAGTAAATGGTTTCCTGGTGTACAGGAAACCATTTGACTTGTCACTCAGTGTAGAGTCACCTGTAGATAGAAGGAAGAGGAAAGTAAGACAGAGGAGGAAGGAAGAGATTAAAGGGCAATCACCTGAGAGCAACACTACATTGAGTGGGTGGATGGTGAGTGCCCTCACCTACCACTAACATAAAAGCAAGAAATAAGTGTAGATTCATTCCGAAGTTGTTTGAATAATCATTTCATGTGTTTTGGATGAAGACAGTGGTGGAGGGTGAATATCAGGAAGGAAGGGTCAAAATCGGCTAGTAAAGATATGAAAGGAAGAGTCAAAATCAGCTAGTAAAGATATATCTCAGTTGTTAGGGCTTCAGTTTCTTGTAATAACAAGATGAGTAAGTGTCTTCTAATGATAATTTGAAATAATAAATGACAATGGTTAGCCTCCAAAAATACAGACAAAGCAACTGTAAATATTTATTAAGCAGGAGGAGGAGGCATTGAAGAAGATTGATGAATGAGATGAGTAAGAAGGGGGAAATGGATTGATATAAGTAATTTTTCAGTTTTTCAGGTATTATTGCAGTATCATAATTGTATAATGGTTTCTTCCTGTGTCATTCATGGAAGGGTTGGAATATCTGTCAACCTGAAGGGAGTAGCCACAAACAGTTTTCATCCATGTCATCCTCTCCTTCACCATCAGGCTACTCTCCCTCCAACCCAAACCACCTTCATTCATATACCCCTCCACCTCATCCTTGGTTTCCTCTTCGATTTAACTCACATACTTTTTTCTAGTCAGTCTTCCATTCTCCATTCATTCCTCATTTTCCACCTTTCTCAGGTTTACTTTTTACACTTTGTAGTACACCCACATCAGCACCAAATCACTCCGTAACTTCCATATTTTTCTGTCTCTGTCTCCATATAACTTGACGTGCATCTCTCCGATAACTCATGTCCACTCCACTCAGTCTTGACTTTTGTCCTCCCAGCCGAGTCCGAGCTTCACTTCCATTTGTAAGAATTGGAATGACAGTATTCATGTGCAACTACTTCTTTACTCCTATGCTCACTTCTCTTCGTTATCACTGCTCGCAGTATACCTGTAACGTAACTTCTCTGCTGTATCCTTTTTTGCTCATCTACAAAAAAGCCCCATCCTTGCTCATCACACAACATAGCTATTTGAAGGCACTGACATTCCATACATCCTGACCATTCAACCTCAGTTAGTAGAATTTTCTGGAGATTGTCAGAATAAAATATTAAATGTGTAAGTTGCAGCCAAGTGGCTAAGTAAGAGAGGTCTCTCTAAAGTTTAATAAAATCATGTGACAGTTTCCAAAATTAGATAGAATATGTCATTACAAGCAGTATTGGAGATTGTTCATAACCTCTTCAATATGCGGTGTCTCCTTAACCCCTTCAGTCTGATGATGTATTTTATTTTATTTTATCACTGCCACCAAAACTATCAGTGGCAACTTTGGAGGGATTTTATTCACTCTCATCTTAAATGTCGGGACCAACTGCCTAGCCCCAGGCTCCTACGCTCATCATTGGGCAATGTAGGATTGGATGATGGATGGATGGAGAACTTACATAATGCCATCAATAGTGCCTTCACTACTAGAGGTCTGTAAGTTGAATAAAGCTATCAGTATTTAGCTAGAATAATTGAATGAGTCACCAGATTCAAGGAGTAAAGAAAATCATCTGACAGTAAGTAGAATCAGGTAACATATGCTATTGTATTGGAGAGGTTAAGAATGTAGTTATCCAGTAAACTGATCATATCTGTTTTCTTATTTCATTATTAATGTTGTCTGCAGATTCACACACAGTGGCACACTTTTGTGTAAAATGTCCTTCTCTAAATTATCATCAAGATTTTCATTTAAACTTATGATGACATCAGTGTAGAGAATGAAAGTTTTTCATCCATTTATAGTGGCAGAATATGACTGTCCAAAAGTCAGCTGCTACATAAAGCCTTAAGAACAGTTTTGTGCAGAATAGAAAAGAGTATAACTCTGTTGTAACAGTAGGGTCATATTTATAGTGGTTTTGGAGGTTTTGTATCACCTTTTCTGTAGCAATTTATTTAGAACATTACAACTCAGTATCCCTAGTAATGATAGTGATGCTGATTGTGTCTGTATTAAAATTATATAACTTGAGATACAAGGGAATGTTAAGATGTAATATACAACATAATCTCAAGGAAGGGATGCTACAGTGCTTCCAGTGGCACATAGAATACTTCCCATAATTGCAACACTGTACTTCATACCATACCGAACACCTGTAATGTTACTGGGGCCTTTCAGCAACAGAAATGAAGAATGCATTTGACTGTGAAACTGTGAAGTACATTGTATGGCATATCAGATATTTGGATATAGCAAGAGATAATCCAGCAGTAAATATGTGGAGCAAGTAAGGAGTTGGATGAGTGGTTGTTTGTTATTGCCTAATGGATCTGGGCCACTCCCACTATTTGAATACTAGGTCGTGGTTGCATGGAACTCGATGGGCATTAGTTGTGAGGTAGAACTGAGTCTCCTTGTTTTCTAAATAAGTCAGCCTCCAAGTTTGACTACACTTGGCCATCAACCAAGATGGAAGGGGTAGGGATCTTCATCAGGTTAGATCAGTTGTACTGTAGAAGGGTACAGTTGCAGTACTGATGAAGAGCATGAAGTGTGAGGAGAAATAAGTATGGCTGAATGATGTAGTCATTGTGGTACCAAGGCAGGAATCAGGGAAACTCAGGCTGGGTGGAGGTGAGGCAGGGAGGCAGAGGCTGGGTGGAGGTGAGGCAGGAGGTAATGCTGGGTGTTGTGTGTTGCAGGGGGCGGCAGGGGCAGTGCGGCGTCGGGGTGGAGCCTGTCAGCGGGCGGCCCGCAGCCAGCAGGAGCCATCGCCTCCACTGAGGGTGCTCTTGGTGGCGGTTTCCTCCTCCTGCCGTCCCTGCTCACCTCCCTGCGCTCTACCACCCCACCTCCATCCACCTCCACCTCACTAGAGCAGAAGCCCAACACTGAGAGCGCAATCAGCTACCGACTGTGTCCCGTGTGTCACAAGCGCATCACATACAACCACCTGAAGCGGCACATCAGGACACAGCACACCCAAATGGACCGTGCTCAATGCCCTTACTGTGCCCGCATCCTCAAGAACACATACTCCCTTGAGACACACATCGCCAATTATCACAAATGATCCTCACTGTTGCCCCCACCCCCCTGCTCTCGCTGACCCTGCCCTGCCCTGCCCTGCCTCGCCTGCACTACTCAAGCTAATTACCGCACAAGCTCGACCAAGCACCCAACACTATCACTTTAACACTACAGTTTGATCATTAAATACACCTGCTCCACATCTTGCCACTAAAATCACACCACCAAAAACAACACAGTCAATTGCACATTACCACAAACTTAGGCAGAAACACACACAGTTTGATAGCACCACAATTGACACTACCCTCAACAACATTCGACTGCTGAATACATCATACAGACAGCATCACTAACATCATACCCTACTATACCACAATACAGCTCCCACAGAATCATCTCCACCCTATCCTACTCATGATCCCATCCAAATTATATCCTTGCACACCACCATAACCACACCTGCCCATGCTACCACTGTCATCATGCCCTACATCCAGTAATGGAAAGGGACACCTTCATGTAGTGGCATCGATTTAATCAGGTAGCTCTGCTGCCCGTTTATACAAACACCCCATAGTTCCTTCCCTGTCCCTTGAAGGGAGGATGGTGGGCTGCGGGAAAAGGGCAGCTTCAGCTTGCAGTCAACAGGGCTTATATTTCAGATGATCCTGGGGCTACAACAACCACACACTCAGACATCCAGCCACGCCACCATTAGTACATCCTATCTCGGTTAGAACTTCAGCACATGTTGTCACTAACAGTACCAGACTGCTTCTATTCCTAACCACTAACACAGTAACTCATTCCACATGCTGTATCTACTATCGTCACAAAGAACATACCCCACTATACATTCCTGTTGTATGCTCTCTCTCTCTACACACACACACACACACACACACACACACACACATACACACACACACACACACACACACACACACACACACACACACACACACACACATTCTGTTAGCAGTGTACATGTGTACCAGTCCCATCTGCTAGCAAACCATTTCTGCTGCACACTGATACCTAGCCTTAGTATCCCAACAGAAGTATAGTGGACCAGACCATAACATCACTTAAGAAATCATACACACGTAAGTGGCTTTGGAGATTTCATAACACTGCCTTCTCAGTAATTATTCTGCACATTGCACCTCAGTATCCTCTTGTATGTTAGTGTTGCATGTCTTGGTACCAGAAATATATAAATAACATTAAAGTGGATATCAAGATGTAATATGCATAAATAGTCACTAAGAAAAAAATGGTATGAAGTTTCTTTAAGCCACCTGAATGTAGTCCAAGCTCACACCTGTCCTTAACACTTTTCATGTATCATCTCTTTGCACCCAGACAGGTTATATGCAGTCACAGTACACCAGAGTACCTATACACAGGCAATCCTCCTCATAAGTTTGAGAAGGGCTCCAAAATATAACAACATTTTCCATGCATTTGAGACTGTAAATTAGCTGCAGGTGACAGATCAGTTACTGTAAAAATGTGGCAGTGGGACTTTATCTGCAATTGTATGTAACTCCTTGCTGCCATGGATGCACTTAATTATTTCCTGAATCTAACTCCAGACAGCTTACTGTAGATTAAGAAAATTCATGTGTTCTATAGGTTACCGTAATTGATAGTTACAACACTTTAGCCACTAAAGTTTCCCTTAGCTTACGTGTTCCTTACGTGTTAACGGGTGGGTTGGCAGAGAGTTAGTGCACCTCCCTGTAAAACAGCTAATTCAAAGACAAAAGGCCATCCCTTACAGAATTATGGCATCTTGCTGTTGACAACCACAGATAAACTGAACAAGTCATATTGTGATATTCCAAGTAAAATATCCATATGATAATATAATGTAAAATAGTTACTTAACTGTAGACCAGATAGCTAAAAAAAAGAATGCCAGATTAATATGACATACAAAAAAGGACAGTGGAGGGACATCCCAGCCCTACTTGGAGTACAATTCTACTCCAGACAATCTCAGACCTACCCAAAACACAATGACTTCAGCAGATTTTAAGACAATATAAGAAGTATCTTGTGCATACTGAGAATACAGAAAGTCATTAATAATATTGCCTTTTTATTTTCATTTTTATTTATTTATATATTTATCAGTTTTTATTAGCTCAACAATAAAATTGCTAAAGTTCCATTGCTACTTGTAAAGCTGAATTGCCAGAGTCATTTAGCTCACAGTATCAGTCACTATGGAAGAAGTTGTGACATTTTTGGAAACACCTCAGATATAATAAAAGTAAGCAAACCCAAATACCCAGCACAACCTGAGAAACATTCTTGGTATATTTAAGTTATCCCCCAAAATTCAAATACTGTTCACTGGAGCATCTTACCTCTTATCAGTAAGATGACAATTTTTATTGTTTTTGAACTGCGAGATAATTTTTTTCAGCTTAGGATAGAGTGTCATAGTGTGATGTTATATCATCACCCACTTTGCTGTGGATAGTCTCCTTAAAGCTGAGTATGATTATCAGTCAGTAACAAGAATAGAATAAGAAAAATATGTCCTCATATTGATAGGATTAAGAATGTCTTAGAACATATACTTCTAAATTTCCATACAAAATAGATATACCCAAAGCAGCCATATAAATTTCCTAAACCTACTCAAGGTATCAAGTGCTGTACATTCAGAAAAACTTCAAAAGCATCTCAGACACATTACAGACAGCCTTGGAGCACCCCATATTATCCACAGTACTCAGACACACATTAGTCATAGTACCCCTAATTAGAACCTGTCCAGACAGATATTAGATTCACATTCACACAGTGTTGACTTATCCTAGATGCCTAAGCACATCCCCATCAAGTGTCCTCCAAAGAGTTCTTTAATCTTTATCACGATTGGTCATAGAATTACATTGCCAGAATAATAAATGGCTTACATTATTTTACTAGTTGGCAGCCGTGAAATTATTGTAGCTGAAGCTGCATATTACTGGTATATTTTAGAGTGAATAATTGAATTGTTACAAAATTAATATATACATCTTCAGCGATACAGGGCGGGGTTCAGTGAATGCAGGGAAGGTGGAGAAACAGAGGAAGTGCTGTGTTCTTGAGCTCATTTTCAATACTTGGCTGTAGTCTGTGGAGGAAGGGTGTCATTGGTCTATTGTGTGAGTGTCCTGCAAACTTGTACATTCAATTAGTAGGAAGAATCATGTCATGGGATGCAGTGAGTGTGTTCTGACCCAGTAGGAGGATCAGAATGAGTGTTCTGACCCAGTAAGAGGATCAGAAATGACTGTAAACACAAAAACCCAATATGGTGTCTTGAGGAGAAGCTGTACCTGCAAGAGGACGTCACCCGGGATTATGACATCACTTAAATGAAAACTACTAGAATCAAATTTTCTTAAACTAAAATTTCGTTATTACCCCCTTTTCTTAAGCGGTATTTTAATCTACCTTATAAGAAGCTATGGTTGAAAATGGAGAAAGACCGGTATTTAATTAATCAAAATATTTGAGGTGAGGAGTGTCGGAGTTAGTGAGGCTGCTGTGTTCTTTCCAGCAGCCAAAAGAAACCAACTATGTGTGATCTTAATTGTGATATTATTGGTATTATCATTGGTAATAATTTCCCCTAGGACCAAAAGTACCTTAAGGTTTTTCCAGATATAGTGCAGTGTATTAATGATGTCAGTATCCCATGGATGGTGCATAGCCTTAGTAATTATCTTAAAAGATGTATGCGAGCTCACATTCCAATATTTCATAATGTAGCAAAATCTAGGAACATTATATATTCTCTGTGTTGTACCAAGTAAAGTGCATAGAGTAACCAACAAATAGTTCACAACATAGTTATGTTCATTCAAAAGTTTCACACCTTCCATAGTAAAGACAGTATGATTAGAGATTCAGAAGAAATGAATAAAACACTGGAATGGTCTTAAGTGTGCACAAATATTCATCACCCTCCAAGATGGTACCAAAGAGTGTAAAATGGTGAAACTTGTGGCTGTGTTAAGGTAGACTTGACCGTGATAAGGAACTGAGTTTGTGATATAGTTCAAGTGATAAGGGCTGTGTTAGGCTTGCCTGTAAGATAAGGGCTGGGCCAAGTTGCAAGTTGTGCTTTCAGCTTTGCTTGGCTGTAAGACAAGCTTGCCAATACTTTAAGATAAAATTTAGCTGATGTTAGGCTTTAAGATTAGGCTTATTATATGAATGAAATATCATACTATTGGTGCTAATTATATTTTTCTATTAAGTTTTGTACATGTACAAAAGTAGATGCAGATGCTGTAAAAATTATGTAAGGAAAATTAAATCTTAATTTAAGTCTGATGAAAATTGAAATGCAGTACTAGAACATATATAGATGTATATATAGAGCACTGTATATGTATATTGTATGTACAGTACTATATACAGTATGTATACAGCATATATGCATCTGTGTACAGAATTTGCAATTGGTGTGTATTTAATGAGACCTACCAACATGTGTTCAGTAGCAGGAGTGCCCTCCACCTGCCTTGCTGTCACCACTAACAAATAAACAGGGTCTGGGTTCACGAACAACCTTAATTTCAACTCTCTCTCTCTTAATACAGATCTGTTTCTGTGGGAAGGACAGGGAAAGAGGAGTACTGGTAATAATTCCTTCCTTGTCCCTTGCTCTTTATGCAGGAACAAATCTGAGTTGCAAGAGGGAGTTGATGGTATGTTTGTGAATCTCGTCCCAGAGCATTTAAGTAGATAATGGTCCAGTGACTTAATATGATTATAAAGGGCACAGAATGCCGTGGTGATTGTTTCCTGATCTTGCTCAGGATGTTGTTGAACACTGATGATTTGGTAAAACAGGTGGTTAACAATGTGTGGCTGTTAAAAACAGGAGAGGCTCAAGTTCTTTATCCTCCTGACACTAGAGGAATAAAAACTGTAGCTCTTTCTTATGATCCCTGCCACCCATCCTTATCCAGTTGTCAAAAAAGAACCAGTTATATGATACGTTGGCAAATGAGGATATGGATCAGTATCACTGGCCCAAAGTCACCCAGAGGTCTTGCTTAGAATGTTACCAATCAGTTAGTACAGTACAATGAGTTAGAGATAATTACTGAAATAAGTGGGAATACATAAACTACTGTAATTATGTATCAACATTCATATTACTGTATAAAAACAAATTATTATATATATATATCATCATTCATGTTATGCCTGTGGTATTAATCAGTCTTAACATGCCCTTTAGTTTTTCACAAAACCATCTAATTTACATGCAGTGCCCTCATTGTACTATCTTGTACAATTTCATATTCCTTAACATTTGCTGTTGTACTCCGTGTATATAGAACTTAAAAACTTTGCTCATGTAAGAGGGTTCGCATACATTTGCCAAGTGGTATTCATCCATAGTTTGATGGTTGTCTAACAGTTACTTTAATACATAATCTGTCTTCAGTCTGTAGCATGCCTATACCTTATAAAATGTATCAAGTCAGAGATATTGCCATTTAAACTACAGTAATGAATATGATGCATACATTATGATAATGCCAACATGATGACCATTAGAGGCTGAACTGCTTGAGGATTCTGCAAATGTCAGCAGACTTTTACAGAGTCTTGAAATGTCCAACTAATTTTCATTGTTCTCCAGGGTAGAGTGATTGGTGGGTATTGTAAGGCCATGGTTTCTCACACTTCTTCGCTCATATCCAGTGTGTTTTTCAGTCGCAGTCTGTTTCTCTCAGTTGTTGGTGTAGGTTCTTTGAAGAGTTTTTAAAAGTTAATCACCATCATTGTTATCATCCCAGTCTCACTTTCCCTCCTGAGAATGGGATGATGCAGAGCCCAGAAAAGAAGGAAGATGAAAACATGATAAAGGGAGGACTGATCAATCATTTAATTAAAATCTGCACAGAATTATTATTCTCACTATATTCACAAGCTTCTGTGACTTCTTTACTCTCTTTAACTGTTTTAATTTCTTCTTATTCACTTTGTTTTTGTGTATGTCTCTGATCTTTTTTTTTTTGGGGGGGGGGGGGGATAACATACAGTACTATATTATAAGCAGTACAGATTATTTGGTGAAGTGATTCCTGTAATTGCCAAAGTGTGGTGGTGTATGGCCTTTTATATGATAGCTCATGTGTTTATATATATGACACATGCCATAACCCCTTCAATGAGATGATGTATTTTTGTGTTTTATTCTTGCTGCTTCCAGGGAATTTTATTAAGGTTGGGAAGGACCTATTCAAGTAAAAAGGTTGATGATGGGTATATCTAACCACAACAGTTTAAAAAGTCTCCCCTGAGCTAAATAAAACCATTATGAAGAAGCAAGAATTAATGCAAATCATATTACTGGATTCAAGGGGTTAATATATTACAAGATCCACCAGTTTATTCATTGTTCCAGCATTCTTTTGTCTGTTGTTGTATTAATGAAAAACTTGTTTGTATGTTTTTCTTCTTTAACTCCTGGTCGGCTATTATTGGCATCCTTGAATCCCTTGAATCTGGGTGATATTATTTTTACTGAAGTTTATTCTTGCTGCTACCAGACAGCTTTATTCAACTTAAGAAAGACATCTTATATTGGAAGGGTTTGTTAAGGTTGTATCTAACCCTTCCAATCTGAAGTATAACTTAAGTTAAATAATATTGTCAAGAGATGGCAAAAATAAAGTGAAGAAGACATCCCTGGGCTCAGTGGGTTAAGGAAGGAGGTAAAGTATCCACACTCATTTTCACATAGAAATTCCTTAAGAGTGATGGAATCATCTCAGCACAGCCAGATGTTAAGGAGAACAGTGCTGCTGCTCCACTGTGCTTACAGGATTATTTGAAACACCTTAAATTTTTCAATTGCAGGCTAGGATAACAGAAAGATTGGTGTAACTAATACTGTACTTGTCTCCATCAAGTCTGTCATTTCTGCTTGTGCTGTCCTCAGTCTGGTTCTGCATATCATACTGTGTTCATTTCTAACTTCTCATCCTTATCCCAGAGTGTCTCTCAGTGTGAGTTGTTGGCTGTTCAGCCAGGGTCGGTGGAAAGAATCTTACCAGGAGTTGGTACTGTACATCCTTCTGATAATCATCTCCAGTGCCTTGCTTCCTCCTGAGTGCACCCAGACAGGAGTTGGCCATGACAGACCCAACTCTAGGCTGTTTTCCATCTTCAGCCCTCACATCTTTGTTCTCCACTTCAGTCTTCAGCTTTGCCTTGACCTTGCTCACATTCTTTGATGTCTAAGGGTACACACTTCTTGCACTATCTGGGGTGCAGAGATGTGCAGAGTGGGAGAGAACTTGGGTAGGTACTACTGAGGACCCAGGGAGAAGGGGAGGAGGAGGGTGCACAGTTGTTGTTGTTGTTGTTTTATTGTTGTTGGTGCAACCCCAGGATCAACTCAACATGAACCCAGTGGGTTGTAGGGAACTTTTCATGTTTCTGGTGCTGCAGCCCACCATCCTGCTTTCATTATTATTTTTTTTTATGGGTGGAAAATTAAGGGTTATTTGTGTATCTGGGCAGGACTTCTTCGTCTGCATACATATCTCTGGGCAGGTACTCCATTTTTGTATATCACCCCTGCTCTGGGAAGGCAACCCATTCCATTGCTAGGGTACAGAGTCATTATGGCTAACAGCACCAAGGCAGTCAACCCTAAGCAGGTTTTCTCAGCTGACTGAGCTAATTTTACCTCTGCTCAGTTAACTGTGATAGTGAGCACAGATGCACAGTCAGACTCCTAATATGCAATGCAGCTGCTTGTCTGTCTGCCCCTTCTTTCCCCAAGTAGGAATTAGGCAGGGCTATCAATTCACCCATTTGCTAATCTGTGCTCTCTCCACTGCATTTGCATAAGCAGCTGAGTGACTTAACCATTTTTCCTCTAAGGTAATGAAGACACCTTACCAGGTGTGCCATCCAAGTACAGTACCCTCGCATCCAGTACGGTATTTTTGTCACAGCACTACCGTGCTGGACTAAATCCGTACTGGACAAACAACAGACCTTATGAGAAACATGAAAAATGTCAGACAAGCCTTGAAAAAGTCTCCCCAAAATTCAACTTAAGTACATTTAAACACAACTTAGATTTTACCAGCCTTTAAGGTGAGTGGTGATGGGCTTGGGGGGGGATGGGGGATGGGTTTCCGAGGCTGTAGAAGGTCCTGCTGACCCCCTAGAGGAGGGCCTTCAGGATCCTGAGGAGGTCTTTCTGCCTCAGCCTCCCTCATAAATCCCTCATAGTCACACACTGACACATCATCGTCATCGACAAAAAAAGAAGCCGGGGTGCATTTACATGACAGCAATACTGCAATTTGATTGGCACACATCACAAGTCATGAGGACAGCATACTGAACTGCTGCAGCAGTACTAAGGAAACATTCCTCAGTGTTGGCCATCTTCCCACATGCGCGCAGTTAGTAGTACAGGACGCAATACGTCAGTACCAGAGAAGAACTCCGCAGATTTGGCCCACTTTGTGCGGCCAATCCGTACTAGCCCAACAAATCCGTACTACAGTAATAAATATATACTGTATCTATATTTTTTTTTTGCCGACCGTACCAGAAGCGAATAGTACTGGACAAAAGCTTACTGGGCGTGAGGGTACTGCAATTGAAAGCCCGCTCTTCTCACCCATGGTTCACCCCTTGCAAGATATGTGAACATACAGGCAAACCCCAGTTTATGATGCAACTGGTTAAGTAAAAAAACATCACTAGGTGGGGTATCGTATCTCGGGGGTAGGTTTAACATCGAAAGTAAAGTGATGAGTTTTTGAGGCTTGGGTTTCCCCCCCAACCAAGTCCTAAACCCACCCAAATGAGCCCCCAGAAAAAAGTTTATCTAAATGGCCTAACAGCTGTAAAAGAAGCTAACCTAAGCCTAAAACCAGTGCCCGTCTCGCATGTACCCAGTCAAGGTCACTGGAGAATGCAATCTTCGACTTATATTCAAACTCGGTAGAGAAGAAGCTGCAACATTGTGTACAATCCCACCGTCAGATGGTCCTGGAACAATCAATTAAACATCTGTTTTGCATAATAATAATATATGAATGATGCAGAATCGTCCAAGGTGCAACTTATTGTGACGAAGAATCATAGATGTTTTGACGGGGAATTCTCTTGGCGGGGAATGCAAGCAATGATGCAATTGGGATAGCCTTTTCAATGGCCCTTCTTTGTTGTTTTAGTTACTGTTCTGGTTGCTGAGCTCCTTTATTTTCTTCTTATTTTCCAACATTTATTTAGAAATTCCTTTGTATTTTCAAAGTGTTTTCCCTTGAACAGCCCGAAAGTAAGCACATGATCTATCAATCAGTGATGCGATCGGGATAGCCTTTTTAACGGCCCCTCTTTATGTCATTTTAGTTACTGTTCTGGTTGCTGAACTCCTGTATTTTTTCTCTCTTATTTTCCAACATTTACATAGAAATTCCTTTGTATTTCAAAGCGTTTTTCCTTGAACAGCCTGAATATAAACACATGATTTATCAGTGTCACAGTTTTCATCAATGCATGAGATATTTACTCTTTAAGGCTTTCATAGTTATTGATATTTATTTAAAATTATTATGATGTATTCCATGATAGGTTAGATGTTCAGTGGTCAGACACAAAATATTCTTTGTTGAGTCACCTAGTTGTCCACATTGTTTTGTATCTCGTCTGTTGGGCGAGAATCTGTACCCCAAATGACGGCGTTCACTCCATCTGTGACTAAAACACATTAATCTGAGTCTAAAAACAGTTTATAAATCAACCTAAACACAAAATTTAAGTCTAAGATATAATCAAAATCGGTAAAAAAAAATTAAAACCCATCGCAAACCGGGGGTAGATTTTCGATAGGCGGGGTAGGGTGGTATTTCACCCCCCATTACTATTCCAGGGTATCGCATCTAGGGATATCGTAAATCAGAGGTTACTTGTTGTAGCCATGGTAGAATGACAGAAGCACAGGGAGAAGGGAAACAAGTCATGTAATAGAGAAACAGGATTAGCATTGGCTCACCACAATCCACAGTGCTATTTTAACAGGTCAGATTATTTACAGGCAGAGTGGAGTGACATTACATCTTTCTTTGACCTTTGGCTGTAGCAAGACAAATTCTTCACTTTCAGTGTGCTTGTAAACATTAGTCAGTGGGAAGGTTTTGCCTCCAACCTTAATGGTGCCCCCACAGTCTCCTGATGGAAGGAAACTGGTTTTCTAAATACAAAAACTTAATATAATACTGTATGTAATCGTTGCAAAACTTTTAAGGGTACGCCTGTAGTACCTTAATAGACAGCATTTTGATTTTGCAAGTTTCATCAAAGCTCTGGCAAATATTTCCAAAGGACAGGCTTAGCTTATATACCCTGGTGCAGTGGGGATTAGATGCCATACACAAATTCACACACTTCAGGCTTGTACACTTACCTCACACGTATACGCATGTCACACATACACATTTTGCATGTGGATGTTTCAAAGCATCCATGCTTGCACCTTTCCTCTCTCATAATCCCTTCCCCATCTATCTCTCTCAGTTCCTACATCTCCAGTCTCAGCTCACCTCTGCCAAGTCACATCTGCCACCATGAACCACCTGCCCCTCTAATCTTTCTGCTCTGCACTGGGATATACTGTATAAGTACAATATGTGTTTGGAAATATCTATTAATGAATTAAATAAACTGTGCTAGAAGGAATTTTTATTTCACTAAAGGCTGGTTCTCAAAAGGTATTTTTGTGTTAGCAATGCAGGTATTCCTTGCCTAACCAACTTAGTGTACAAGATTTTCATGCATAAAGTGACTGTGTGCTGAGGAAGTAACATGAGGAGGAGCTTGTGTCTCCTTAGTTCCTAGTGCTTTATTATTAGTGGACATATTAGTTTGTGGGACTGGTTTGTAATTAACATCTTAACAAAACACTTAGTTGATCAAAATTATCCTTACCTCTGAAGCAAGGTGTAAGACCTTTGAATAATACTGTACTTTACAAGTATTTAAGGTCTCAAAAATCTGTGTGGATATACTGTAATTTACTGTAGGAGCATTACTATATACAGTACACTGTTTCTTATATGAATATTAATTGAAAAGTACAGTATGCCTGTATTTACTTGATGTTATGCTAATATTTTGGTAATGGTAACTTAATTGTTTTGGGTACATTTGTGAGGAAGCAAGAAAAGACATTGATGATGATGATGATGATAGTAATATCGTGATGTTAATCGATAAGGTATTGCATTGGTATTTGTGATAAGAGCAACTAGTACTGTAATTTATAGTGTTGGTAATGGTAGGAGTGATTCTATTACAATGTGATAACTGTTGTGATGGCAAGATAATGTTCTGACTGACCAATGATGCACAATAGGAATGTTTAGCAATTAATGTACAGTACAGGTATCTCGCCATATCTTTGAAGGATTTAGCGTTGGCTGAAGTGTAAAATGCGTTGGCTAAGATGAAACATAAAACATTGCCTAGATAATGTATAAGGTAGCTTGGTTTAAGTATCAAGCTGTTCATTGAATGTGATATCCTGTTTGATATGTTTGTCTTGAATCAATAGATTATGCCCAGTGACCTGCTATGTTAAGTATTTTAAGGAACAGATGAAGGTTTGTTGTTGATATGATAAATAGTTTATGCTTAATACTGTACTGTAAGTGATTCATGTATAGATTTTCATTTTTGTTGGCTAATATAAGCTTTAACAAGACGATCTATAATAATATATTAATGATCAATAAGAAAATTGTGTCTTCATTATGAAAAGTGTGTAGACATGATAGGTTTATGCATCACACTT
Organism: Coenobita brevimanus; assembly: GCF_032717465.1. Classification (NCBI taxonomy): domain Eukaryota; kingdom Metazoa; phylum Arthropoda; class Malacostraca; order Decapoda; family Coenobitidae; genus Coenobita; species Coenobita brevimanus. Next base: position 46,773,164 of record NC_136961.1, read on the forward strand.
AAACTATCATGAGGTCTGTCTGGACTCTGAGTGATCTTCGCGATCTTCATCTCTTGTTTGCACATAGAGCAAAAACCAAGATGGTGGTTGCATAGGTTTATAGATGATATTGCCCAGACACTTCTGGCATTGTATGCTTATCAGTTAAGGAGGCTTCCTGGAACCTCTTCCATGTGCCAGTTTATTTGTGTACTGTATCTGGTTCTGTAATTTTTTTGTCATTTAATCAGTCCATGTTGATGTTTTACATATATATATATATATATATATATATATATATATATATATATATATATATATATATATATATATACAGTATATATATATATATATATATATATATATATATATATACAGTATATATACACACACACACATACATATATTACATTTGTGCAGTGTTTGTGATAAGTGGTAGTGGTATTAGAGGTAGACTGTGAGATAATGCTGATTTCATATGTGCGGTGTTTTTGGGAGAGCATGTGGAAATTGCCAGATGTGCAAAGATTGATGTTGCTGGTGAGTCTCTTGAGTGTGTGCAAGAGGTAGACTGCAAGATAATCTGATTTTATATGTGCGGCGGGTTGGGGAGAGCATGTGGAGATTGCCAGGCATAAAAAGATTGATGTTGCTGGTGAGTCTCTCGAATGCATGGAAGAGTTTTGTTATTTGGGAGATATGTTATGTGCTGGAGGTGAGGCTGGAGCTAGCTCTGTTGCTAGGGTGAGGAGTGGCTGGAAGAAGTTCAGAGAGCTGTTGCCTCTCTTGACATTGAGAGGGCTCTCCCTCTGTGCTAAGGGATCTTTGTATGTGGCATGTGTTAGGAGTGCAATACTGTATGGTAGTGAGACTTGGATGGTAAAGGAAGAGGATATTTGCAGGCTCAGACTTACAGAATTGACAGGGATTAGGTGGATGCTTGAATGTGAGGCCTGGGGAGGCTATATTTATGATGAAAGAGTTGAGAGGTAGGATGGGATTGAAGTGTATTGATGTTGTGATGAGGAGGGGTAGTTTGAGATGTTTTGGGCATGCGGAGAGGATGGGGATGATAATTGGATGCGGAAAGTGATAGGTGTTAATGTTCAGGGTAGGGTAGCCAGAGGTAGTCTGAAAAAGACCTGCAACGAGATCATTGAGTGTGACCTCAGGGATGAGGGACTAAATAGGGAAGCTGCCGAGATCAAGCAGCATGGAGAGCTGCTATTAGGTGACCAAGGTTGATGCATGCAAACATGTTGGAGTCTTCAAAAACGAAATGAAACAAAATGATAAAACAAGAAAATAAGAGTGTTTGAGAGGGATGCCTTCATGTGGTGGCATCAGTATGACCAGATGGCTTCACTGCCCAGTTATACAAACATCCCTCTGCTCCATCTTTGTCCCCTAAAAGGAGGGTGGTGGACTGCTGGATGAATGCAACTTCAGCCTGGAGTCCCTGGGTTCACATCCTGATGAACCTGTGACCACAAGAAATCAATAAGCTGCAGTATGCAATATAAACCATTCAGGAAGAGGTGTTAGAAGCCCCTTAAGCTGAGAAGAATATAAGTAATGGACCTGAATGAAGCGTCTGTTAGTGTTTTGCTCTTGTTTAAAATGTGGCTGTGATAATCTGAATAATATGATGGTTAAGGGATAAAGACAGTATATTACTATATTTCTTATTTTTGAAAACAAAAGGAAGTCAAGCGAGGCTGTTTTCATTACTGTACTGTATGTAGCTTTGTATAACTTTCTAACACTAGGCTTAGTATTGTATGTAGTTTTAAGTCACTTAATTGCGCCAAGCCAATATTGTTTCAGCTTTAAGTGAGGTCCATATGCTACTAATCTCCCATATTTTGTTGATCACTAACAGTTTTCTTATCTATACAGTACATACCAACAGGATTTGCATGGCTTATTATTCTTATGTATTATTGTGATTTTTCTCTGAATGCAGTGTGCCTATCACATTTCATCACAGTACTGTTTACTGAATATGATAACTGTAAAATCTTTGAGGATATGGGGAGTGATTTGACACTGGTAATTCACTCATTCATAAACTCATTCATAAACATATGCTTACACATTCTGTATACTGTATTCAGAGCATGCATGTTTCGGTGTGTGTGTGTGTGTGTGTGTGTGTGTGTGTGTGTGTGTGTGGGTGTGTGTTTGTTTTTACCTGAACCGAGTAAACCAAATGTGCATACATATACTGAATACAGAATATGTACTAATGTGTATGTGTGTGTGTGTGTGTGTTTGTGTGCAGTTAAAATACAGTAGAGGCACACTTAGATGTACACGGTGAAGGAAGCAAAAGACATCTATATATTCTGTAAAGTTACCGTGGTCTGGAACATTCCTTTGAATTCTAATAAACTAATATAGTGTAGTGGAGATTAACCAATTAATATATACATACAGATGCGTTTAATGTTCGAATCCATATAAACTATAATCAATAATAGATATTTTTAGTTATTGTGAGCTCAATTTTTATATTAAGAGATGAACTAATAATTTTTTGAATACCTGTATGCATCAAGATTGCTTAGGATTGAGAATGTTTATACAGAATGAAACTTTTCCATTTAAAACAGTGAAGGTTCAGAGTGTTACATTTGTTTTTTAGCGTCTGTCAGCATACATCTCCGTGTCTTCAAATGATATCCAATATTGCATTTCCTTAATATATCGTAGTAGTTTAGAGCATGGCATTTTCTCAGTACTTCCGTGCCTAGCCTGTGTTCAGTAGCTGCCAGTGTCATAGTTCGGTCTACTGTGCGTGCGTTTCTCACCACACCTAACAATGTTACATAACCCACCACACCATACATAAACTTTGTCCTATTTCAGATTGCCCCATAATCTGTCAAACACTTGCAAGTTATCTTTGTTTATGGCATGTATCATATATGGTATATTTGTGTAAATATACATATATGTACCAAAATGTCAAGACAAAATAACAGTGACTGAAAAATTTGTGTTATGCCAAACCTTTAACAACGAAAGATGTGGTAATGAGGAGCAAGGAAACATGATGATAAGGTTCAACTGCTTATGGCAGCTTGTTTGACAAGTACTGCATATGTTTGTTATCATAGTGCTCAAAGTTTCTTTCATTATTAGGGATGACTAATCTTCAGTATGCATTATACCTACACAACATATATATAAATCTGATCATAGTACTGAGATTGTGCTTTATTAGCAGGCTTAGACATTACTTGTTGTCAGTCTAACCGGTAGCCTCTCGTAAGACAGCCATAGCATACTCTAGCATGGCTCAGAGTATTATTATATTGTCCATGGTGCCCCAGGGTACATGGACTGAGTGAACTTGGGGACTGATACACTGCCAACTCTTCCCCAACTATCCTACACACACTGCAGGGAGGGTGGTCGCCAGTGATTCTTTATTAGGCCCATATTCTTTTTGCTGTTTAAGGAAGCTCCCTAAGTCTTTTCTCTCTCTGGTTTATTTCTTTATCTAGTTAATATTTTCTTGTAAATTATATATGTTGTACCTGTATATGTTGTTATAAAAGGAATATAAGCAACACGCAGAGTAATAATAAGGTGTAGTATGAAAAAATAAATCATTAAGGAAGAGGTATTAGGAGCCTCCTTAATTGGCAAGAGAATGGACCGAAGTGTCTGTTTCGTAACAAAATAGAACTGAAGAATTTATTTTTTCTTTTCATACTGTACTGTAATAACAGTATGTTAAAGAACATACATTTCTCTATTGATTCCTTTATTGCCTCTGTTTATTATTTTCTTATGTTTGCTGCATAGTTTACTTATGTATACTGTGTGCATAACAGTTCTATATGAGTTTTCAGTATCATGTAAACCACCACTGCCAGCCTCTTAATAGATAGACATGGTTGAATAACTTACTGTGTTAAAGTAGATTTGGTATGAGTAAGGGTTATATTGTAAGTGGCTTTGGAGACTCAACTTTAGCAATTATTCTGCACATTACACCTCAGTTTAACCTTGCATGTTATTGATGCAAACTATGTCAGTATTAAAAAGACACAAATAGCATACAAGAGAATCTTCAGGTGTAATGGAGAAAATACAGTAAATTGCTGAGAAAGAGATGTTACGAAGCTTCGTATGCCACTTAATACATCCCTGGATATAGCTGTATGATATATAAAATACCACTGAACTGTTAAGAGGATGACACATTTACTTGCCATCCTATAATCAGCTCAGAACCTCTGCTCTATGTCTGCCCTCCCTACATACACACATACTGTACACACACCCAGACACAAACACACAAGCTCATATTTTGTTTCACATTATTATTCCTAGGAGAAACTGCTGTGATATACTTTGTTTACAATAATAAACTTGTTACTGTTTCATCATGTTTTTTTAAATCCTGGAATTAAAGTGGTTATGCTGCAGTGTAGTGTTATATCTGTTGTAAAAAAAAATAATAATAATAATAATGATAATAAAATTGCCTGCTTCCAAGTGTAAGGGCCTGAGGTTAGGCTGCCATTAATCAAGAACATTTAAGGATAGGAGACCAGCCTACACTTCTGGTACCATCAACATGATAGAAAAACTTCTAGCCACCTCTTTGACTCAGACCATGGTGTGTAGACCACAGTGCATTCCAACTTGAGTACTCTACCAATCATGCCACCAGGTGTTTATTGTACAGTGCATAATTTATTCTGCTATTGTCATCACCAGATGACTTTTTTTTCATTCCTTTTTTAGTGTGAATCTTCATGTTGAAACTGTAAAGTTCAGCTCAAAGCCTTCCTCTTTTCAAGAAGCTATGATTAGGTGAGAGTTGTTTTGACGAATGATTATAGGGTTAATTGCTGTCTATATATATATATATATATATATATATATATTTTTAATGAAGTCTGTATTGAATATGAGTGATGTCACAGTTCTTGTGCAGGTAATTATAAAAGTGTAAATGAGTGTTGAGCACTAGTGAATTCCTTAGGAAGAACTGTCACTTTTGAAGAACAAAATACCAGATTATTATCAGTTTTTTATATTGCATTATTATTATCATTATTATTATTACATTGGTAGGTGGGATCACTCACAATCCACTCACTTGAGGTAGTGCTGCTGTCGGGTGTCTGTCCTTTCCTTTCCTCCTTCTTTCTTTCCTTCCTCTTCTATCTATCTTTCCTTCATTCATTCCTCTTCCTTCTGCCTACGAGTGACTCTACATTGAATGACAAGCCAAATGGTTTCCTGTACACCAGGAAACCATTTACTGCGCTGGGTGATAACCATATAACCAAATTATGGCACCTGGTGGTTTAGTGGGTAATTATGGCACTCCAATCGGATTGAGCTGGTGAAGGGTTATATCCAAGGGGTGGTTGGGGCGATTTGCTCACGTAATGCCACTCAGGGATGAGTGAGGCTGATCACTCTCATCTTAAATGTCAGGACCAACTTGCCTAGCCCTAGGCTCCTACGCTCCTCATGGGGCAACATAGGGTTGGATGATGAATGGATGTCTTATATAATTATTATTAATATTATTATTATTATTATTATTACAGTATTATTATCATTTTTAACACTATTAATATTGTTAGTACTGTTTTATTATTATTACCACTACTACTACCTTCTTCTGGACAGTTCACTTCCTGATTCTCAGAACTCTCTTTATGTGCAGTAGATGGAACCACATACCTTCACATGTCACCCCTCATATGCTAATACCATATTGTCTGTGCTGAAATGAGGGACGTCTCATTCAAGACTGGTGTAATTGTATTAGTAGGGGGTTAGGGGGTCTTCATGTTAGTGGGTTTTGTGGAATGTCACTGAAGACTGCTTTAACAACATTAAAGTCCTGAAGCCATTCCTCACCCCATCTGGGGTTCAATCTTATGATTTTATGATATTTAGTCTACTCACTCCTGCATCAGTTAATCATCACCTGGACAGTCGTCCATTATCCCATGTGTATAACAGTCAGTTCCTTGAGACGTAGCAGGCCTACCTGCCAGCTACCACGCACTTTCAAAGGTCACCATAACTAACATCCATATTTAATACAGCTCACCCTTTTTGTACAATGAAGATGTGTTTGAAAAAAAATCCATCAAATAATGATTTATTGTATGTATATCAAGTCAATTATAACATGGATTCAGTTGGAATACATTTCTGGCCAACGGTCACTAACCCAGCAGTCTAAAAATAAGTTTCTAACTTACCACCCAAATTGGTAGTTTTTTCACTTCACTGCACTTCACTTGCTGCCTACCACCAGAAGTGTCTTAACCCTTCGTGGGCAAGGGGTTACCAAGTTACACGGAAGGCCGATGGGGTCCTGGCGGACCTCAAACCTTAATGGTGTATTTCTGCCATATTCATAAGGTTATATCTAGTAAATTTTGTACATATGTTGCCCAGGACACGGCACGTGGAACCAACCCACCAAGTGTCCTTCTTTCTTTTTTTTTTTTTTTTTTTTAATCACAATTTTATTAAAGTTTGAGTGTGGCAGTACTGATTCTACACTTATTTGAATGTATAGGTTCTCAAAATAATAACAAGTTCATGTGTAAAGTAAATTAGCATGATCATAATATAAAACTATCCCTATAATGTTCAAATTTGGTACAACAGTTTCTTGTTTTATCCTCTTGATGAGCATCTTCTGTATTACTACCACCACTTGCATTTTCAGAATTATCATCAGCACTCATAGGAGACTCAATACTACTCATACTAATTTCATTGTCCAATCATTCAAGCACTTCATAATCATCAGGTAGGATACATAAATTACCATCTGAATAATTTTCTTCTTCTTGGTCACATTCTGCCACCGCCATTGAGGCATAAAACTTTGCTACTGGTATTGACATTGTCCTAATGTTTATAATCTGAAATATCTGAAAAATATATATATATAAAATTACTCACATGAAAGGCCAGGTGGGGTCCTGATGGACCCCACTAACATTTATTGCAATGTCACTCAATCATGCGAGATTTTTTGCTCAAATTTTATGAGGATATAAAATAAACATCTACAATAAAAGTCATGAGAGGCCAGGCTGTGAAAGTAAAAAATGTCTTCATGGCAACATTTTAAAAACATGTTGGGGTCCACAGGGACCCCATTTGCCCACGAAGGGTTAAAAACAAGTTTCTGACTCACCTAAGCTAGTACTTTAGTTATTTCACTTCACTGCCTTTCACGTTGCTTGAACTCCAACACCACACTATTGTTCCATCACTGATATTAACACACCCAACAGTGACGAGTTCAAAGCCATCTTGGAACAAATGACTGTAAGCTTGAGTGTCAGTGATTGTATAAGTGAAAATAGTGATTGTATATTGACCAGTGAGGCTTTGTACGGAATCACAATGATTATATATGTAAAAGTGCAATTAAAAAACAATCCTAACTTTTGCATCCTCATATAAGCGCTACATCGCATACCGGTTCATCATATAACAAAGGTCTACTGTACTATACATGTCAGGGCTATCTTGTTCAGAACTCATGTGATGATAGTAGTAAGGGTATTCTTTGCTGTTTGTCAGGGGTTTGGTTGACGATCAAGAGAGTCTGTTTTAATGGAACTCAGATAATCAAACAAAGCACTGCTGCAAGCTGGGATGAAACCATGTCGTTTTGAAAAGCAATTAACTTTTCTAACCATGTGACTACGACCTTCCCTGCTTGACCACCATGGTTAATATGACAGCCTCACTCTAATTAAAGTGTACCATTACTGTACAGCTGTTTGAATAACAGAGATTTCTGTAATACAGTATCCATTTAGCACAAGATGTCCAAAATTTTTCATCATTTCATTAAGCTGTAATGATCTTCATCCTGTTTTATAAGGTTTAATAATTATTTTGCTTTATTTTAATACATAATTCCCTCCTTGTTTCTTGTACATGGTCATCAGATAACCCTGCTGGCTTCATGTTTGAAGGCTTGAATAATAAGTGAATGATTGTGTGGCTTATATCACTGAGCACTCTGTTGATATGGTAGTTCTATTACAATGCTACTTCTTTCTTGTTTCTGAATCCTGCCCACCCTTTTTCAGTGTTTGTGGAAATTAGCGTTAGGATGATGATGATGTACAGCTTAATTCTTAATGCCGTTTTTTGTAATATTTTACTGATTTAATTGGTGTAGTCATAAAAATGCTGTTTTTATAATACACTATCTTCCAGCTCATTACTATGGCTGTTATCAGTGTGAATACAGTACTAATAACAGACATTAATCAGGCAGTTACAAATGTAAACAGTCTACTGTACATGGTCTTGGTTGATTTGACCTTTCTTCTGGTGTGCCTTGGTGGGACTGTGATGTGAAAGTTGCACTATGGTGTCCTCAACTTATCGCTGTACTGGTAGAGGAGACAGATACTGAGGTGTGAAGAGTCAGTTTTGCTTCTGTTACAGATTTGCTGTTACGGCTGGAGGGCCTGGTGGGCGGCGGGGTACCCATGGCAGGGGGCGCGGGCGTACCGGCTCCCAGTATGGGTGTAAGCATGGGTGGGGGCATGGGGGAGGAGGCAGGCGTAGTGGGGTGCCCAGTGTGTGGAAAACGTGTGCAGCTGTCCTACCTGTCCTTACACCTGAAGCGCACTCATGACTCGCTTGAAGTGCGCTGTCCACTCTGTTCCAAGATGTTTAAAAACAAGCACAGCCTCAGTGTGCACCAGGCTCGCTACCATCCCAGGAACCCACATCCTGCCCTTGCCCCTGCTTCGGTCTCTGCTGCAGCTCCTGCCCCTGCTCCAGCCCCTGCTGCTGCTTCTGCCCCATCCCAAACCCTTACTCAAGCCCACACCCCTACTGTCTCAGTAGCCCATCCTGCCTCCCCTACCCATCACCACCACCAACAACCTCGTCCACCTACGCCAACATTCCTGCAGCCTCAACCAACCCCCCAGCAGCTCCACACCACGCCCACCACCCAACTCGGCCCCCCTCCAGCCTACCCCCAGGCCCCGCCCCACACCTCTGGGCTCTGGTACCACACCCAACTGGACGACACCACACCCACGCCGCCTGCCCCACCACGCCCGTACTCGCCATAACCCTGCTGCCGCCTCAGGTACGCCCACACGCCGCCCACCCAATTCTACACTTGAGGGGTTGTGTTGAGCTGCTGAAAGGGGCGAGTCTGGGTGCCCCTCCTTTATTTTCCTTTGCTCTTTCTACCCAGATCCTCCTATTCTTTCCCCGTGCTGAAAGGGGTGAAACTGGGCAACTTTTCTTTATTTTTCTTTGCTCCTTCTTCCACCCAGATCCTCCTGATTAGAAAGAAGGCGAATCTGGGCAGCCTTCCCTTATTTTCCTTTGCTCCTTCTTCCCAGATCTTCCTTCATGGGCAAGTCTGGGCAGCCTTCCTTTACTTTTCTTCACTACCTCTTCCATCAAGCCCTTCCCTCTCTTCTTCCCTCTTGCTGCTGGTGTTGGTGCTGGGGTTCTGGGGTTATGAAGCTTTTGGGTCCTACTGTGCTGGAGTTTCAAGTGGATTATAGAAGCCTGAGAAGTTGTTGTGCCTTTGTTTCTGAATCCTTAATTTGCTTTGCTTTGTTGGTTTCTTGAAGTCTCTGGAGTCCAGGGGCCTCAGTATTGCTTTTCCACAACCATTTAAACTTGCTGCTACTGGTGTCTTGAGCCTCCTCCTTTGCTTCTACTGCTCTTTTTGCTTAAAGGGATGGGGAATGGAATTATTTTTTTTCCCCAAGTTTATATCTCCTTCAAACATCACTGGTGTCTTGTGCCAAAGTTTTCAAGTTTGATAGTCTCATAAACAAAGTTTAATTACGTGGAAGCACAAGTGTGCACATTAAAAAACAAAATAAAACAATAAACACTCTCAGACAAAGGACTAAGTATGTCTTGAATAAAGTTCATAGTATGGTACAATGAAGGTTTATTAGGTTGTGATATGGAGCAGCATTGTTACAGATTCATTGTGTGGTACTGTATTGTATTATGTATACTTGCTACAAATACTATAAAACAGAGTAGGTTATCTGTATTGTTTTCTAAGGTATGTGTGCATATTTCAGTGAAACATGTCATGTGGTTTGTGCTATACTGTACTGCAAATATTTTTATTCTAAATTTGGAATGTTAAATTGCAGGACTGGACTTGCTGCGGGTGTTCGAGTATGGAGTAACAGCCACAGAACTCAATCTGCCTGGAGCCGTGAGTGCCAGTTACTTGGACGGTGGAGCAGCAGGCAGCATGGCAGCAACTACAGGGATGGGAGGGGGTCTTGGCGGTGGTGGTGGTGGTGGTGTTCCTTGGAGGCGGCCTTTGTCTGGAAGTGATGGGTATGTGTCATGCCCACAGTGCCAGAAGCCAATTACATCCTACAATTTAAACCGACATGTACGAATGGTACACTCCAATATGGAGCATGCCACCTGTCCTGTGTGCTGCAAAGAGTTTAAAAATAAATACTCCCTCGCCACACATCTACATCGGCAACACGCCCCCCACACACCCGCTGCACCTCAGCCCCCTGCAGTGGCCCAGCCCCCCACACCACAACACCGCCTGGCAGCACCACCCACCTCCACCTGCTAGACACATTGTGATGAACCTGCAGTGCTGAGTGGCGGTAGTCTCACACCTCGCCAGAGTTCTGTGTGTCGCCACTAAAGTGTCTTCATCATCCTACACATGCGAATGTGAGCATGTATGTGTGTATGAGTGAGGTGTGTGGTTCTTCCAAAGATTTTTATATCTCAACTTAGTTATGTTGACTTAATAGTGAGTATATTGTTTAATATTAAACTTTTAGCATATGTGTTGATCTCAGAATGTACATTACATTTTACAGTGTTGAACATTAAAAAGCTTCCACCTGACACAATCAGAAGGTGACTGATATGGATTATATTATTTGCCCTCACAGTGTCAAGATATATATAAACCATCATCGCATATCTACAGGGATATTGTAACACAATTGAGCAGGATGCCTTCGCATGGTGGAACTTGGGTATGCAAATGGTCCTTAGTTCCTTGCATGTCCTCCTAAAGGAAGATGATGAACTGCAGAGAAAGGCTGCTTCAGCCTGCAGTCCAACAGGTTCATGTCCAGATAAGCCTGGAAGAACAAAAACAACAAAACATTTAAGAAAGATGATACATTTATCTGTTGTCTAGCCATGTTATATAGCAGCAATGACTTACAATGAAACACATGAAAGTGCTTTAGCTACAGTATATCTTCCTGTTCATTTGTGCTAATTAACTTCAGTAATTTATATATTATTTGCTTGATTCATAATTTTAAAATTTTTACTTTTAGTCAGTTACTCAGCATCATAGGAAGATGATATCAGCAGTTTCCACCTGTGGTTGCATAGTCAGTATATCACTGTTAATCTGAGAGGTTTATCCTAAAGTAGATAAAATCATGTGGTGGTAGAGGGTATTAAATTTAAGATGGCATCATTGTGCTGAAGACACAAGTGGAAAAAGTTTCTAACCCTTCCAGTATGGAAGGTCTTTTTTGAGCTGAACAGAATTGCATGGCAGCAGAGAGAATAGAATAAAAGAAAGGAAACAACCCCTTATGAGCTTTTAGCATCTGGCTATAGATAGATGGATAGACAACAGGTATTGTACTTGAAGTGATGGTGGCTGAGACAGCCACAGTGGTAGGTGGTGGCAACCATCATACACTCACTTGATATAATGCTGCCTACTTCTTGCTTCACCTTTATCATTCATTTTCTGTGTCTGCCGTCCTGTCTTCATATTTCTCCCATCATTCCTGTCACAATTTATTACTCTTCTTTCCTTATCAGGTGGCTTTACATTGAGTGGCAAGCCAAATTGGTGGTACGTGGCGGTGACCATCATCCACTCACTTGATGTAGTGCTGCCTGCTTCTTCCTTCATATTTATCATTCTTTTTCTGTGTCTGCCCTCCTCTTTTCCTATTTCTCCCAATTTTCCTCTGTCAGATACGATTATGTATCCGGGGGCTTGAATGATGAGTGAAAGGAAGCATGATTTGGTTTGTCTGGACATTGCAACTCCTCACCCTGCCTTAGGGTGGGAAAGGAGGTCCAGATGATGAATTTCCTGTCACTTTATTACTCTTCGTTTGGTGGTAGGTGATGGCAACCATCATCTACTCACTTGACGTAGTGCTGCCTACCTCTTCCTTCACCTTTATCACTCTTTTTCTGTCTGTCTCTATCTTCCTATTTCTCACCATCATCCACGCACTTGATGTTGTGCTGCTTACTTCTGCCTTCACCATTATTACTTTTTGTGTCTGCCCTCTTCTCTTCCTATTTCTGCCATTGTTCCTATCACATTTTATTACTCCTCTTTCTATTTCAGGTGGCTTTACATTAAGTGACAAGCCTAATGGTTTCCTGTAAGCCAGGAAATAATTTACAACGCTGGGTGGTAACCATATAACCAACCCATACATGTTCCCTACTTGTCAGCAAGTGGGTTGGCAGAGGGTTAGTGCCCCTCTCCGTAAAACAACTAACTCAAAGACAAACGGCCACCCCTTACGGGATTGTGGCGTCCAGCTATAGATAGATGGATAGATTCTTCTCTGGTGGCTTTACATTGAGTGACAAGCCTAATGGTTTCCTGTAAGTTGGGAAACCATTTACAGTGCTGGGTGGTAACTATATAACAGGCCCATACACGTTCCCCATGTGTCAGCAAGCGGGTTGGCGGAGGGTTGGTGACCCTTCCCGAAAAACAACTAACTCAAAGACAAACAGCCACCCTTTAGAGGATTATGGGGCCTTGCTATAGATAGATAAATAGACAAGCCAAATGGTTCCCTGTAAGCCAGGAAACCATTTACAATGCTAGGTGGTAACCATATAACCAATCCATTTGTGTTCCCTAAGTGTCAAGAAGTGGGTTGGTAGTGGGTTCATGCCCCTCCCCATAAAACAACTAATGGCCACCCCTTACTGGATTATGGCATCTGGCTATAGATAGATGACATCCTCTAAATTATAATGCATTTTTTGTAAGATGAAAAAGACCTCTAACTCATTTCAACCTGGTTGTTGCCATATGCAATCAGATCAGAGGGCAGACTTAACTGTAGTTGGTTCATTTTCATCCAGCAGGACTGGACCAGTCATTACACAACGGGTTCTGAGTTTCCAATCTGATTACACTTGGCCATCAGCTGACCTGAAAATTGGTTAGGGACCTTTTTCATATTAGAACAAATGCACTATAGTAACCAAGGAGACTCATTTTGACCTCATAACTAGTGTGCATTGAATTTCACATAACCACGACATTCAAATTGTAGGTGTGCCTCAGTTCTGTCAGGTGAAAACAAGTCAGCTGTAGTTTAGGAGAGGTGCTTTGTCTCCTCTGTGTTTGTAAAATGCTTTAGAAATTGCCCCTAACGTTTCTAAACTTTTTCAGTCCAAGGACTCCTCGTAGCTCCACATGCTCTTCTCAGATACTCCGGTAACTCATTTAAATGGAGGATAATAATACACTCACAAACTCTATTAGCCTTTAGATGCCAAGAGGGCACTTGTAACCTGAACAAAATCATTCAGCTGTAGCGAGGATATAGAATTAAAGATCTCTCATGTCCTGAATGTTACTAAGTGATGAAAACAAAGAAAATCAAACACATGTTATGTTGCTAATGTTTATTAAGAGCTACAGTACTGTATATACAAACTGTATTACATCCTGTCACAGTTTAAATACTGTCAAACTAGTCATATTCATACCATATCAGTATCATCACATCAACATAAAAGTAACTGAGTGGTTCTTATGGTGTATGTATTATTAGGCTGGTACTGGTGGGGGATGCCATCACATTGTGTCACTGATATAATATACAGTTGTTCCTGAACTCCCTCCTTATTCCTTGAAAGGAGGATAGTGGACTGTAGGAGGCTGCAATTTCATCCTGCAGTCCACCAGGTTCATGTCCAGATGAGTATGAGGCCACAACAACAACAACACATGGTTACATTTAGCAAATATAATATAGAATTGCTTACTGTCAGTAATTCTGTCATATAAGTCTTTGCACTGTCAAAAATAACTGCACACTACTATTCTATACTATACAGACACCAGCTACATTACAGACTATCATTTCTAAGCACTGATGCATACATGTAAATCTCATCTTCATCAATACCTCTGATGCCTTCCTCATTCACAATAAATGCAGCAATTTTCCTACAAAGCCAAGGACAAAAGACGATATCCATTAGCCGAACATTATACTGAAGAGACATTTGTGTTTTAGAATTATTTATATCACTGTGACAAAGACTTGAAATGGGATCTGAACCTCCATTACTACACTGTGCACCATCATTCCTGCACTGAGTTACTTGATGGGCAGGGATGTTGGAGTGGGTGCGTGTCAGCATGAGACGCGTGGTGACCAGGTTGGCCCACGATAGTCCCAAGGCTGGGGCTGTGTCTCCTGCCATGCCATACAGACTGGTTGCTCCCATGGTTGCCGTAACCTAAAACCAAGAGTTACTGTCAGATAATATTGTGCATTTAACCTGGCGAAAATTCCTAACCCCTTTCAGCTTGGTTAATGGCCAGGTGTAGTCAGATTGGAAGATTAAAGCTTATTATAGTCAGTTTCATGGTACCTGAAAGACATTTGCATTCCCTTTCAGCCAATTACTCGTTATTTAATAGCAGAATATGATATTACTGTATGCATACATCATTTCCTCAACATTCCTTCATAGCCAGTAACATACTTTACGGTACTGTATTTCCCATCTCCTATAATTTGAAATGGAGAGAGAGAGAGTAGTTTTCTGTCAGGTAAGACTAAACCAACTATAGTAGCCAAGAAAACTCTTTCCAACATTACCATCTCAACCTGTTTTCCTCACCTAAGTATGGTGTGAGGTAAGGCCCAAAAAGCAAGACATGACACAATATAGGGAGAACTAATCAAGAGCATGGCCTGTGGAATGCCACATACTCATTCACTCACCGTTCAGGCTCCAGAATCCTAACAAAAACTCTTTCCAACATTATCATCTCAACCTGTTTTCCTCACCTAAGTATGGTGTGAGGTAAGGCCCACAGGGAGAACTAATCAAGAGCATGGCCTGTGGAATGCCACATACTCATTCACTCACTGTTCAGGCTCCAGAATCCTAACTCCCAGACATACTTTTTACTGTAAGATACTATTCAATTACTTCATCATTATCATAAGTAACTGTATTCATCACTAATAAGGTAGGAGGGATCCAGACAGAGGAAATGCAAAGCACAAAATGTAGAACTACCAATAAGAATGCCCAAACACACCTGATTAATAGCAACAACTGCCAGAGCCCGTGAGGCAGCTAACTGATGAAGTTGGTAGCCCAGTGACTGTATTAAAGCACTCTTGTTTACCTCCCTTGAGTCCTCTGCCCTGAATGACGCTGCTACAGAGTCAATCACCACCAGCTTCACTCCATGCCGTGACACAAGGACAGGCAGCTGGTACTGTACGCAGTCCACTAAGTTATCCTGAAAAATGCAGCAAACTTGAGGTATGGTTTTATAAAATTTTACTTTGGGAGACAGGGTGATTAAACAGGGTACACCAAGAAATGTGAGAACTTCAGGGAGGTTACTCTTGGGCTAATTTTAAAGTGTAAAATAAAATGCTATATTCACAAGGGTCAATTCACAGCCATTATGGTGCTACACTCACTGACGACTTTATGGGTGAGTTATGAGGGAGATCAGGTGGTAAGTGGTGGTGACCATCACTCACTCGATGTAGTGCTGCCTACCTCTTCCTTCACCTTTACCAGTCTTCTTCATTTCTGCCCCCTTCTCTTCCTATTTCTCCCATCTCTCCTGTAAACTTTTATTACTCTTCTTTCCTTTTCAGGTGGCTTTACATTTGGTGACAAGCCAAATTGATTCCTGTAAGCCAGGAAACCATTTACAACACCGAGTGGTGACCACATAACCAACCTATATGTGTTCCCTACGTGTAAAGTGGGTTGGCGGAGGATTAGTGCCCCTCTCCGTAAAACAACTAACCCCAAGTCAAACGGCCACCCCTTACAGGAGTATAGCATTTGGTTATAAATTGATAGATCATTTTCATCCAAATGATTGACAATATTTGTAGTTCCATAATGAATATGAACTGCACCCATGCTGATACGGCATTTATTACTTTAGTCCAATAATGATATGAGGCACACTTCTCCTTGGATACCAATATACTGTACTGTACACTCAATCCTCGTAGATCATGCGTTCATAAATCACGGATTCATAAATCTTGGCTAAGTGGCCGTCAGACTGCTGCCAGCCTTAAAACACTGTTAAGTCACGAAAATCGCGGACCTAGACACCCAGGTGGGCCTTTTCCGAAGAGAACCGTAAACCGTGGCATTCAAACTGAAAATCGTGACCTAACAACCAATCACCACGCATCCCTGGTGGCAAGTGTGCATACTAATGCCACCATGTTGTTGTTGTTCTTGTCCCGCCAGTCCACACACTACAGACCGTCACCGTGGAGTACGAGAACTAACTGTCTTTTTTGTGCAACTTCCCCCCGCCTCCTACCAGCCATGGCCCCTCCTGACCCCCTGATAAGTGCTCTAAGCAGTATGGCATCAAGAAGCTGCCGCCGTTGTCGTACAGTCAACGTTTGGAGCTCATTTGTTGTGTTGAGAAGGGAGAGAGGTTTTCAAAGCTGGCGAAAGAGTATGGGAAGAACGAGTGCTGAGAGGTTCTAAGTTCTTCCCAACACCACCCCACTCCATTCACTTACGCAATTTCGTCATAGGATTAAGGTGAGCTCTCTTAACATTGCTTATTTCTATTTAATACATGCACTGAATATTCCTAAATTTGTACGTTTGTGTTTGATGGTGCCTAGATCGGCATAGGTAGGGTGCTTTGGGGGCAGGTTGGCCGAAGTCCAGACCCAAATTAATTTTTCACATAAGGGTTATTAATCATACATCACGGAATTCATAAATCACGGCAGCGGTCGAGACAGAAATTGCCGCGATTTACGAGGATTGAGTGTATAAGGTGCCTAGTATTGGAGAGGCATAACCACCACATCGACCATTTTCTCTTCTTCCCAGCAAACTCTTCCTCCACCCTCACCCCACCATGTGGTACCATTTGCTAAGAGTAAAGCAACCCTCTTATGGGTGAAAATAAGGTGGGGAGTCATATGGCTCAAGGATGTAATGATCAAGGCTGGCTTTGATGGCAGGGGGTTCATGAATGCTGAAATGTTTATTGTTACTAGTGGTTATAAGATTGGCATTAATGTGAAGCTAGGTAATGGCCCGCATGATGCGGTACCCTTTAAGTTGCATAAGGGCCAAAAGAAGGAGTATGACCGCTCAATGTTCTCTTTGCCTAACGTCCCACTGCCTCCCAAGTACCCCAATGGAGTTAGGTTTACACCAGAGAAGCTTAAGGATTTGAAGGACCTCTGCAAAATACATGTCACATCAATTCCAGAACTTTTTTGATGATTTCTACAAGGGTCAGAGTGAAGAGGGTGCTGCCTAGGAGACAGAAAAGTCTGACCTGGACAACAGCTTTCTCAAGTATTAACCTCAACCCCATCCCCAGTCACTTTATCACAATGGTAAAAATAAATACGACTTTAAAAATTCGTTAAAAATATAACCATATCTCAGAGCATGATCATATACTGTATTTACAAGTTTCTATCCACTTACGAATGATGTTTTAGGACACACCATTCTTTTAGTCAGTAAAATTTTCATGAAGGTTAGGAATATGAAGGTAGGTATGTTGAATATTTGCCTATATAATGTGGATGTGGATGTGATAGAAAGCATTGAGGTGGTTTGGCACGTGGATAGGATGGAGAGCGAGAGACTGATGAGGAGAGTGTATGCGAGTGAGGTGAAGGGGGTAGAGGGAGAGGGAAACCATGGATGAGATGGAGGGATGGAGTGGAGAAGTATATGAGAGAGAGGGGTGTGAGCTGGGAGCATGGCAGTGACATGGCATTGGACAGGGTGACATGGAGGCGATTTGTTTGTGGCCACCCCACGAGACTGAGGCGTCTGACAATACTGTTGATAGATAATTTACATAACTGGAAAACACTACTTTGTGATTCTACTGATATACTGTAATACATCACAATGCTTATGTATCAAAATTATGGACAAACCCTCTAGTTCTGGGTGCCTCATGTCTTGATAATACAATCTTGTCAACTGTTCAAATGGAAGAATGATATCCATATTATATCCAATAAACCATCTATCTGTCTATAGCAAGGTGCCTGAAGCCTGTAAGGGTTGGCCACAAACAAATCACTTCCATGTAATGTTGTTCTTAAAAAAATCCAGTTTATAATAATTCCACTTCAACCTGGCCTAAACCTGCTGTGTCTTTACCTTGAATACTTAGCTGCAAAGATTAAAAGTAGATTACTGGTACAGTACCACTAATGAGCTTTCTGGATAAATAATCTGTTAATCTATCTATAGCCAAACACCTTAATCCTAAGGGGGTGGCCACAGATGAAACACATCCATCCCACCATCTCTTATGCCATCAGGCTGCCCTGCCTCCAACTCACACCACCTTCATGCATATACTCTCTCCACTTCATATCAGTCCTCCTCCCCCCCCTCTTTCACTCAATAGGCCTACACTCTTCTTATCCATCTCTCATCCTCCATTGTCTCCCATAAATTCAATACAACTGCTCCCTCACCATATCTGGAACATGATGGACAAAAATGTTGTCAGTATAAGAATATGGACCTCTGGGAAACTTGCGGTGCATGTGAGGGATCATTTGCTGCAGCCGAGTGAGGGGAAACTGGGACTCTGTACAGATGTAAGCCACACCTGTGACCAAAAGTAACACAAGCGGTTATCTAATGTTCTCTCCATCATAAAATCAGTCAATTAAAACTATATAATGTGACATTAATTTTAATATACAGTACCTACCTTGTTGCACTTAACTTTCCATCTCCTTATTGTCCATATACTGTACAGTATTTAAATATACTGTACAGTACTTACCTAGTGCAAGAAAGCGTTACAAGTACGGTACCCTAAGGTGATTTGTCAATGTGCAGAAAATGAAGTACAAGAGACTAATTAGGAGAATGTATGTGACTGAGATGGAGAGATTGAGTGGAGAGGTAGGCATGAACGACAGTGGTGTCAGCTGGAAGGAGGGGTCTGATGACAGATTGACACTGAGGCAATTTATTTCTGGCCAACCCTTCTAGAATTAAGGCACCTGGCTATAGATAAGACACATACCCAGACAGACAGATACAGTACACAGACAGACTTGATGGACACATACTGTACATAGATAGATACACAAACAGGCAGACAATGGACACATACAGACAGATACACACACAGTCAGTCAGATACACAGACAGGTAGTTACCTACCTGCACCTAAACCACCACAGGAGGGAGGGAGCTGAGCATGTAGTGCCAACTGGAGTGCCATCTGTGTCTTGCCACTACCACTCTGCCCTGTCACTTCCGTCACACTCCCTAGTGTCACGCCACCACATAGAAAGTCATCAAGTCGTGGACACCCAGTTGTCAGATGTGTCACATCATTGCTGGATTCATGTGCCATTTCCCAGGCTGCAATATGATCCATTTAATACTGTCGCAAGCACATAAAGAATGAGATATAGTTCATTCATCTTAACTTTGTGAAGATTTTCATCTTTTTGCAACTCATTTCATGCAGTTCAACTGTACAGTAAAGAAATACTGTTGCTCTATATTTTTTTCTGGAGCACTTCATGACACATTTTCTAGCCTGAATAATTTTTTACAGCTCAACATTCAAGATGGAGAGATAGCAATTTGGGTCATTAAACTAAAATTAGTTTCGGTAAATATTGCTGACTGTCTTTTTCCAGAAAAAGAGATACCCATATGCCATGTACATCATCTTCATCATTACTCTGACCCCTTTTTCCTATCTAAAGATGGAGTGATGCAGGGTCAAGAAAATGAGAAACGAGAAAACATGACAGAGGAAGAACTAATGTGCTGTACGCACAGTGAAATGGGCTGCATTCTCATTCACCAACCACTGAAGCCCATGGTAATACTGTATATAATTTACCTGTTAATTTTTTTGGTAAAACATGTGAAGTTACAGCAGCAATCAAATTCTTTATGTGGAAGGCAGACAGACCCAGTTTATGCTCCAGCTCTGTCTGGGAGGCTCCCAAGATGTGCGAGGCAGAAACATAGCCAGCTGGGGATTAGGTATACAGTATCGAGTATGAGTTAATTTTGGGAAGCTTGCGGTTTTATGTGGAAAAACCTACAGACAAATAAGGAA
Source organism: Coenobita brevimanus (assembly GCF_032717465.1). Classification (NCBI taxonomy): domain Eukaryota; kingdom Metazoa; phylum Arthropoda; class Malacostraca; order Decapoda; family Coenobitidae; genus Coenobita; species Coenobita brevimanus. The sequence continues at coordinate 46,793,556 of NC_136961.1, forward strand.
GTTAGGGAATGTTGTAATGCTACCAGGTATACGAAGTTACAGACATGAGGAAGTTAAAAAGCGTTGGGGTGTTAATTTGAACGTGCTGGAAAGTGTTTAAAGATGTACGCTGAGATGGTCTGGCCAAATGGAGAATGAGAGAATGACTTGGAGAATGTATGTGAGTGAGGTGGAGAGGGAGGGTGACATGAGAGTTAGAGAGGTATATGTGAGGGTGGTGTAAGTTGGAAGGATTGTGTCTGGCTAAAGAAAGAGAGAGAGAGAGAGAGAGAAAATGGGTGCAGTTAGAGTACCGTAAGGCCTCTTTATGCCTTCAGTGCTCTTCACTCATGGTATGCCTTTCAGTATAGAGTATTCTCACTATTTTCTGACAATTTGTTTCAGTTTAGGAGAGATTTTTGCAGCTTCATTAACCAATTCACTAATACAGCAGGGTGCTCTATGCTGAAAGAAACTGTCTGGAAGTAAAAAATATACACTATCATACCATTTTTATATATCCAAAATTACTGTACCAATTGTATGGAGTAAACTGTGTCTTTCAGTGCACATGCTGAACTTGTAGGGTCATTATACTGTAATGTGGATTTTGGAGATTTATTAATGCCTCTTCCTTAGAAATTTATTCTCCACATTACACCTCACTATCCTTTTGTATGATAATGATGCAAACTACTCAATATTGGTACTAAAATGATAAATATAACCTACAAATGAATAATAAAGTATGCTGTTGTTGTGGCCCCAGGTTCATTTGAATTGTGAACCTGTTGAAGTGCAGACTGAAGCTGTACATGTCCTACATTCCGTCATCCTCCTTTCAGGGAACAGGGAGGAGGTAAAAGGATGTCCCTATAACTGGGGAGCAGAACAGCATAATTATAACAGTGTCACCAGAGGAAGGGACCTCTCTCCAGCACTGTGATGTTATACAGGTGTAGTGGTAAGTGCATTAGGCAACATAAACTGGTGAGGAAGAGATACTATGAAGCCTCGTATGGGACCTACGCCCATGTTCTCATTCAGTCGGTTGGCTTTTCTCACCTATTCCTCACCAGTTTATTTCTTCACATGGAGTGTTAATATTGTCATTATGAAATTTATGGAACTATGTGGATATGATTAAGCAGTAGTCAAACAGCTGAGTATATAAAATATATGTACAGTATAAAAAATCAATGGCTAAGGAAGACTTGCTAGAAAGCCTCCTAGACTGACAAGAATACCAGAATGTGACATAATTAGGAGTGTTAACCATACCTCTTTGAGCCTGAACTACAATGCATGGGTTTATGTCAAGCTCATCCAGAATGTTTTTAGTCCCAGCTGTGGAGCACATCCCTGCAAGTTAAATAGGCAAACCGTAATTAAGGTAAGTTATTAACCTGTTAAAATTTGGTGCATTACTGAAATATGCTGATAGTCTATTTTATCAAGCAACCTTAACTGCTTCACCACGCAGCCTAACCAGGGTTTGCTTTGGTTGGTAGCACAAGAACAGTTTACTATTATGCAACATGCTGTGATAATTTGGTAAATGTGTGAATCCCTTAAATATTTTTTTTTCTTACACCATATTTACTGACTATTTTATTCGGCTTAGGAAAGACCGGAGTGAACACCTGTTAGAAACCCCACTTCTCTTAGCAAAGAGATCCCTTCTAAGTAAAAAAAATCACCTCACAAAAGCAATAATAAATAACATACGAAATCGTACTGAAATGGTCAAAAACTACAGTTGGATAAACAAAGGTTGGTTTGAAATTCCCCAGCTTCTGATGATTCAGAACCTGCTACAGCAAAGATCATTCCTGATTCCTTCTCTTTAGTCTTTCTGCAGTAGCACTCACGAACACACAAGATGTCCAAAATAAATTAAACGGTATAAATTTGATGTTTACGGCGCATTCGACGAGTATAACCAATGCTTCTAGTTCCTGGACAACTCCCCGCCTGAACAATTCCCCTTCAGATAATTCCCCGTCACAACAATTCACACCTTATTTTATGATTTCCCGTTATTCTCTAAGTATACCAAATATTAATGAACACCGTAATCATTAATTTTTATGGGGAAAAATATCTAGGTCCACTCAATATGGCTGAATTTGGGAATAATAAGTTCCAGCCCAGTGCAATCGACTCAGAATTGTTTTGTCACCCATAGCTGCCTTCATTAAATTTGATTGGTACAACAAACTCCTGATTTGATTTCTGTAATGCTAGGTGTTTTCGGGTCGGCTTCCCGTCCCTTGAACGCCTATGTGTAGCTGGATTCTCTAGACCGGAGCTTAGACAAATAAGAGAGAGGCAGGACACAAAAACGCAAGGCAACACCTGACACGTGTATTGATAAATTCTACAAGTGGACCGGGTAGATGTCACAACAGTAATTATTCTGGGCAATTATAAAACTTAGGTCTAGATTGTGGTATCACGCAGGATACTATTTGAGACAAACTCAGGTAAAGTGAAGAGCACGTTTTTAGGGCAGTGAAACCAAATACTATCACTCGGGGGAAGACCAGACTTTATTTATCAGGTGGAGTTCCGCACTGGGGCCGCGGCTCTGTTGGCGGTCTGTTGCGTTTGTCTGTCACGTTGGCACTGGGAGCCTCTGATTGATCTCAGCGTTAGGCTATGTCACTGTGATGATATTACATTCACTCAAACAGACAATTTACTCACTGCCCGGCCGTCTTCACTGTCCCACGGTTACTTTATCTATTCCACTTTTTTTTTTTTTTTTTTTTTTTTTTTTTTTATTAACACTGACAGGTTTTCCTTCTGACTTCCCGTGTTCTAGTAACTCACTGCTCTGCCCTCGCTTCACTGTATCACTTTCACTGTGCTTTCACTGTCACTCACATCGGGACTGGGTGTGGTGGCGGTCAGGCACAAGGGCGGCGGGAACTCAGCCTGACTGCTGACCGGGCTGAGCTCCGCCGGGGGCCTCCGTATTCAGGGGCCACGGGATCACTCGTAGGGGCGTCCTCTCTTGTCCGGGTCTGTGGGTGGCGAAGGACCCCGCGCTCTCAGGGCTCGGGGCTGGAGTCTGGCCCTCTGGGCTGGGGCCGAACAGCTGCCTGAATCTTTCACTCAGGCGCCTGACGGAGGACGAGGGTCTCCGGCGTCGTGGTGTGAGGATGTCCTGCCCGGGGGTCCTGGCGGCGGTCTGGAGGTCCTGCGGACTGCGATCTCCAGTGGTCGGGGACGCCGTCAGGAATGGGCTGCGGCGTTGGCCTCTGTCGGGGTCCGTCAGGCAAGGCCTCTCAGGGACCGGCTGTAGTGAGAAGAGCCCGGTGGTGGTCACGGGGCCTCTTCAGTAGTCCTCCAGGCTGGGGCCTCCCTCTGGGTAGTAGTCTCGTGGAGGGGAGTCAGCACCAGATGGAGGAGTGGCTACTGGCCATCTCCTCTCGTAGGGCCTGGCTACTGGCCATGGCCTTCAAGGGGCACGGCTACCGGCCATTGCAAAGGCCTGGCTACTGGCCGTGGCCTGTGTAGGGGAGCAGCTACAGGTTGACTTGAGGGCACCTTTGGAACAGCTGCCGGCCGTCTCCTGATGAAGGCAGGAGCGGCTACCGGCCGTCTCCTGATGAAGGCAGGAGTGGCTACTGGCCGTCTCCTGCTTACCTCTGAAGTGGCTACCAGCCGTTTCGAGGGCACCTTCGGAGCGGCTACCGGCCATCCCCTGTAGGAGGGTTGAGCGGCTACTGGCTGTCTCTTTTAGGGCACCTTCAGAGCACCAGCCGTCTCCTGGTTACCTCCAGAGCTGCTACTGGCTGTCTCCTGTAGGAGGGTCAAGCGGTTACCAGCTGTCTCTTTTAGGGCACCTTCAGAGCGGCTTCTGGCCATCTCCTGATGAAGGCGGGAGTGGCTACCGGCCGTCACCCATAGGAGGTTTGAGCGGCTACCAGCTGTCTCAGGGGTGTTGACTAGAGCTAGAGTAATAGCTTCACCCCGATCCCGTCAGTGGTCGGCTTGCCCAGAAGGTAGTCTCTTTTTCCTGCTATGGTGGTGGCAGGCGAGTTCCGGGTCATAGGGACGTGCGGCCTGGGCGGACTTACGTCCCTGTCACCCGGAGTCAGGTCGCACTCTATTTGCCCCTCCATAGGCTCCTTCTGGGGGTGTTGAGTTGCCCTCAGTAAGACTATTCAGCATTTTAATTTCAATATAACTTTGAATATGTACGAGTACACATTCATCTCGAATGACAGTATGCATACGTGTCTCGTGTCTGATCGGCAGGCTTCCCAGGTTAATGCCAGACTTCCCCACCAGAGAAGTAAAAAATGGGAGAAATGGAATTCCCCCGAGCTAGACTCACCAGAGAAGTAAGAAAACCCACCAAACGTCTATACAATATATCCCCCAAATATCCCCAGATGTAATTGTTAACTAAACTATTGACTTTGCAAGTGAAGTGCTAGCCACTCTTAGTTTGGGGTCTGGCTAGTCATATCTTTCTGTAAGTTTGTGTGTAGGCTACTTGGTCCATAACTTCCCCATTATGACAGAATAGTCACTGTCACAGGGCACATACACCAGTAAAGAGGTACGTGTGAATGAGGCAACTATTATAGGCAAGCAAGAAGACACTAAGCAGTACAGTAGGTAGGGGTCACGGAGAAGTGGGTGAACTAAGTCAGGGGAGGGGTGACCTTGTCATTGGAGAGGAAGAAGTTGGGGAATGGAGGGAGGAGGAGGCTTATCAGAAAATACCATGGATTAGAGGTGTTAAAACGACTAAACCTGACTTCCTTTCACCTCACCTCACCTGTATCCTACAGGCAGTCATAGGGGGACAATGGGCAACCTTGGCCTTACTCCCTCCTCTGAAATTAATATCACCAAATTTCCCTCTAACCCACTGTAATACTGAAAAGTGTTGTAACACCGGTATTCACCAGTGTAATACCTGAATGTATTTTCTTACCTGTTGTGGGTATTGATCAACTCACCCATGGATATACAAGTGGTACTCGACTTAGTATAGTGGATGGTAAATATTTATGAAAAGAATGAATTGTGGTAGCGTTTGTAGTTTTTGGCCGAGTTTAGATTTTAGTCGGTACCTCAGGTGGTTGTCGTTCCCTCAGCGAAGGAATCTTGAATTGGAAGGGGAGTGAATTTGGCTTGAGGACATAATTTCCTTGATTAGGTATACTAATAAAGAAAAGAAAATGCTATATACTTTACTCTACTTTAATAATTCTGTTAATTTCCACAAAACTATCATTTCTTTATTACATGACCCTTTTTAGTTTGGGAGAAGATTGCAAATGTTACTAAGGCTTTTGGGTGATCATTCCTCTAACATTATTACCAGACGAAACAATTTGATACACGCGAGATATGGAGTCGTTGTACTTTACTTTCTCTTTGGCCGTTACTCTTGGGCTCAACATTGGCCTCAAGACAGGGATACTTTTACAGATATGATTTGTCTGTTCGGGCTGGCATAGCCTCGTATCAATAAGAATGATTATTTGTATTCATCTTTCACCCATATAAGGTATTCTCCTCATATAATTTTCTCGGTTCTCACATCAAATCAGTAATGCTTTTCTCGTTTCACCATCGACAATGTTATATAATCACTAGAAGTACATAATCTCTCGGGCCTGTCTAGCCTCGAGGAATAATTAAAAAAAGAAATACAATCACTAGGAACACCTCAATCACTCGGGCTTATTTAGCCTCGAGGTACAACTTAAATATCACATTATTGTTCTCAATCAGTAAGTTCCCTTTCACGCTCCTGATTATAATTTTTTTTCTAATAAACTAATTTTAAAGAAAGAGAACAGTTGATGAATTTGAATTCTCCTTTCCGTTACAGAACATATCACTTTTATACTTCTATTCCTTATCTACAAAAAAAAAAAAGTTCACTTGATAGAACCATTAATAACACATCAAATACCTTCGGTTTGCAATAATAACTCGTGAGTGGTGCAAGTGTAAGTGTAAAAGTCTATGGGCAATACTTGGGAATAATGGCGTGCTCCCACGGTCGTCACCGCCGGTGTCTAAACGAACGTCTGTTACACACGATGTCTGGGCAGCAAGTCACTACGTTAAACTCTCAACAATATTACTTCTCATAGTTCATAATAAGTAAGGATTAAACAAAGAAAAAGAGGGGGAGGAAGAAGAAATGTGGACGACTCACCTAAACGAACGTCTGTTACACACGATGTCTGGGCAGCAAGTGGGGTATGTCGGGCACTAAGGACGCCACTGCTCAAGTCAAATGAGGTGGTATTTTTGAAATATGGGGGGTTTCAATTCTCTTTACAATTTATTTAGCAGTGTACCCATGACGCCAGGACTTTTGATTGAATTGGGGAAAATTTGGGATTTATCCTTACTTAAATTAGATACTGATTCTATCACTATTTCAATTTGAATCTGAAAGCAGCTCATGCCATCTAGTGACGGCCAAGATAAACGGAACTTTAAATCCTCACCAACGACATTATTTAGGCCTTTTGGACTGTTAATCTTACATACTTGTGTTCTAACAGCTTCATTAGCAAACATTTCACAACTAGGTTACGGAAAGAATTGTATATTCATCATTACTCTGTTTAAGGTTTAAACTCGGCGCCCGGCAATGACGCACAAAGGGAGGGGATAAGCTGCTCGCATGTGTCTTTCATTACTCGGCTTGACTAAGGAATTCCCATAGCTCAACATCCACAATTACATCACCCACTGCATAGATACAAAGGTACATACATATAAAAATAGAGTTAGCCCTACAGTAATTATTAATATATGAATCACTACTTAGAGTAGGAACTTATAAACTAATATTCAGGTTACACCCTATCTAACTTAAAATTACAGTACTACTAAACACATACATGAATATCAAATGTGTGGCACTACACGGCTCCCACGTTCGGAAAACAAATTTTACCCAAGTCAATTTTCTATGACATGTGCATGGATGGAATGTTGTTAATCTGATAACTGCTATAAACATTTTGAATTGGAATACTTTTCCCCACAATCGGTGGCACCTGTCGGTCCACATTAAACACCTGATGCGTACCTCGGAAGGTCGCTTACTCACTACATTAGGAGGTATGATCACTCCTTACTCGAGATGTGATGAGGGAATTTATGCCCCAGTCAGCCTCAGGTTTTGGAGGATAACTTGTCGCTCACCTGAGCTCGACAGGGTCTCTCGAGATTGAGATCACCACGGGAGGCGCTTCCTTACACTCTTCCATTCGCAATCACATTCACTCTGTCCTTTCGTTTCCAGCCTTCCACCCGCAAGAGGTGAGCGCTCATTCTGTCCTGAAGACTCCACTACCTCACAAACCGTGCTAACTGTAAGGTGAGGGGATCAATTGCTCCCCTCGAAGTAAGGCACTTCCCTGTTCCAACAGGAACTCTTCACTCTTTTCCTTTTTACACCCTCTCCTCGGGGATGAGTCCACCCGGAACATAACTTTAAGCAGTTATGTTTCACAACATTCGTCACATGCACTTATCCACTTTTCTAACACTCCTCTATGAGTCTCCGAGGGGCAATCCTCACTCGCGGTGGTAATCGCTCATCCTCGGGCTCCGGGGCGAGCTCCCGCTGCAGCGGTTCTAAGAGCCATTCCTCGGTACCGTAATATGGTTTTACCTTTTCAGCAGCCCTTTGTATTTTTTTCCACTAAATACATTTTCAATGATATAAACACTTCCATCTAGCAGTACTTCAATCACTTTGTATGCAGACCGTCCCATTTGGCATTCAGTTTTCTACAGGTACCCGGCTGTATGGTCTCTTTTTTCGCCCACACTAAGCTATTGACTTCAACCTTCTGTGCTTTCCTCCGCCTATTGGCCACCTCTCGGTATCGCCTCGTCATCCGTTGGGTTGTATCCTTTATGAGTGTGTGTGCTATCGCCAGGTCGTCCTCCTCTGCATCCACAGAAGGCAATAAGGTACCAATGAGGCGAGGGGGATGGCGTGAGAAGAAGGCATAATAAGGTTGTTGTCCCGTGCTCGAGTGCACCGCTTGATTTATAACGGTTTGACACGATTGAAGCAGCTGAGGCCAACGTAAGGGATGTCCATTGCAGAGAGACGCTAGGATGCTTTTCATTGTCCGATGCATCCTTTCAGTGGTAGAGTTTCCCTGGGGATGATAAGGGGTAACGTAGAACAAGTCCACCTGGCTCCTCCGGCAGAACTTCTTGAACTCTCCACTCGTGAACTCTCCGCCGTTGTCCAGCACGATACCTCGTGGCGTCCCAAAGTCGGTGAAGTATTGCCCAAGACAGTGTATGATGTGTTGTGTATGTTTATCTCTGATGGCATAATATTTGACGAACCTACTATGGGACGCCACGAGGTATCGTGCTGGACAACGGCGGAGAGTTCACGAGTGGAGAGTTCAAGAAGTTCTGCCGGAGGAGCCAGGTGGACTTGTTCTACGTTACCCCTTATCATCCCCAGGGAAACTCTACCACTGAAAGGATGCATCGGACAATGAAAAGCATCCTAGCGTCTCTCTGCAATGGACATCCCTTACGTTGGCCTCAGCTGCTTCAATCGTGTCAAACCGTTATAAATCAAGCGGTGCACTCGAGCACGGGACAACAACCTTATTATGCCTTCTTCTCACGCCATCCCCCTCGCCTCATTGGTACCTTATTGCCTTCTGTGGATGCAGAGGAGGACGACCTGGCGATAGCACACACACTCATAAAGGATACAACCCAACGGATGACGAGGCGATACCGAGAGGTGGCCAATAGGCGGAGGAAAGCACAGAAGGTTGAAGTCAATAGCTTAGTGTGGGCGAAAAAAGAGACCATACAGCCGGGTACCTGTAGAAAACTGAATGCCAAATGGGACGGCCCGTACAAAGTGATTGAAGTACTGCTAGATGGAAGTGTTTATATCATTGAAAATGTATTTAGTGGAAAAAAAATACAAAGGGCTGCTGAAAAGGTAAAACCATATTACGGTACCGAGGAATGGCTCTTAGAACCGCTGCAGCGGGAGCTCGCCCCGGAGCCCGAGGATGAGCGATTACCACCGCGAGTGAGGATTGCCCCTCGGAGACTCATAGAGGAGTGTTAGAAAAGTGGACGACTCACCTAAACGAACGTCTGTTACACACGATGTCTGGGCAGCAAGTGGGGTATGTCGGGCACTAAGGACGCCACTGCTCAAGTCAAATGAGGTGGTATTTTTGAAATATGGGGGGTTTCAATTCTCTTTACAATTTATTTAGCAGTGTACCCATGACGCCAGGACTTTTGATTGAATTGGGGAAAATTTGGGATTTATCCTTACTTAAATTAGATACTGATTCTATCACTATTTCAATTTGAATCTGAAAGCAGCTCATGCCATCTAGTGACGGCCAAGATAAACGGAACTTTAAATCCTCACCAACGACATGATTTAGGCCTTTTGGACTGTTAATCTTACATACTTGTGTTCTAACAGCTTCATTAGCAAACATTTCACAACTAGGTTACGGAAAGAATTGTATATTCATCATTACTCTGTTTAAGGTTTAAACTCGGCGCCCGGCAATGACGCACAAAGGGAGGGGATAAGCTGCTCGCATGTGTCTTTCATTACTCGGCTTGACTAAGGAATTCCCATAGCTCAACATCCACAATTACATCACCCACTGCATAGATACAAAGGTACATACATATAAAAATAGAGTTAGCCCTACAGTAATTATTAATATATGAATCACTACTTAGAGTAGGAACTTATAAACTAATATTCAGGTTACACCCTATCTAACTTAAAATTACAGTACTACTAAACACATACATGAATATCAAATGTGTGGCACTACACCACCAAATGCCTATTTTTCTCCCCCCCCCCCCAAAAAAAAGAGGAGGAAATCATCTGCCACAGAGGACGCAGACCATAGAGAACGGCCGCATGATTGACTCTCAACAGATGTGCCACATGTGCACGCTAGAGACCCTATAGAAATGCCACGAGATCTGTAAATTATATATATATATTGCGATTATCGATTTTGCAAATGCATCTGCCAGTGTCAGCAGAGAACTTTTATGTTATGCTCATTCAAAATTTGGAGTTCCAAATAAATTTCTTATCGAGTCTGCATGACAACATGAATGCTCGTTTATCAATAGGTAGGAGTGTGGTTTCATGACATGAACAGTTCAAGGATTTCCCATTGGCGTACCATTAACCTTCGACTATCCCCTCTACCGTGTCCTCCTAACGTCCATCCATCCTACGAGGATCCAATCCTCTTCTCAGTCTTCTGTCTTCTTAAGAGCGTAGTATTCAGTCCCATTTTTAATTATAAGCTGAGTGAGGGACTGAGGGTGCAGTTTCAATACTTTTGACACAGATAAGTGAGTTTTGTTGGACTAAGTGTTTGATCTGTCCAAGTAATTTAATAATTGCAACAGCTTGGAAAGGTAAAGCGAATCAAAACTTACTACACCCGTAACATAAGGTAAACGTTAGCCAAGAGACGCCATATTGTTGTCCTCATCACCGGTGGGAGTCGGGGCGGAGAAAATCACAAATAATCACAATGGTAAGTGTATTTAGATGTTTTGCTCATATGTGAAGAATAGTTGTAGCGTGAGGGTTGTGTGGAGATGAAGGGAAGTATGTAGAAGTGAGAGGGAAAGAAGGGAGGTGGGTTGGGACGGTGAGGCTTAATTTTCGGTAACTTTCTACACCCCAAAGTTGTGCAGTATATTTTTCTGGTAGTTTTTGACGAGATTTGAGTAATTTGCCTCCTTTCCAGTTATGAACTTTGGATGAGGTGAAATGAAGCATTTTCAACAGAAAACGAAGGCAAAAATCACAAATAGCATCAGAAACCGGTAATTTTTTACAAGTGCACAGGGACGTCTTTTTTGGTGAAACCAAGGTATTTCTGATAGTTTTTGATGTGTTTTGAACGAATCTGACCTTCATTTCTGCCACAAATCAGTATATTTCAAGATATCGCCCACCCCCCCTTCCCCCCCACAAGAATGGGGGAGATGGGCGAACCCGGGGTTTTTGGGTGGGGGAAATCACATAATATATTGATCTGCGATAGAAATGAAGGTCAGAATAATTCACAGCACATCAAAAACCATCAGAAATACATTGGTTTCACCAGCCAGGCCGCTGCGCGCCGGGCCGTCTGGCCTACTCCCAACCGACTCGCACCAACAATCGCCTGGCCGCTGTCACCAGCAAACCATTATCTCCTAAGCTAAACTAACCTAAGCCATAAAATTATATTTCTCCGTGCCAAGAACAATGGGGGACCTGTGGGAAAGCGGGGTTTTGGGTGGGGAAAACACGCAAAAACGAGTGATTTCCGACTGAAACTGTTATCAAATTCAAATCGAAAATACTAAAATCCTTCGGAAAAATGAAATTTTAAGCTTCTTAGGGAGTCCGTGTTTGCTAACTGGGGGGCTTCGCCCCCCAGCCCTGGCCGTGCTTTCTAACTGGGGGGCTTCGCCCCCAGACCCCCCCTGACGTTAACCAAACCTCATCTAACCTAACCTAACCGGGTGTAAATACGAAATAATGCCTTTACTCACCAGTTTACAGCTCCTGAAGTACTTACGGTAATTTTGCAGACTTCACAGGTCGTGGCTGGAGTCAAACTGACTTTCAAATCCTGCGGGACCCTAGCGTATCTGAAATTCAAATTTGCGCGCCGGTTGTATCAGTTTGAACTTCACACATGAGCAGATAGCGCGTGACGTAACAGTAGACACATGCTTTAGCCCCACCCATAAGTCACGTGAACCGTGACGTGATGGTAGACACACGCAAGACAGGACCACAATGCATTAGGCACGCGCCGTGATGGGTCTCACGTATCGCCCATGTAGAGAGTAATTTTTCGGAAAATTTTCAAAAATCTTTTTTCGCGTTAATATTCATTTGCGGAAGTTGTTTCTAGGGTTCAAAATGTTCGCAATGGTGAGATTTAGATATCTGTAAGAGTAAAATTGAGATTCCAAATCCCTGTGCACTTGTAAAATAATACCCACTTTGCTACATCATCGGGTGAACCTGAATCTTCGTGGCCTGGGAGGCTTTGTAGACCTCATCCTACTTCCTTCATTACCAAGTTTGCACAATAATTATTATTTGAACAGCTGATAATATATTCAAGAGCTTCTTTGCATAAAATTTGCCATTGAAAAGTATATAATTTTACGGGTGGAGGGTGACGTCACAGGAGCATTGTGGGAGATGAGACGGAGGTGCTGGAGATGAAGATGGTGAGCGATGACTGCATTTATTATTATTTATTTATGGTGTTTCTTCGCTTATTTTTACGGTAATTATCATGTCTGTATATTTATTAGTATCTGGTGCCTTTATGGAGAATTGGAGTTGGATGATATAGTGTATAATTATTAGCTATGAGGACGATATAGGGCGGTGTGTACCCCAGGCATCCAAGACGTCCCTTTAAAACCGAGTTATCAGAGGTGCTATTTAAATTTAATGTTATTTCGAGCATCCATATTTATTTTTTGGATTTGAATATCGTCAGTACATGAGTACGCGTTGGAGATTAGTATCAACGAAAATCAAGTAGATGTGTGGTGTAATATTTTGGAAGGTGAAATAAGTTTACATTTGATTGAAAGGCCCCGGTGGCGGCCATTTAACTAGACAGGCTGAGTGTCAAATTAAATCACCGAGTATTGCCTCCATCCATTAAGGGGATGGAAAAGACCTGTAGATTATTATATCCTTTTCATGTTAATTGTGGTAGGATTTTTTTTTTTTTTAATTGGCGTTGATAGTGAACGGCCACAGCTGCTCCCGAGCAGGGGAGTGGAAGCAGTTTTACATGGCCAAAAATGTCAGCCATCTTAGTGTATAGCAAGATGGGTAGGCTTTAGAAATTAACATGGCAAAGGAACCTATTGGATTTGGGTAGTTTTTTGGTGATATTTGAGTATTTTAATGGTGTATATATGTAGAAAATAAGGCGGTTTTCATTTTAAGGTACGGTCCTATGGTGTATGGTCTGGGATGTGCTTCTGAACCGACTCTACAGCTCGCCATCCACTTCCTGGGGCAGGGGGGATGAGGAGAGTCTAGAGCTGTTGGCAGGCCCAGGTGGATTCTTCATTCCAGCTCCGATGATTCTTCGTTTGGGCTCCGATGACTCTTCGTCCAGGCCCTGATGATTCCTTGTCCGGGCAGGTCCTACAGCCAGGCTCGTCAATTCCTCCGAAGGGGAGATGCGTACTCCAGTGTCGACTGCTATGGCAGGTAAATATAAAGATAATAATTTGATTTGTTGTTACAGGAAAACCCCCGTTATCTGTAGGGGTTAGGTTGTCCACTCAGGAATTTTTTTTAATCGAGGGCATCATATCTGCATAAAAACTCCCAGTGTATTAGTATTTTTTTTTAAATCAGGCACATCATATCTGCATAAAAACTCCTTATGAGTATTTTTTTAAAATCAGGCGCATCATATCTGCATAAAAACTCCTTATGAGTATTTTTTTTAAATCGAGCGCATCATATCAGCTTATTAACTTCATGTGAGTATTTTGTTTAATCGAGCGCTTCATATCGGCATAAAAACTCTTTCATATGAGTATTTGTTTTTTAATCGAGCACTTCATGGCAGCATAAAAGCTCTAGTGTATGAGTATTTTTAATAGAGGGCATCATATCAACATAAAAGCTATCTGAGTATTTTTTTTAATCAAGCACTTCATATCAGCATAAAATCTACTGTATATGAGTACAGGTATTTCTTTTTTAATCGAGCGCTTTATATCGGCATAAAAAACTGTGTATGAGTACTGTATTTTCTTTTCTTTTTTTCCTATTGAGTGCCGTGTATGAGCAGGAAGACTAGTACTAAGGGGTACTTTTTCATATCAAGCACCACATTTGCACAGGAAAACTCTGAACATATGTATACTGTATTTCTTTGTACTTGGGACTTTGTGTAAGTGGAATAGCTTACGTATGGGTATTTTTTTCATACTGGGTATGTCATGTGAACAGGAAAATAATTAGAAATCGGTATTTTTTCACATCGAACATCTTGCGTGCACAGGAAAGCTTTTGCATGTGGATATTTGTTTGTATTGAGCACTTCCTATAAGTGGGAAAGCACCTATGTGTGGGCATTTTTTCATATTGAGCACCTCACATTAGCAGAAAGACTTTTACATATGGGTATTTTTTCATATTAAGACCTTGTATAAATAGAAAGACTTTTACGTATGGGTATTATTTCACATCGAGGTCTTGTATTGCAGGAAGACGCTTATGTATGGGTATTTTCTCATATCCAGTGCCTCATATCAACAAGAAAACCATTACATACAGGTATTTCTTTGTATTGAGCACTGCCTATAAGAGGGAAAGCTTACATAATTTCATATCGACCACCTTGTATAAGCAGGAAGACTCGTACGCGTGGGTATTTTTTTTCATTGAGTGCTGATACAAGGCACTCGGTGGAAAAAAAAAAAAAAAACATACGTAAGAGTCATCCTGCTTAAATGAAGTGGCCACTCCTTATGGGATTAGGGCATCTGACAATAGATAGATAGATAGCCTCATGTCAACACAAAGGCTACAGGCAGACCCCGAGATACGATATGCCTAGATGCGATTCCCCCGCATAGCGATGGGGTAGAAATACCATCCTACCCCACTGAACGATGGCCAAACCCCGGTATGACTTTTTTTTTTTTTTTTTTTATACAAGTTTTTTTTTTTAGATTGATTTATAAACTGCTTTTAGACTTAGAATAATGTGTTTTAGTCACAGGTGGAGTGAACACAGTCATTTTGGGGTACAGTTTACTAAGTTTGATTTTTTCCAGACATATTTAATGAATTTCAGATTTTATTTTTGGGTTTAGGTGAGGTCTATCTACCTATCTATCTATTACCAGACGCCTCAATCCCATTCGGGGTGGCCACAAACAAATCGCCTCCACGTCGCCCTGTCCCCCGCCATTTCACTGCCCTACTCCCAACTCACACCCCCAGTTTTTAGGCTTAGTTAGCTTTTTTTAAAGCTATTAAGGGTTAAGGTTAGCTAGAAACTTGTTTTTGGACTCATTTGAGTGGGTTTAGGACTTGGGTGGAAACCCAAGGCACCAAAATGCATCCCTATACTGTACTTTACATGTTAAATCTACCCTGAGTTACAATATGCCACCTAGTGATGGGTTTTTACTTAAGCAATTGCATCATTAAATTGGGGTTTGCCTGTACTACATTTGGATATTTTTTAAACAGGGCACATCTTATAAGTGGGCAGCTCTTATGTATGGGTGAAGCCAACAGGTCTGTAAGTGGGCAGCTCTTATGTATGGGTGCAGCCAACAGGTCTGTAAGTGGGCAGCTCTTATGTATGGGTATTTTTACCTGTGGTGAAGCTGACAGGTAAGTGGTGCATCTGGGGATCTTTTTCATATTTCTCCTTCTGGAATATCTGCTTTTGGAGAGCTCAGAGGAAAATTCTTATGAAATACAAAGTTGTTCAGGTTGAAATTTTGAATCGATTTTATCATGTCAGCTGTTCCGTTGGCTGAAACATCAGCTGACTGTTATGTGACTTTCTGTTTGGATTATAAAGAGTCATTTTAGTGACTTATGAAATGCAGAGTTCCTTGGCTTGAAATTTTGAGTTGAATTGACATGTTAGCTGTTGCATCAGCTGATTATTTAGCAGTTTTCAGTTTTGTCCATAAGAAGGCCCTTTAATAAAAGTTTCACATTCTACGAGTTTCAAAGAAACTTTTTAAATTGGCTGCAGTAGTTTCGCTGCAGGTCTATGAAGATAGTTTCTTCTTATTTCATATTGAGCACCTCGCATAGAGAGGAGGAGCTGCATATGGGTAGTTTTTCATATCCACTACCTCATCAGCAGGAAAACCTTTCTCTCTCTCTCTAAATCTATCTACAGCATATCTAACAACAGTATAACCAGACCCCATAATCCCATAAGGGGTGGCCATTTGTCTTTTGAGTTGTTTTTCCATATGTATATTTTTGTGAATGGAGGGCTTTGTATAAGCAGGCAAACCAGCCTATAGATATTTTTCCACAAAGCAGATTATATAACCTGGATAATATATCTATCTATCTATTGCCATACTCCATAATCCCATACGGGATGGCCACAAACAAATTGTCTCCACGTCACCCTGTCCCCCGCCATTTCCCTGCCCTGCTCCAAATTCACACACCCCTCTCTCAAATACCTCTCCACTCCATCCCTTCATCTCATCTTTGGCCTACCCCTCCCTGATGTATGAAAATATCTTAGCAGGGGGAAGTCCACATATCGCTTTTTTCGGAGTTTTGCTTTTTTCGGAATGGCTTGGGCTCCAGATACTCTGTTCTAGTGAGGTTTTATTGTATGTAGAATTGTTTTTAAAAAAGGAAGTATTGGGTAGGGAAATGTGGTGGTGATGATGGTAGGGGGTGGTGGTGGTGGTGGTGGTAATGATGGTAGGGGGTGGTGGTGGTGGTGGGTGGTGGTGGTGGTGGTGATGATGGTAGGGGGTGGTGGTGGTGGTGGTGGTGATGGTAGGGGGTGGTGGTGTTGGTGGTGATGATGGTAGGGGGTGATGGTGGTGGTGGTGGTGATGATAGATGGTGGTTGTGATGATGGTAGGTGGTGGTGGTGATAGATGGTGGTTGTGATGATGGTAGTGGTGGTTTGTGGTAGTAATTATGGTGGTGATTATCCTGTATGAAATTAATCATTATCATTGATGTAACTCCATCATCATCCTATAGATAGTGTGTGTGTGTGTGTGTGTGTGTGTGTGTGTGTGTGTGTGTGTGTGTGTGTTCTTACCTAATTGTTCCTACCTAACTGTATCTTTACAGGAATGAGTCAAGCTCGTACTGTCCCGTGTTTTAAACCATATTTATCGTACATATCCTTAAATTTGTGAATTGTTTTGGCACAGTATTTCATTCGGTAGTGCGTTCTGCTGATCAATTGCTCTATTTGGGAAACTAAATTTCCTTACATCTTTATCACCTCTCTGTGCAGTTTTTTTGCAATGTCCTCTTGCTGATGCATCCCCATAGGTTAAGTAATCATTTATGTCTATTTTCTCCTTCCGTGATATGCATTTATATAGCATAATCATGTCACCTCTTTTCCTTCTCTCATGTAGTGTTGGTAGATTCAGTTTTTTTAGTCTTTCTTCGTAGCTTAGATCCCTTAAGCTTGGTACCCATCTTGTAGCGACCCTTTGAACTTTTTCAATCTTGTCTATGTGTTTTTTGAGATGAGGACTCCAGACTACTCATGCGTATTCCAGGGTTGGTCTGATGAATGATGTTATTATCTTTCTAAGCATGTCTTGATTTATGTATGTGAATGCTATTCTCATATTTGCAAGCAGTGTATACATGTTCCTTACCTTCTCACTGATGTGGTCAGCCAGAGATAGTCTGTAGTAATTCTCCTTTGTATTTTTGCATCATCTGCAAATATATTTAGATAGCTTTCATTTCCAGTGTTACTCTCTGTATCATTTATATACACTAAAAACATGATTGGTGCCAGCACTGAGCCCTGTGGAACTCCACTAGTCACTTCTCTTCCATGATGAGTAATTTCCCCTTAGTACTGTTCTCATTTCTCTTTTTATGAGAAAATCTTGCATCCAACAATACAGTTTTTCTCGAGTTCCTCCTTGATGGTACAGTGTCCATAAAAGTCTTTGGTGTGGTACTGTGTCAAATGCTTTCATGAAATCTAAATAGATACTGACCACTCATCCTTCTCTTTCCTGTAATGTGTCTGTTACTCTGTCATAGTAGCTCAACAGATTAGTAACACATGATTTTTCTTTTCTGAAACCAAACTGTCTTTCTGTTATCATATTGTGTTCTAGATGATTTACCCAAGCTTTTTGTATAAGCTTTTCTAATACCTTGCTTACAACACTGGTTAGTGATACTGGTCAGTGGTTGAGTGGATTTTGTCTATTCCCTTTCTTGAATAAGGGAACAATGTTTGCTTTCTTCCAAATATCAGGTAGTTTACCTTGTCTCAAGGATTTCTTGAAAATTAAAGATAATGGTTTACTTAACTCCTTTGCACATTCATGTATCACCCAACATGAAATTTCATCAGGACCATTTGCTTTTCATTTGTCTAATTTACTTAACTCCTCCTGTATTACTTTTTCTGATATTTGTATATCTGGTAGTGTGTGTGGGCATGCATGTTCCACATAGCCCCTCAAAATTTTTTTCTTCTGTAAAAACTGATTGGAAATTCTTTAGTGCTTCACAAATATCCTTCTCTTGTGTATAGGTGATTCCCTTGTCCGTAATGGGTTGTATTTTATTTTTTACTTTGTGTGTGTGTGTGTGTGTGTGTGTGTGTGTGTGTGTGTGTGTGTGTGTGTGTGTGTCTAATGAGAGGGGAGGGGGAGGAAAGGGGGTGGATGGAGGGGAGAGAGGAGGTAAGGAGGGATGGAGGGGAGAGAGGAGGTAAGGGGGGATGGAGGAAAAGTGTTTTTCAAGGAGGAGGAAGAGGGAAGGAAGATTGATGACAAGAGATGGAGAGAGAAGGAGGAGAGAGGAAGGAAAGAAAAAAAGAAAAAGAAAGGAGAGAGGTGGAGGAAAGATGGGGGGGAACTAGTGGGGGTGGAGGGAAGGGAGGATGTCAGGAGGGAGGAGAATTGGAGGAAGAGTGCTTTTCAGGGAGGAGGAAGAGGTGGAAGGAAGACAAAGGAGAGAGAGTGTTGGAGGAAAGAGGGGGGGGGAGAACTAGTGGGGGTGGAGGGAAGGGAGGATGTCAGGAGGGAGGAGAATTGGAGGAAGAGTGCTTTTCAGGGAGGAGGAAGAGGTGGAAGGAAAAAGGAAGGAAGGAGAGAGAGAGAGAGGTGGAGGAAAGAGGGGCTGTGAAGGGAGGGAGGAGGTGGTGGAGGGGGGGAGGAAACTAGTGGGGGGGAGGGAGGGAGGGAAGGAATGTGGGGGTGGGTGGAATGTGCCAGCTTTTGGTCAGTCAGGCTCCAGCAATTACAGGGGAAGGGTCTGCATTTTTGGTAAGATATTTTTCCTTTCTCTTTCCAGTAATTGTTTTTTCTCTCCAATAGTTACCTTTCTCTCTTCATTAATTGCTTCTGTGGTGATGATATTGATTTTAATTTGTATTGTAAACAGGCCTGAGTGTTTCTAAAGCCTACTCAAATGATTGAAAGGGTAAGAAAGTAACATAACAGAGCTGGGTGTGAACTCTGGGGTGGAGTGTATGTATGTGGAGCTTGGGTTGTGTGTTTTTGTGTGTGTGTGTGTGTGTGTGTGTAGATTTTGGGTGTGTATGTATGTGCGTAGATTTTGGGTGTAAGATATTTTTCCTTTCTCTTTCCAGTAATTGTTTTTTCTCTCCAATAATTACCTTTCTTCATTAATTGCTTCTGTGTGTAGATTGGGGTGTTTGTGTGGAGTTTGGATTGTGTATGTGTGTGGATTTGGGTGTGTGTGTAGGGTTTGGGTGTGTCTGTAGATTGGTGGTGTATGTGGAGATTTTGTGTGTGTGTGGATTTCGGGGTGACTGTGTGGAGTTTGGGGTGTCTGTGTGTGTGGAATTGTGGTTTTGTTTGTGTATGAATATTTTGATTTTTTATTGAGATTTTCTTGTGATGGCTTATAAGGAATATTCTTTTTCAGGGGTGTGAGTTGGGGAGAAGGCCGCCTGATAGTGAAGAAGAAGAAAAAAGACTTGGATGTTCAGTAATTGGCCATGTAGCTGTAGAGAGACTGCTACCACAACCACAACTACCCCCTACCACAACTACCACAACCTTCTTTGGGGGACATTTAATTGGATACTTACTAGGTGAATATGACAGAACCTTCTGTTTTATTATCTATCTATCCATCTATTGCCAGATGCCTCAATCCCGTTTGGGGTGGCCACAAACAAATCGCCTCCACGTCGGCCTGTCCCCTGCCATTTCACTGCCATGATCCCAACTCACACCCCCCTCTCTCATATACCTCTCCACCCCATCCCTCCATCTCATCCTCGGCCTCCCCCTCCCTCTTCCCCCCTCCACCTCACTCACATACACTCTCTTCGTCAGTCTCTTACCCTCCATCCTCTCCACATGGCCAAACCACCTCATTCCCTACATTCACCTTTAGATTCCGTTTGTTACATACTCTCCCAAACTCATCCACCAAGCCTTGCAGCTCCCTTTCGTCTTCACCGAACAACACAGTATCATCTTCAAACAACATTACAGGGAGTTTCCAAACTCTATCCTCCCTCACCAGGGCCACTCCAACATCCACTACCCTACCTTGTATCTCTTTTATTACCCCATCCATGTACAGGTTGAACAACCATGGAGACATGACACATCCCTGTTTCAACCCAACCTTCAAAGAGAAAAATTCACTTAGTTCACCATCTACACGCACTGCAGCCTTAGCACCATCATACATACTCTTCACAGCATTCAACAACTTCCCATCTACTCCATATATTCTTAATACTTTCCACAATCCTTGTCTATCCACCCTGTCATATGCTTTCTCCAGATCCATGAAAGCTGCATACAACTTCTTTCTCTTCACTAGAAACTTTTCCATTAAAAATCTAAGAATGAATATCTGATCTACACAACCTCTTCCCTTCCTAAAGCCTCCCTGTTCTTCTCCAACTAATTCCTCTGTTCATTCTCTAACTCTGTCAGTAAGTATCCTACCATACACTTTTCCTATTATGCTAAGAAGACAAATGCCCCTATGATTACCACACACTTCTTTTTTCCCTTTTCCTTTGGACAAGGGAATAATTATACCTGACTTCCAATCCTCCGGGACTCTACCTTCCTCCCAGGCCAATCTGCACATCTTCCACATCCATTCTACTACTATCTCTCCCCCATGCTTCAGCATTTCACGACACACTCCATCAATTCCTGGGGCTTTCCCCAATTTAACTTTCTTCATTGCTTCCACAACTTCTATCCTGCTGATTTCTTCCTCTCTTCTCACCTCCCTCCTCCTCCTAGCCATTCCCCAGCCACTTATACTCGCATCTGCTCACTTTTTCTCCCTTCTCCACTAGTAATCTACCATTTTCATCTTTCACTCCCCTGCTAACTTCACTTCCACCCTGTCTTCCTCTCTTCACCTCTTTCCAGAACATTTTCATACAGTCCCTCCACTTTACACTCAGATTCCTTCCAAATTCCTCATCCACTCTCTTCTTACTCTCTCTTACTAATCTTTTCACCTCTCTCTTTCTTCTACATATAACTCTCTCTTTCGCCTCTCAACTTCTTCCACACCCCTATTTCTCATCTATTCATTGTATGCTTTCTTCTTTTGTGCCACAGCCTGTCTCACCTCTTCAGTCCACCACGCTGTTCCATGCACCCCCCTCCGTCTTCTCTTATTATTATTATTATTATAATTATTTTAAGCATACTACTTCCACCTGGCTTTTGTGGAGGGGTTAGGTATATCTTTCCCAGCTAATTTCTAAAAATAATTTGAGTTTTTAGTGACAGATTCCCAGCCTTCACAGTTTATGGCCAAGTGTAGCCTGATTGGGAGGGTAATTTTGACTAGTAACCAAGGAGACATTCCATACTCATGACCAGGGCTCTCTGTAAAATCTCTAACCCCTTTTCTGTTAATGACCAGGTGTAGTCAGATTGGAAGGGTAATTTTGACTAGTAACCAAGGAGACATGACCAAGGCTGTTCGTAAAGATCCCTAACCCCTTTTCGGTTACTTTATGGCCAAGTGTAGAGATTGGAAAGGTGATTTTGACTAGTAACCAAGGAGCTTCATGACCAAGGCTGTTCGTAAAGATCCCTAACCCCATTTCAGTTACTTTTTTGGCCAGATGTAGTCAGATTAAATCATTCCATAACAGAGGTTCATAAAATTCCATGCAAAGACTATGTAAAGATTCCTAACTCCCTTTCAGTTACTTTATGGCTGTGTAGTCAGATTGAGATGGTAATTTGGGCTAGTAACCAAGGAGACTCATTCCTTAACAAAGGCTAAAATTCCATGCAAGAATAGAATTGTGTAAAGATCCTTAAGCCTTTTTTCAGTTAATTTATGGCCAAATGTAGAGATTGGAAAAGTAATTTTGACTAGTAACCAAGGAGACTCATGACCAAGGCTCTTTATGGATCTCTGACCCTTTATTCAGTTACTTCTTAGCCAAGTGTAGTCAGATTGGAAAGGTAATTTTGACTAGTAACCAAGGAGACTCATTCCCTAAGACTCAGATTTCATGCAACAACTTTTCAAAGATCCCTAACTCCGTTTTAGTTAATGCCAGGTGTAGTCAGATTGATGCTTTTGATGCGTATTTTGACTAGTAACCAAGGAGACTCATTCCCAAACCAAGGCTCCAATTCCATGCAGCAACTATTCAGAGATCTCTAAGTCCTTTTCAGTCAGTGGTTGGCCAGGTGTAGCTAGATTGGAAAGATAATTTTGACTAGTAACCAAGGAGACTCATGACCAAAGCCCTCTGTAATGATCCCTAGCTTGATTTCAGTTACTTTATGGACAAGTGTAGTCAGATTGGGAGGGTAATTTTGACTAGTAACCAAGGAGACTCAACCAAGGCCCTACGTAGTGATCCTTAGCCTAATTTCAGTTACTCTTTGGCCAAGTGTAGGCAGAAAGGAATGGTAATTTTGACTAACCAGGGAGACTCATTCCCTAACTAAGGCTAGTATTCCATACAGGAACTATGTAAAGATCCCTCACCCCTTTTCAATAAGCTGATGGCAAGTAGTAGTCAGATTGATGGTAATTTTGACTAGTAACCAAAGAGACTCATTCCTTACTCATGACCAAGGAGGCTCTTCATAATTTTCAGTTAGTTTATGGCAAAGCAGTCAGATTGGGGGGGTAATTTTGACTAGTAACCAAGGAGACATTCTTTACTCATGACCAAGGCTTTGTAAAGATCCCTAGCCCCTTGTCAGTTAATTGATGGCCAGGCGTAGTCAGATTGGGAGGGCAGTTTTGACTAATAACCAAGGAGACTGTCACAATAGCTTTGCCCTGGTGTTCATTTCTTTGTAAATTATTTCACATAGCACATTGGCAGAAAAAAGCAATGATTTGGCTGTACATTCATCTCATAGCACTTCTTTGTGACTAGCATCATGTTCTAGTGTTTATCTGATTACAATTCAGCATTCAGGATGGAGAGATGGCAATTTTAGGCCAAGGTAGATTAAAAGCAAGCTAGTAACCAAGGAGACTCAAAGCACTTGTTCATGACTAGCATCAAATTTGTTGTAAATTGGAATAGTAACCAAGGAGAATCATTCCTAACTCAAAACCACTGCTCGTCAGATGCAACCACATCTTCGTATTTTTTGTGGGAGTGACCAGTCAGATTTTAGTAGTTGTAAATTGGAATAGTAACCAAGGAGACTCATTCCTAACTCCTAATTACAGCTCGTCAAATGCAAACACATCTTGGTATTTTTTTGCAGGAGTGACTGATTCAGAAGTGGCTATAGGTATAAAAACAACTTTCCACTTTGAATACTTGGCTGTAACAAAATGTTATTAGAATATGATGCTATGCCCTTCTTTTTTGGTTTAAAATATCATAGCATCATGAATTTTGAATTGTAACTGTAGATGAGTAGAATGTTGTTAGTCATGAAGTGCTGTAGAAAGGGTAGTCTATAGCATTACTGTACCTTGTTCTGCCACTGAACTGTGTGAGATGGACTGCGTAATGCAAAATATAGGCCAAGTAGAAGGTAGAAGAAGTAGTGCTATTTACTGTATAACTGTCTACTCTGAATAATTTGTATTATGTTCTTACAATCATTGCAGTGGTGTTCCTGTGGCGGCCTTGGGTTTGTGTAGGTGTAAGTGACGTACAAGAAAGCAGGGTTCCAGGGAGATGGCAGCATGATGGTGGTTCAAGAGGAGTGAAGGGAGACTGCCTGGAGAACTCAGAGTAGCAGAGGGGCCATGACTGCTTGGAGAGGTTGAAATCTGTTGTGATGGGTATATTACTGTCTCCTGTCTCTCCCATCTGTTTTTCCTGTCTCTTGTCTTTGTCCCTCTTGTCTATCCCTCTTGTCTGTCCCTCTTGTCTTTGTCTCTCTCTCATGTCTGTCTCTCATGTCAGACTCTCTCGTGTCCCTCTTGTCTGTCTCTTTTCTGTCTTTCTCATGTCTGTCACTCTTGTCTGTCTCTCCTGTCACTCCTGTTTGTCTGTTAGTGTAGGCAGGTAACTATGGAGGGTTGAATTGAGCAAGGACACTCATTTTTACGTTATAGCCAAGGATGAGATGGAGGGATGGAGTGGAGAGATGGGAGGGGTTGTAAGTTGGATGAATGGAGAGCAGGTACAAGTAGATATGGGAGAGAATGTGTGTATGAGGGAGGAGTGTGGGTAGATGGTGGAGGGGGGTGTGAGTTGGAGGGATGGGGATGAGAGGGGGGTTGTGAGTTGGAGGGAGGGCAATGAAATGGCAGAGGACAGGACAGTGTGGAGGAAATTTGTGGCCACACCTTACAGGATTAAGATGTCAGGCAATAGATAGATTGGATAGATATATAACAACTTCCAGCAAGCACACTGTATTGATCTGGGAGTGGTAGTTATGTCCAGTGAAAACATATAGTAACCAAGGAGACTCGTTCGTACATCCATAACTATAAAATTAATGAAACTGGAATCAAGTTCTAAATTTGTGAGAATGGGCCAGTTCCATCAGGTGAAGGACAGACTACAGTATAGCTAAGTAGCAAGATTATTTTTACCATGGTTAAGAAATCTAACTGAGATGGAAGCACCGATTTTAGGCCATATATTGGTATAGCTTTTTGTCCTTTTGTGGAGGGATACAGCTTAATGCCAGATTGACATTACCTTGCCTGAACACCTTTCCCATAGCCCAGAGGTCAGCAACCCTTAAAGCTACAAAAGCCATTTGTTTTAAAGTTTCATAAAATGTAGTACTGTTGGAGCCGCAATACAAAAAATTCTTCACCTGAAATCTGCCGTATTCTAAACAAAACATTACGGTGATACTGTGTGATCTACTTGTAGTGTAGATCTTTTGTTTCATAAAAATGTAGTACTCTTGGAGCCGCAATACAGAAAATTCTCATTAACCGAAATCTGCAGTATTCTAAATCTAAACAAAACGTTACGGTGATACTGTTTGATCTGCTTATAGTATAGATCTTATCAAAGCTGAATGGAAAATCTAATGTTGCCTTGCATGTGTAATATGGTGCCTTTGTTCTGAAAGAATAAATGGTTATTTATGAAGCTCCTGAAGCCACAAAAGTGTCCTAAGAGCCGCGTGTGGCTTCTGAGCCGCAGGTTGCCGACCTCTGCCATAGCCCTTCTTTAGCATAATTAACAAGTCATTTAGATACAGGTGTTAGAGCAGTTAACAGACTATACAGTAGACTATGGTACGTTATGACCTAAGTTTTATCCAGTGTGAGTGAAGGCATTGGTAAAGTATATATCTACAGAGGTGCTGTCATAGAAATTTACTGTCCATTGCATTGGGCATGTGGAGAGAACGAAGGATGACAAGTGGATGCGGCGGGGGAGAGGTGTGAGTGTTGAGGGTAGAGTTAAGGGGTAGATTGAGATGGTTTTGGGAGGAAGGATGGGGCTGGAGTGTATTGGTGTGATGAGAAGGGGGTAGACTGAGATAGTTTGGGAGGAAGGATGGGACTGGAGTGTAGTGGTGTTGTGATTAGGAGGGGTAGAGTGAGATGGTTTGGGCATGTGGAGTGGATGGGGGATGACATTTGGGTGCGGAGGGTGAGAGGTGTGAACATGGAGGGTAAAGTTGAGAGGCAGACTGAAAGACCTGGGATGAAGTCGGTGTCCTCAGGGATAAAGGGCTGGACAGAGAAGCTGCTAGAGATCAAGCAGCATGGAGAACTGCCATTAGGTGATCAAGGCTGATATATGGAAGCATCTTGGAGTTTTCATAAATGAGTGAATGAAGGAAATAAGTTCCCTTTTCCCGCTCCATTAGGCGGGTAAAGATGTTGAGGTATAAATGTAAGTGCTTCCTCTATTATTTCTTTCCCCGTCCTTCCTTTCTGCACCCTTCCTCACTCCAGCATTAGGTGGAAAAGATCAGGATGAAGGAAAATGAAGATTGTTCCTAGCTAGTTTGCTGTTTGCATTTGCCTAACTTGAATAGGGAAGTAGCATTATACTGTATAGGAATAAATGCATTGGTTACTAGGCATATTTGGGTGTTAACATATTTCACTGAGAAACTTACTTACTAGAGCCCTTAACTCAGTTGTGGGTTCATGCTTATCTGGATATGAATCTAGGAGACTTCATGCTAAAATTCCCCTTCTGCAGTCCACCATCCTTCTCCTGAGAGATAGGTACATATGTGTATGGCAAGAATATTAACTGGTAGACTCCTTGAAATGGCTGGTTTGATACAGCCTTCAGTATGTCCTTCAGCCTAAGATTTAACTAGTGTTGATGGCTGAGGTAGCACTGGCATTGTAGTTCAAGGGTGGAGTCATAAAGCATGTTTGTACTTTAGGGCAGTATGACGAGGGCAGCTTGATTGGCAGAGGAGGCCACCCCTGCTGTGGTGGGTGTCTGGTGGTAGACATCCACCACCAGTGATGAAGGGGAGCAACTTGGCTGGATACTACAAGATGAGTACATTTAAAAATGTTATACATACTCACTTAGGTGCCAGTCTGTTGAAATAACCATTGATGGGCCAGTGGAGTGTTTCATACATAACGTATAGTTTTCTATAAATCTTGCTGTGGTGCTGCTTTTGTTAATTGCCAGTTGGTTGCAGAACTGGCCTCAGTAGGTGTAAGTCAAAATGCACTGCAACTTGTGCTTAAATAGCTGAGGAAGCTAAAGTTGCAAGAATCATGCAGAACATTAAAAACTCAATTTTGCTAAGTGGAATTATTTGCAGTAAGTGTGCTGCAGTTAAATTGGCAGTGCTAACAACCATATCCCAGGAAATGATCACTGCCACCCCTTGTGCCTTAGGTTTCATTCTTAACTTTTCCATATAGTTTTAGTCTTTAGAGACTTGCAACAGAAGACAGATAGCCATTATTACCCCATCAGTAAATAAAATATCCCCAGAGCTGGATAAAACCATTGGCTGTGGCAGGAGTGAATCAACACACAACAGGAAGTTCCCTGACATCTCTTCTGTAATGATTTATTTTAGGGGTTAAACTTAAGCCAGTTGGAGACCCCTGCATTCAAAAGGAAGCTCCCTGATACCTCTTCCTTAGCTATTTATCTAGGGAAATCAGTGTTGTGATAGTTAAGCCTTGTCTTATATGCAGATTTCTAAGCTCTATTGGTACTTGTTCTTCTCTCAAATGTGTGTGGGTGTGTGTGTGTGTGTGTGTGTGATTAGGTCAGTGGGTTTAGGTGTAGAGTAGGTTAGTGGGTGTTGTAGGTTAGGTCAGTGGGTGTGGGTGTAGATAAAAACACAGCTAATGTGTTGTTGTATTTACAGGAAACAGATGGCGTCCAACAAGATCTATGAAGATATCAAGATGGCAAGATGAAGCCAGCTGGGTAAATAAGCCAGCTGGGTAGAGGAATATGCTGTATGTTTGAAGAAGATTGGTAATGTGTTAAAAGTGCATCTCAATCATTTTGCTTTAA
This sequence comes from Coenobita brevimanus, assembly GCF_032717465.1. Classification (NCBI taxonomy): domain Eukaryota; kingdom Metazoa; phylum Arthropoda; class Malacostraca; order Decapoda; family Coenobitidae; genus Coenobita; species Coenobita brevimanus. The sequence goes on from NC_136961.1 coordinate 46,821,248, forward strand.
CTTGGCCTTAAAATACCTTGCTAGTCACGAAGAAGTGCTGTGGAAAGGTTTCAGCGACCTAAAATTACCATCTTTGAATCGTGTTTAGCTATACTGTATTAGATCAAAATTAGTGATCTTAGTCATGCAGTGCGGTGGAAAGGTTGTAGAGCCAGTGATTGTGTCTTTGCTACTGAACTAAGTTAAGTCAGCTGTCAAAGGATATATCTTGGCCAAGTTTAAGTGAAAGAACTGTAGTTGTGTGTACAGAAAGTCCTCGTTTATGCTAGTCATGAAGAAGTGCTGCTTTCATGTACGTTAAATCCAAGTAATTGTCATTGTGTTCCCTGGCTGGTTTATATGGTAGTGCTGAAGTGATGTATTTTGTGGCCAGGCTTATCTGAACAGGAACATGTTGGTCTGCTGGCTGAATTGGCCCTTATCCTGTAGTCCACCATTTTCCTTTATGGGATGATAGGGAGGTATTAGACTAGTAACCAAGGAGACTCGTGTACTCCACCATCCTTGGAGGATAAGGGGGGGAATTGGGGCATGTTTTGTTTGATGGCATTGTGAATTGAAGTACATTGTTGATCAACCCCAGTCTGCCTGGCCAAGCAGACCCATCAACCACAGGCAAGCAACAGCCTTGCCACCTCATTTAGTGAACCAGTGTTCCCTTGTGGCAGACAGTGCCCTGCAATGGCAAGGTGCGTTGAATAGTGTGGAGGTTTGGTTCCTGGATGGATGCTGCATTTGCATAATCCAGTTAACATGAGCACCATAGCAGGCCCCACATCACCCCATTATTTGGTGATATGGTTACCACCCAACATTGTAAATGGTTTCCTGGGCTGCAGGAAACCATTAGGCCTGTCACCTGGTGTAAAACCACATGAAGTGGAAAGGAGAGAAAAAATGACAGGAAGGAAAGGGAGAAGTAGGGAGTGAGGACAAACAGAATGATAAAGTTGAAGGAAGAATAGGTAGTACTACAGTGCAACCTGAAAAGTTTGCAAACCTCTAAAGTTCAATTTGCCATAATTTATAGAAAATGTCATTATTATTTACCAAAACTAGCTCAGAAATAACCAGAGACTAGTAAAAAAAAAAATACCCAGCTACACCCATCTGGTACTGATGACCTCACCATAAAGTGTGTGGTCACCCATAATAATAATAATTTCCATTCCTCCTCTTGGGTAAGCTCTTTCTTATTTGAGTCAGTTTTATCATATCCAAATTTGACCATAATTGTGGCTTCAAACAGGTGTCCTGGCTTTACCAGTTAGTGCAGTGCTGGGAACAAAAATGATGCAGTATAAGAATGCAGCCGCAAGTACTTAGTGTGTGTGTTGTGAAATGATTGGTGATGGAAACTACCATGACAAATTTGACAGTTCTCAGTGCTGTACCAACTGAAACCAGAGTAAATAACTCATTGCAGGTGTTATCAAAGATAGCAGTGGTGTTAAACCTGACAGTGTATGACATTACAAAGCAGTGTGATAAGGTTTTTAAGTTTTTGAGTGGAATTATGGTAAATATTCCTTTATCACACAACACCATGCAACACCACTTGTCAGACGTCAACTGATTTTAATCAATTTTTACTGAAGCATGATTGTTGGTAGGCAGCAGTCTTATTGTAATTCTAATAGATCATTTGCATCACTGTTAAACTACTATGCAATCTATTTTTGAGCAGATATAAACCACCACCATCATCCATTTTTTTTCACACACGCACATGTACTTAAGTATATCATCACAGAGATTGCAGTATTTCTGCAAGATTATAGTAATGCAGACTGGCATTAATTGTACTTATCATAAAATGTCGTAAAATAAACTGTGTAATCAGTGCACAATATGTGAAGTGTAGCATCACGTATGGGTTGGTTATATGGTTACCATCCAGCATTGTAAATGGTTTTCTGGCTTACAGGAAACCATTAGGCATTTACTCAATGTAAAGCCACCTGAAAAGGAAGGAGTATTAAAAATTGACAGGAAAGATGTGAGAAATAGGGAGAGGAGGACAGAAACAAAAATAATGATGGAGATAGTGGGCAGTGCCACATCAAGGAGTGGATGGTGGTTGCTGAAAGATGTAAATATTCATGTTCAGTACTGTAGTTTTTACATAAATAAATGAATGCATAATTACTGTCCCTTGCAACTTACTGAGTGATGTTAAATATGAATACAACTGCAAAGTGTTTTAGAACAAGGGGACATACACAAGATGAAGAAAGGAAATGTGAAAGAAACACTTCATGGTTTGTAGCGATTATTGTACTGATCCTTGAGTTAAGAGATGAGAAATGGTAGTGTTAATGGAAAATAGGATGCCTGAAGGCAGCTAGTTAGGCCAGACTACAATGCTTGTCCAAAGCATGTCTAAACCATGAGAATTAAGACAGCCACATAAATGCTTTATTAAAAGTTCAAATTTTTCAAAACTTCCAAAAGGACACAAGAACTTCGAATTTAAGAGGTTGCACTGTATATCGAGTGGATGATCACAGTCACCTACCACCTGCAGGACTAGTAACCAAGGAGACTCATGAAAGCAAACCTCCTGTACCTGTAAAGTGTGTTGCTATAGCACATTGATATGAATAGTAGCCATAACCTAGGAGACTGCCACCTCATGAAGGCAATGTTCTCCATTGTCTGTTAAATTTGTTATAGCATGTTATCAAACCTGAGAGATCCCTGTTCCCTTTTGTCTCAGTTGATGGCAGTGTGTACTGTGATTGGAGGGTCGATACAACTAGTAACCAAGGGTGATGGTATCTAGGGCTGGTGGTGGTACTGTTAAAGCTGAGGGAGTGTGGCCATGTGTGGATTACCACTAGGGTGTGGGACGGAATTGCAACTTGTTCACTGTTTGGTGAGAGGCAGTGTATGTGGTGTTAGAGGTAGACTGTAAAAAATGCTGACATGGTGTGTGCAGTGTGTGTGTGGGGGAGGGGGAGCATATGGAGATTTCAGGCATGAAAGGATTAGTCTTGCTGTTGAGTGTGTGGAGGATTTTTTTAATTTTTATTTTGAGGACATGCTATGTGCTGGAGGTGGAGCTGGTGTTAGCTGTGTGGCTAGGGTAAGGAGTGTCTGGAGGAAGTTCAGAGAGCTGTTGCCTCCTGACATTGAGAGGGCTCTCTCTCAGTGCTAAGGGATCTTTGTATGTGGCACGTGTTAGGAGTGTAATGCTGTATGTGGTGAGACCTGGGCAGTGAAGGATGAGGATGTTCATAGGGTTAAACATAGTCATGACAACAGTTAGATTTGTTTGTAGTGCATCCTTGAATGACAGGCCTTGGGAAGGGTGTTAGGACTGCAGTTGAAGAGTTGAGAAGAAGAATGGGACTTGAATGTAGTGATGAGGAGGGGTGGGTTGAGATGGTTTGGACATGTGGAGAGGATGGAGGGTGAGAGCTGTGATTGTTTAGGGTCGAGTTGTGAGAGGCAGACTAAAAAAAAGACCTGGGATGAAGTCAGAGTGAGACCTCAGGGATACGGGACTGGACAGGGTGACTGCCAGAGATCAAGTAGTATGGAGAGATGCCAGTAGGTGACCAAGGCTAACTTATGCAGGCATGTTGAAGCCTTTGTAAATGATAGGAAAATAAACGAAGTAACCAAGGAGACGGTCATACCTCAAAGTTAAGGACCATCAAACAGTGCAACCCCTCTCCCGCCCCTCTCCCTTTTTTTTTGTTTTTTAATCAGTGCAACCCCTCTATCTAATTATTTATTGTTTCAAACAATGCAACCCCTATTATTATTATTTTGTGTGTGTGTGTGTGTGTGTGTAACTCCCCCCCCTTTTTTTTTTTAATGCAACCCCTCTCCTTCCCCAGTGTCTTTTTTTTTTTTCCCCCCCCTCCAATTCTGTCAGTTGATAAGTGTTTCTGTAAAGCTTAGTCAGGGTGCAGAATTTGCCATTACCAGTTGTATGGTGGGAATACGGTACTGTTAGTTTAGGCCATACCTGTGGCTAAACGAGGACTTCTGTATATGCACTGCACAGTATTTGTGGATGTGGGAGCATCTCTTGGCCAGTCAGTCAGACCATATGATTTTTCAGCAGAACTTCACTCGTGTAGATTTTCATATATTGCGGCCCTTCATGATCCCACATCCATTACTTATGTATTTATATGTGCTGACCATATTTTCTTTATTCCAATAAATGCATCTTTAATGTAAATGCTTCTTTGTTATAAATGTTTCAATATTTTGTCTAGTGGAGTAGAGTTTATCGCCTTTTAAGACTAATGAAAAACAGCTTGATTTTGACAAGGCAGTCTTATAAAATCCGATATTTGAGAGGTAGTAAAATTAATTGTGCTTTTTAAATATAACGTCAGTTGCTTTGCCAATGAGTGAAATATTGCTGCAACTTTTAATCCAAATACTAAACACACAACCAAAGAACTGCAGCAAAAAAAAAAAAAAATATGCATGCTCCTGGTGCAGGCCAAAAATTATTTGAAATATCTCGACATATTGCATCAGTGGCACATTGGGATGCAGCTTGCCAATTTTTATTCCATCTGACTACAACTGTTGCATGTTTATCTCATTTGTACTGTTGTGTCAATGGTCACTGCCCCTCTGAAACGTCTGCTTGCATCCCTCCACCACCCTGGCGGGTGCGTAGCACCTGTCTAGCAGTAAACTCTCATCCCTTTTCTGTCCAGCTATCAAATGCAGGAGTTAACCTTCATGTATGCAATAGGTCAACTCTGGAACTGCTTTTCACTCTTCCTACTGCCTATGACCCTCCAGTCTTTTTAATGCTGTGTCCAGGCATCTCAAGATGAACGATCTTGAATTTGGCACTTAACTTAGTTTTTTGTTGGAGGGAACAGTCGTTCAGATTTTCTAGCATTTGGTTCCTTCTTCCTTGCATAAAATAATGATTTAAATTGTTGTGGGAACAACATTGCCTAAAATTACCTGCTGTATTGTTCATCTGTCATGTTGGACTAAAAGACCTGTTGCCTGGGTATGAATGGCTTGGTAGGCCAGGAACAGCATTACTGATTTTATACATACAGTACTTTATTAGTTGCCTACTTGCACCAGACCATGAGCAATAGATTTAAACTTCAGCCAGTCTTGGTTAAGATGTGTGTCTGTTTATGACCAAGAAATTAACAAGGGTTATATAAATTGTAGCAGCCAGTTCATAAGTAACCTTGTAATTTTTTAGAAGTGCTATTCCAAGGTTTTTTAAGGGAACGAAGCCTTAAAAAGCGAGAAATATTACTTCATTACATTTAAAAATATAAAGTGGCCATAAATTTCCCCCCCCCCCAAAGATCTGTTATTAGTAGATAGGTTATGGCAACATTCCACGTGTTTAGTAAGAAATCATATGTCATTTGGTTGTCTATGCTCCATAAATTAGAATTGGGAGACTGAGGGATGGAGTGGAGTGGGAGAGAATTAACTAGGAGTGTATGTGAGTGAGGTAGGAGGGGAGACCAAGGATGGGATGGAGGGCTGGAGTGAGAGACTAAGGGCCAATTCACACTATACGGTTCGTCTTCGTAGGGTTACAGTTCATTTGCTATGTCACTGTTCACGCTATATGTTCATGATCTCGTCAGTCTGCGTGCAGCTGTGGCTCCGACAAGAAGCCTCAGAAATTAGTTTAAAGCAGCTTGCTGCAACATTCATTTTTGCACAACTACTTAGGTGACAATGCCACTGATGTTACAACCATGAATGTCACGAGCTATGCAAGCTCTTTAGTAGACATGACTAGACAGGGAGGAAATGCTCCACAGGGTGCATTCCTTGTAAAAGAAATTTAAAAGACTCTTGAAGTCCCACTGGTTCTCTTCCATGGGCGTATAGAGGGTTGAGAGAGAACCTACCAATGGTTATGAACAGGATGTTGGGAGAACCTGTGAATGGTAATGGATAGGGTGTTAAGAGTTACTCTATGAATGGTAATGAATAGGATGAAGGATAAAATGCTATTCGTCACAGTTATAATAAAATAGTGAAATATTTAAATATCTTACCCAATTTTTCCAATCCCTCTCCTATTAATTTCAATTATTTTTTCTTTCACATGGTTATCGTATTTTCTGTTGCCCATGTCATATAGTTCCTTGTAGCCTCTGACCAGTTCTAATAACTTCTCGTCACTCGTGACTGCTTATAGTACTGTTCACGGCCAAAAGCAGTGACAGGCTAAAGTTGTCCTCTGTCGTCTGTAAACACACCGTGACTGATACGTATCGATGTTCACACTGATCGGTGGAGGTATGGAGTGTTTCCATACATACACATTTCGTTCGTTAGAGATTTCTTCCAAACGTAGGCGATCCGTACGAGTGAAAGCCGCACGAAAGATGAACAATAAACGGAAAATATAGTGTGAACAGCCCCATTGATTTCGATAAAATAATTAACGTACGAAAGCCGTACGGAGACGAACCGTGTAGTGTGAATCGGCCCTAATGTGTGAGGTGGAGGGGGGGGGGGGAAGGGAAACTGAGGGATTGAGTAGAGGATGTTGTAAATTGAAATGGGATGGAGAGGGAAACTAACTAGGAGTGTATGTGAGTAAGGTGGATGTGGGGCAAGAGGGAGGGGGAGACTGGGGATGAGTGGAGGTATATAGGAGAGGAGGGTGTAAGTTGGGGGGTGTAGGAAGATTAATTCTGAGAGTGTATGTGAGTGAGGTGGAGACTGAGGATGAGATAGAGATGGAGAGGTGTGTGAGAGGAGAGTGTAAGTTGGGGTGTGAAAGACTAACTAGCCGAGTGTATGTGAACAAAATGGAGGGATAGGGGAGGGGGTGTAAGTTGGTGGAATGGAGAGTAGGAAACTTCATCAGGAGGGTGTATGTGAGTGAGGTGGGAGGAGAGGCAGGGGGTGTAATCTGGGGGGAGGGCAGGTAGATGGCAGTGGACAGGGAGGAGATATGTACCCTCAGGATCAAGGTGTCTGGCTGTAGGTAGATATAGCATGTCCACACTTTCACATTGTTATAGTAATATGGCCATTATATATTTTTACAGTTTTATTTGTTTGCTTGAGATTATACTCTGAACTTTAGCTTGGCCTAAAATTTTTAATCTTTCCAGCCTGAATTATGAGTTGTAACTTTCTTAAAAAAGGATAGTAGGCACAGTGTGAAAAGGATTATGAGTAATAGCATTGCCTTTCTGTGCCTCGAGTTACTCTTATGTGACACAGCTGGAAAAGACTGAAAAATTGGGCCAAGTTGGTGGAGTAAATATTGTTCAGTGGAATGTGATTTTGTTGATATTTAACATGCATCACAACCAGTCCATGTTGGTATTTTTGAACCTCTTCAGTACTGTTACATCTTTTGTCAGTGTTGTTGCTGTGTCCCAGATGATTTTATTCTTGCTGCTGCCAGACGATTTTACTCAGCTTAGGAAGGGGGTCTCATACTGAAGGGAGGCTATGTCCCCTCCAGTATGAGATCGCACTCCAAGCTGAATAAAATCGTGTAGCATCAGCAGGAATAAAATGTCCTCATACTGAAGGGGTTAATTGGCTCATTTCTTTGGTATACTGTATGCCATGTTGACTAATGGTGCATTGCTTCCTGTTTAACATGCCTTAGCAAACACACGTTGCGTGGTGCACACAGTGTTTAGCAATGCATGTTAAGTAGCCCTTTTGATCACTCTGTTGTATGCCATGTGTTCTTGTATAGCTCTGCCTGGCATTAGCTGGGCAGAGCAATACAAGACATGGCATCTACACAGTGATTTGAAGGGCACGCTCTTGGAAGCATCTTGGGGTAGGGCGCAGAACCTATCTCGATAAATCGGCCACGAAAATACGGACTGGCAACCCTCCCTTGGGGTTGCCTGTCCTTATTTCTCTGGCCGATTTATCGAGATAGTTTTTTTTTTCACCTTCTTCACTTAAATGTATCTTAGAGGAAATAAACCCAATGTATTATTACCATGTCTTTATTATAACATATACCTTTTTGGTATATTACTTATATATGTATAGTACTTTGACAAATATCAGAAAGAGAATACCAATAGACATGAACAGTATGGAGACAACACTTCGTACTATTCATGTCTATTGGTATTCTTTTTCTGATATTTTTCAAAGTACTATACATATATAAGTAACTTATATTCAAAATTTAGCACTTAGAAAAAATTATGAACTTAAAAGGACAATATACAAAGACATTAAAGAATAAAAGAAACATATAATTAAAGAATAAAAGAAACATATATTAAAAACAAACAAAACAAGACATGAAGCAGGACAGCAGGACATAGCAGAGATGACAGGGCAAGAACAGCAGGACATAGCACAGAAGACAAGGAAGGACACAGCAGGACATTACACATGACAGGGAAGGACAGGGCAAAAACAGCAGGACATAGCACATGACAGGGCAGGGCAAGGCAGGACAGAGCATAGATGATGGAAGGACAACAGAGCAGGATACAGCAAGAGATGGAAGGGCAGGACACCCTAGGCAAGAACAACAGGACACAGGGTAAGAGTAGCAAGGAGGGGAGGACAGGCCAAGGATGGCAGGGCACAGCAAGAGTGCAGATGACAGTGCATGGGTGTAGGGCAGGACAGGGGTGGCAGGGCACAAAGCAGGACATAGCACAGATGATGGAAAGGCACAACAGGGCAAGTCATAGCAAGGCAAGACAAGCAGGATACAGCAAGAGATGGAAAGGCAGGACACACAAAGGAAAAAATAGCAGATATGGAAGGACAGGACACCCTAGGCAAGAATAGCAGGACACAGGGTAAGAATAGCAAGGAGGGGAGGACAGGCCAAGGATGGCAGGGCACAGCAAGAGTGCAGATGACAGTGCAGGGGTGGCAGGGCAGGGCAGGACAGTGCAGGGGTGGCAGGGCAGGGCAGGACAGTGCAGGGGTGGCAGGGCAGGGCAGGACAGTGCAGGGGTGGCAGGGCAGGAAGGTTAGGAAGAGGAAGAAAGAGGGGAGGAAGAGGAAAGAAGAAGGACAGGACATGGTTGATATAACAAGAAAGGAAGGACAGAACAAGGATGACAGGAATAGCAAGGGACACCTAATACAAAAAGGGTGGAGGTGGTAGGGTGGTAGGTTAGGAAGAGGAAGAATGAGGGGAGGAAGAGGAAGAAGAAGAGGAATATAATAAGAAAGGGAGGAGGTGGAAGAAGAAGAATGAGGAGGGGAAGAGGAAAAGAACAACAAGGAGAAGAGGAAGCCTAATACAATACGGGGAGGAAGAGAACAACAACGAGGAGGAGAAGAGGAAGCCTAATACAATACGGGGAGGAAGAGAAGAACAACGAGGAGGAGAAGAGGAAGCCTAATACAATACTTAACTATATGAAGTACTAAAACACACAGAGAATAAACACTCAACTTTGTTTTCCCTGGTAATATTAATGCCAGCAAGGGGTATCACTAGTTTATGCTTCAAAAACTGCTTGTGGGTCAAATAATAATAATAATAATTTACTGGCAAACCCCTATCAGTTATTTCTCATTTAAGATACTTTCACTAAGCACAGTCTCACTCTTAATGTCACTCAAAAATACACTTTTCACAAACTTCTTAATTAATCTCAAAGGTGTGCTGTGAAAGATCAATGTTAATTCATCTAAAAATATAATTTTTTTAAATTTAACACAAATAAATCTTGTTAGTTAGTTCTGTCTTGCATATGATCCTTAAATGCTGGAGAAAAAGTCCCTCTTGCTGGGACCCGACCCTAACTTCACGCTATCAGCAATTTACGGTAATATATATCAATTATTAAATGAGGAATTACTTACTGCTGGCATTATACACAAACAAAACTCACAATTTACACATATTCTGTTTTTAACTGTATGGAAAATGTGCCACTAGATCTCAGATGATGTGTTTATATATACAGTATTTCAAAGCTATGCATATATATAATGAGGTGTACATGATGGGCCTGTAGAAACAGTTCAGTATTTTTATATCATTTGTATCGTACCATTCTTGAACGCTCCAACATGCATTCATTGGCCATAGTCACCTAATGGTGGCTGTCTATGCTGCTCAATCTCTGCCAGCCACCCTATGACCTTGTCTCGTATTTTTTTCCACTCTGCCTCACAACCCTACCCACAAAATTCACACTTCTCACCTTACGCACCCAATTGTTATAAAATTGCGGTGCAGGGCAGACACCTTCAGGTGGTGGCACTGATATAACCAGGCCATGTCCTGTGAAAAGGGCCAGATGCTCACTCACTGACAATTTAAGCCCCTGGAATCCTGACTACCTCACATATTTCTCCCTACATAAGTGCTTCAAAATTATCAACTCCAGGTCCTATTCCAGACCAACACCACTACAATACCAGCTGGTGTTCTCAGTGCCAAAAATCCCTCGTGGCTAAACACACAGACACAGGACAACAAGGGGACTCAATGCAGAAAAACACGAACACATAAACCACCACCACAACCCAACAAGACCTCCACACAAAGTTATAAGGCTGCCTCCTCCCCCCAACCTCACTATGTACCTCTTCATAATAACTAATCCCATGAAACAGTGAAATTTTTAGTAATGAGACAGGAATGAGTCTCCTTGATTACTAGTTCAACTGACCCTCCAGTCTGGCCCCACTTCGTCAGAGGAACATAAAAGCATTACGGCCATTCAAACCACCAAGGAAATTGTACTAGACCTGTTACTTGACCACTGCCCCAAATTAGAAATCCAAATAAAATGTGCAACCATTTTTATTTTTCCTCCTTTTTTTCTTATTTCCTTTTTTTTTCTGTTAATAATTTATCCTGTACATACTGCCTACCTAGCCACTACAGCCATTCAAAGCCTTTAACACTGCACGCCAGCACTAAATTTCACAAGATATAGTCAATATTTTTTTTCTCGCCCCTAAAACGGCCCCCATTCAGAAGGAACTGTGCTGTGAAAATACATGGAATTTCACAGTACAGGTCATTGGCTCCGACCACCTGCACTTGTTGCAGTCCGCCGATGGCTGTGGCCGTCAACCTCTTATTTTTTTTTTTTAATTCCAGTACTTTATTATTTCAGAGTGGACACAGCTTTTTTTTTATAAATATATATACAGTACTTTATTTTTTGTATTTCACACTGTACCTGGCTACCTATACACACAAGGCCACTACAGACATCCACAAATCTGCAGCCAAACAGGACCCTTCAAAAACCATCACCAGACACCCACCCTTCACAAACAACCCTACCCAGAGAAACACGAATACACCTACTCTCTCTCACCCTCTCTTTACTCTGTCTAAAAATGCCTTGTGCTCTCTCTCATGGATCTATCTATCTATTTATTGCCAGACGCCTTAATCCCATACGCGATGGCCACAATCGTATCGCCTCTCTCATGGATGCTGGGTTGTAAGCATAGTATATAAACACTAAAATACGATGCTGGTTATGAAGAAGAGCTATGGAAGGCATGTAATAAAAACTTGCATTACAAAAAGTACTTTAAAAAAATCTGTAAGCCAAGAAACTGTTTACAATGCTGGGTGGTAACCATATAATCAAACCATATGTGCTCCCTGTGTGTCAACAAGTGGGTTGGTGAAGGGCTAGTGCCCCTCCCCATAAATAAAAGTCAAATGGCCCCCCCTTACGGGATTATGGCAGCTGGCAGTAGGCAGACAGATAGATAGATATTCTCATCCTATACCCAACATTAAAATTCACAAGGATACATATTTTCTTTCCTACCCCCTTAAAACGGCCCCCATTCCAACAGAACCATACTGTGAAAAATTTATGGAATTTCACAGTACAGGTCACCAGCTCCGTCCACCTGCAATACCTGTAGCCGAAGTGCAGATCCACCAGTGGCTGTGGCCGTCATCCACTTTTTTTTTTCTCTTTCCTTAATCTATTTCTACTACTTCAGACGGTACATAGCAACTACCTAAATATACATGGCCACTACAGCCAAACAGAAGCCTTCAAAAACCATCATGAGACACCCACCCTTCAGACACAACCACATCCAGAAAAAAACAACCTATACTCTCTCTCTCTTTTTACTCTAACTTGGTCTAAAAATGCCTGTGCTCTCTCTCATGGATGCTGTATTGTAAGAATACAGTATATAAGCACTAAAATATAATGCTGGTTTTGAAGAACAGCTATGGAAAGCATGTAATAAGAACTTACATTACAAAGAGTACTTACAACCTATTCTCATCCTATACCCAACACTATTTTTCAGAAGGATACATATTTTTTCCTACCCCTTTAAAACGGCCCCCATTCCAAAGGAACTGTGCTGTGAAAAGCATATGGAATTTCACAGTACAGGTCACTGGCTTCGACCATCTGCAATACCGGTGGCCTAAGTGCAGTCCAGTAGCACAAGTGCAGTCCGCCAAGTGGCTGTGGCCGTCATCCACTTTTTTTTTTCTTACTTTTTAAACTTTATTTCTACTATTTCAGACGGTACATAGCTACTACCTAGATATACAACAGAAACCTCAAAAACCATCACCAGACACCCACCCTTCAGACTCAACCATACCCAGAGAAACACAACTCTAACTTGGTCTAAAAATGGCTTATGCTCTCTCATGAATGCTGGGTTGTAAGAATACAGTAACCAGGCATTAAAATATGATGCCTGTCACAATGAAAACCTATGGAGTGAATGCAGGTCTAATGTTTTGTTTCTGCCAGTGGGACACACACACACACACACACACACACACACACACACACACACACACAAAAATTGTGCCAAGTTAGAGTGAAATGAGTATACCCAGACTTCAACACATTCATCATCTTTCTCTACTTCAATGCCAACACAATACACAACTCACACACAATGCACTATGCCCACAGTGTAATGCTTCCTACCACACCACACTCACATTTACCACAGTGTAAGGCCTCTCCCCCCTCACCACAACACACTACTACAAACACTCACCACATGTACCACAGTGTAGGCCTCCTCCCACACACCACACCACACTACCACAACAGACAATCCTTCAACATATACCTTTGGGGCTGCCAGGGTTTCTGTAGTCAGTCAAGTGGGATTACAAGCCAAGATTTACTAATAAATAGCAAATATTCTTCAAAACAGCATCATTTTGATATAATAGATTTACCATCCACTGACAAAGGAATTCAATTTATCATGAGAATTAATTTGCTGGAAGGGAAGGTTATGACGGCCAATACAGGTGATAAGAGGGTCAGAGGCGTGTAATGATTTTAGCACTACAACAACAGGGTCTCTCTATCTCTCATGACAGAAATATTTGAGGTGGGAGCAAAGAACAAAGAATAAACAAGCATTAAGGGGGCCAACTATCAGTACCATGCCTAGTGAAGTGGAGTAATCATCATCATCATCATCTTCATAACCAATTATTTTTCAATCATCGTAACCATATTTTTTTTAATTTTTCAAGCAGTCACTCCTAACCTGTTTGTTTATTTTTTTTACACATGGATAAAATGCATAGGGCCCATAAAGCAAAGAGGAAACCCAAGAGAGAGTGAAACTAACTGCAAGCCCAATGAAATGGCTCATACACTCATTCACTTACCATTCAAATCCTTGTATCTTACACACACACACACACACACAAAACCATGGGGACATCACACATCCTTGCTCTCTCTAATCATAAACCACAACAACCCAACCCAACAGACATCAACACCATCACAAACACCCAAACGATACACAGACCAAGAAAACGCAACAAGGAAGGAGAAATATCAACAGGATAGCCTAACATTCAGCATAACGATAGTAACTCTAAAAACGTATCAACCATTGGCTGTGATGTTGGAGACCTTGCAACTTTATAAAACATCGTCTGCCATCATCCAATCCTATGTCACCCCATAAAGAGCATAGGGAAGCCAGGGCTAGGCATACTGCACAAAATTATCTGCTCAACACATACTACTGCCTGATTTCTAGGAGAATGCCCTAGGTTGAGAGACGATAGAGACCTGACAGGCAAATATAGTTCTTGCTCATGCTTAGGAAAAATATGGCAAATGACTGTGGTGATAGTGAAGAGTATATATCAAAATAGTTTAGGTCTATGGGCACCCTACGGATCTGCCTCCCTACCTATCTAATCTATCTATAGCCTGGGACACCCAAATCCATATAGATTTTATAAAATTTCAAACACGTGGCACATTTTCCCACGTACGGATAAAGAGTATAACATATTCCAGATTCAACATATAACTATAGTCAGTTTATTTCCATCTGACAAAAACAAGACAACTTTTATCCCCTTCAGTACTATAGTCCTTTCACCGCAAGAAGTCCGTTCAGGGGTGGGGCCCACCTGGTGAATCACCTCTAGCGATGCTGCCAAATCAACCGTGAAACTACATGCCTCTCTCTCCCTCTTATTTTCCTATCTATGTGCTATTTGAAATTGTTTTTTATATTCTGTATCATAGTATCATTATACTAAAAGGAAGCTATATAGTACACTGAGTATCACTTTTTTAGAATTATAACAACGATTTGAATGAATTCTGTGACACGTGGCAGAGCTTTTTTCCCATGTTGCCACGCACAGAGGTCGGCCGAGGGACCCAAGGTCAGAGAGAGAGGATTAGGCCTACAGGGAAACCTCTTAAAAATAAATGTAGAGAGAAACAGGTGGGATGGGGGTAGGTAGGGAGACAGAGTGATAATCCGATAATTGGTGGTCACATTGTAGCACGTCGCACTCGGGGAAAGTCCAACTTCTGCCACACCCTGAACGGACTTCTTGCTGCGAAAGGTTATTACATAAATCATTAATGTATAAATTCAGTATGCACCTTAGTGATGGGAGTACCGGATGAGTCTCCTTGGTTACTAGTCAAATTAACTCTCCAGTCTGAACTACACTTGGCCCATAAAGCTAAAAGGTTATGAATCTCTGTCAGGTGAAGCAAACTGACTATAAGAATCAAAAATCAACAAAAATAAAGACACCAAAAAAAACAATCCCACACATCAATGTATATAAAACATGAGTCAGCCACAGGAAAAAAAATATAAAAACATAAACTGTATTAACGATAAATGTTCGTTATATATGCAGGGAAAAAATCTCGTTAATCTCTCACCTAAATAGAAGGGAATCAACTGCTATGTTGTGAGGAAAAAAACTCAGAATGATTGTTATTCTTGGATATAAATGAAGAGGAAATGACTCCAAGTTGCTCATCAACCTTTAACATAAATGGTCGTTAACTAAGGATGCTTGTTAGTTTTAAAATCTCAGTGCTATTTAGAGACAATACATTTTTTCTTTTTAATGCAGAAGAAGCAGAAACTGAAGAGGTGCAAGAAATAATACACAAAACTGAGAGCCAAATGCAAGATATCTTACATCTGAAATTCCTGCACATTGCATTTACACAGACAGGAGGTTCACAGGCAGAGGGAAATAGAGATTGAGAAAAATAAATTCAAGTTGACCTGTTGCCCAATTACAATCAACCAAAGAACGACAAGAGTACATATTTTTTTCAGCATATTTTTTTCCTGTGGCTGACAGTGCAGTTTTCATCGCAATGACATGGTAATAATAATAATACGCAAATATAACAAGAGAAAATACAGGCATAACAATTGGCGTTACCAAATACAATAGCCAACATCAACAGTTCAGGAGGGATAATATATACAAAACACCCGTTTTTATTGTTGGGTAAACAAGCACTATGGCTTTTTTGCAGAGTCCTTTTATTTGCCACAGTTATTTACGATCTTTTGGGCTGATTATAGCTGCTGTTTGTGGTGGTCCCTGGCTCATTTTTAATTACTAAGAATCAGAGTCCAATTGCTGGAAGAACCTAAATGCTGGAATTTAATCAAAGAAAAGAGGCAATAGGAGCTCCAAAATGGTCTTACAGCCAAGATTATCCTCTAATATTCTTCAGACGTGTGTGTGCATCTTTCAGGAGTTTCACTCTGGTAAATGACATGCACATATATCCTTAGCAAAGTTTCATAGCTCATTTAGCCACATCTCATTCAAGAAGAGGTAGATGATCAGCACACAGATAAGCTACAACCAACTGACACTGTTTTACATAGCCAGCAAATACTGTACTGGCAAAAATGCTAAAAATTGATGCTATGTTGGTTCAGAGAAGTGGTTTGATTACAGCACTACTACACAGGCATATCCAAAGCACCTGCACACTGTCCTACTGCCAGCCAGGAATACAGGACCCACAGCAACAGCAGCCCACAATTTACTAAACCAAAATACAGGGCTGCCCCATATATATCACTGGTGTTGTCGGCTCAGTCTGCGGGTATGGGGGAAGCACGTATTTTGACTTAACTTAAGTAGTATGCTCCGTTTAACTGGGTATTAAATTACCATCATTCCTTTGTATGATATGCTAGTTGAAACATGACTAATATGGTGCTAGTCATGAAGAAGTGCTATGGAAAGGGATGTTGGAGCCCACTGAGTGCTATCTTATTCTGCCAGTGACGTGAGGGGAAATAAATCTGCATAAGGACAAAAAATCTTCAGCCCTCTTTTGGGTCATCTTTGGGTCATACAGCTTGTGCCATGCTTTTTGTGTGTCATGTCTGTACCAGTGTGTTCGTGTTTCTGCATATCATGTCTCAGTGGCTGTTCAATTTGTATATGGATGAAGCTACTAAGAGGTAATAGGAAGGAATGTGAATATATTGGTATCTAGTGAGGGAGGAGGTAAGATGTGGAAACTTCCTGAGCTGTTGCTTGGTGATCAGATACTGTATTGTGATGAATGTGAACTGCAAGGCTTGGTGCATGAGGTCTGAGGATGTAAGAAACAGAATCCTAAAGAGAATATACGTATGGGTAGGAGGAAGGGGGAGGAAGAGGGAGAGAGGAGAGGAGGAGAGGGAAGGAGGGAGGGAGGGAGAGAGAGAGAGAGGAAGGAGAGGGAGAGGAGGAGAGAGGAGGAGGAGAGGGAGAGGGAAGGAGAAGAAGGAAGTTATGGTCTTGAGGATATCACAGCATACAGAGTGAGACTGGATGATGAGGAAATAGATAATGAAGGTGCATCCAAGTACTTTTAGAGTGATGAGTGTGGATGGAAGGATGTGCTTGAATGGGTACAGCAGGGTTAGAAAGGATTTGCTGGATCACTGAAAGCTGTGATAAGACGTTGCAGAAATGAGGCTTAGATCCTGTTGGAAGGGCACAAGAGGTAGAGAGCAGTGGAAATGACCTGAGGAATGCTGTGGAGTTTTATGGACAGACAGATATACAAATGAGGGAAGTGGAAAAGTGCTGTGGTGCTATTAGGAGAAATACTTTGAGAATAGTTGGCCATGTAGAGGATGGGGAATGAGAGAATGACTTCAGAAAGGTATGTGTATGATGTGAAGAGGAGGAGAGACCATGGCAGAGACAGGAAGAACTGGAGTGGAGAGATACAAGGGGAGGAGGAGGTGTGAGTTGGAGAGAGGGCAGTCAAACTAGCAGATAACAGAATGACATGGAGTTAATTTGTTTGTGGCCTCCCCTTATGCGACTGAGATGTCTGGCAATAGCCAGATAAGAAGTCAGTGGAGAGGTAAAAAATCTCACTCTTACCAAAAAATGAGTGAACTTTAAGGCAATTACTGAAGAAAATGCAAGAGGAGATATTAGAATTACTTGATAAAAAAAAAGGCAACCAATGGATGCAAACAAGCAATCACTATCAAGTAAGGAAGGGTTATGGGAAACAAAAAATGATGCAGGGTTGAAGTGATGGTAAAGCCGAGTGAGCCTCCACCATATCAATCATCAAATAATCAAAATCAATATAATAATAAATCATTCATTATTATTAAAATCATCACTACCAATCGTCATCATCATCATCCAGCCTCTTCTTCCCACCTAAGGATGGGGTAAGATATAGTTCAAAATGCAACAACAAAACACATGGGATCAGACCATCTTTATACTTATGAACCACCACTATTTTTGCAGCATCTGGCACATAACCTGAGGACTTAACTGCATCTGTTTGTGATGTACCAGAGCATGTGCAAAAGTATGCCAACAATACTCTGCCAGCACTAACTTGTTATTTCATATTTACCACTCTTCCCCAAATGACT